>NC_134719.1:11843928-12150714 GCF_049634645.1 Pelodiscus sinensis
TTGCAGGGAAGTCAGCAGAGTGTGGGACAGGCAAGGGGTTTATATTGCTATTCAACATGCAGGAGACTTTTGTGATTCACTAGCCATGGTTCCACACATTCACGGGTCTCCTGTTCCAGTGAGAGGCAGGGGCTGGGATCTGCAGAGAACTCTGCAGCTGTCTGGAGCCATGGTGAGTTCCCCGCGGCTTCTGGCCCCCGCAATGAGTTCAGGAGCCACAGGGAGCTCACCAGAGGGGCTGGAAGTAGTGGCTCCCAGTATTCGCAAATGGTGAGGGTCTTCTGCATTCATAAGTGATCTGGAAAAAGGGGTAAATAGGGAGGCAACAAAATTTGCAGATGATACAAAACTCAGCACTGTTAAGTCCCAAGCAGACTGCAAAGTGTTATGAAGAAATAGCACAAAACTGCGAAACAAAATAGCAGATGAAATTCAATACTGATAAATGCAAAGTAATGCACAGTAGAAAACATAATCCCAATTATACATATAAAATAAGTCTAAATTAGCTGTTACCACTCAAAAAAGAGATCTTGGAGTCTGTGGATATTTCTCTGAAAACATCCACTCAATGTGCAATAGCAGTCAAAAAAGTGAACAGAATGTTAGGCATCATTAAGAAATGGATAAAGACAGAAAATATCATATTGCCTCTATATAAATCTATTACACCTATATTTTGAATATTGCATGTCGATGTGGTTGCCCCATCTCAAAGAAGTGATAGAGATGCAGCCGTGTTAGTCTGATCTAGCTGAAACAAAAGACAGGACTATGCAGCACTTTAAAGACTAACAAGATGGTTTATTAGGTGATGAGCTTTCGTGGGCCAGACCCACTTCCTCAGATCAATTTGTGGAAGAAAATTGGCACGACCATATATAACAAAGGGATACAATAAAAAAAAAGTGAACACATAAAATTGACAAATCAGATTTTAGAGCCTAATGTCTGTCAGGCTCTCTCACAGAGAGAAAACTGTTGCTTGCCATTTTAACTAGACTGACCATTCTCTCAATGACCTTAAAACATGCATACTGCTTCAAAGAGATTTTAACTCCAGACTTCAAAGAGAAGTCTCAGAACTGTCATTCATGCTTAAATTTGACACTTTACATATGGGTCTTAACAAAGATGCTAATTATCTCACCCATTATAAAGATAGCTTCCCCAATTATCACCCATAATGTCATTTTAGTGTCACAGACACTATTCTTCCCCCTCACTCCCCCCTCTGTTCTAAAATCTGATTTGTCAATTTTATGTGTTCACTTTTTTTTGATTGTATCACTTTGGTATATATGGTCGTGCTAATTTTCTTCCACAAATTGATCTGAGGAAGTGGGTCTGGCCCACTAAAGCTCATCACCTAATAAACCATCTTGTTAGTCTTTAAAGTGCTGCATAGTCCTGTCTTTTGTTCCATCTCAAAAAAAATATATTGGAATTGGAAAAGGTTCAGAAAAAGGGCAACAAAAAATGATTAGGGGTATGAGACAACTTTCATATGAGGAGAGCGTAGTAAAATTAGGACTTTTGAAATTGTAAAAACGACTAAGCAGGCATATGATAGAAGTCTATAATATCATGACTGTAGAGAGAGTAAATAAATGTTATTTATACCTTCTCATAGCAAACTAGGTGACTCCAAGTGAAATAAATAGGCAGCAGTTGGAAACAAACAAAAGGAAATATTGTTTCATATAACTCAGTCAGCATGTGGAACTCTTTACCAGCAGATGTTGACACGGCCAAGACGATAATAGGGTTCAAAAAATAACTAATTAAATGCATGGAGGATAAGCCCAACAATGGCTATTAGCCAGGATGGCCAAGGATGATGTCTAGCTGTTTTTTTAGAAACTGGGAATAGGTGACAAAGGATGGATCACGTGACGATTACCTGTTCTATTCATTCCTTCTGTGGCACCTGGCATTGGCCATTGTGCGAAGACAGGATACTGAGCTAGATGGACCTTTGATGTAAGCCAATATAATCAATCTTAGATAAATGTCTTTTCTCAGTGGCCAGATCTTGCTCACAAAGGCTATGTCTACACTCACGGCTTCTTGCGCTAGAAATTTGCAAATGAGGCTAAGTGTGGAATATCGCCGAGCCTCATTTGCATACCTAATGAGTCACCATTTTTGCATAAGAGGCTCTTGCGCCTGAAGGAGCTGTCTACACTGCCCCTTCTTGTGCAAGAAAAACCCTCGAGCAATGCCGTTATGCCAATTATTTTCAGGAATAATGGCATTGCACAAGAGGGTTTTTCTTGCGCAAGAAGGGGCAGTGTAGACAGCTCCTCGGGATGCAAGAGCCTCTTATTCAAAAATGGCAGCTCATTGGGTATGCAAGTGAGATTCGGTAGCTAGAGAAAGAACATGTTAGTATTTAAGCTTAAGACCCTGAAACTGGATCCTTGAGGCAGGACTTTTGCAGAACTCTTCTGAATTGCAGGGTAGGGAGCCCTACCTTTGGGAACCCTAACTCCAAGCCAGCTACCCATAGGAATCCATGATTAGTAGGTATAAGCTAGGAGTGACTCAGCCTTCTCTAGTGCTGCCAGGGCCACTGGCCTCCCTGGTTGGGGGTTTGGCGAGGGATATTTTTGCTTTATGATGTCTCATGGTGGTTCTAGAGCAGATGAGGCAGTATGTGCTATTCAGCTTCCAGGGTTTCTAAGTAATCTCCCTGGGCTTCGGAATCCCAGAAAAGCAATGCAGTCTAGACATAGCCTGAGCCTGCATTTTCATTCAAGCATGGAACTGTCAATACAAGTAAGCATATTAATTGTGACAGGATCAAAGCCTTGGCTGGTTTCCCCCTTTGTTTGGGTACATCACATGGCAATAGGAGGAAAAAGAACATGATTGTGAAACCCACAGAAGTTAACAGGGATACAGGGGCAGGATTTAAAAAGTAGTTCTAACTCATGTTTTGAAACGGATTAGATTTCATGCCAAATATATATATCATTAATGCCAGGAACTGCGGTTCGTTTAAAATCCCAAGGATAACAGACCAAAGACAGGAAAGTCAGGGAACTTGCACTTTACTCAAAAATTCAATTACACCTTCTTTAGTAAGGAACATGATCTCCCCAGTGTTTTGATTCCAAACTTCAAACTCAGGGGGATTAACAAAAGCTTTCTTCCCAGCTATTAGAACATATGGGTAACCAAGTCTGTTAGCATCCTTTAATCTTTTACCAATAGTCAAATGAGTCCTGTCATCCAGCACAACATCCCCTTTTATCTGAGGCACGGCTTCAACAATACTGTCATATAAATTATCCATTATTGCTGCACCTATCTCTTCCTTGCTGCCTTTCTTAGGGGGAATGAGGCAGACCTGGTAAGGTGCAATGAGGGTTGGCCAACGGATGCTGTCTTCTGTTGACAGCACCTCGATAGAAGCTGCCAGAATCCGAGTTATGCCCAAGCCATAGCAACCCATTTCTGTTAGAACAGGCTTATTTTCAGCAGTGTGGAAGATGACATTAAAAACAGACGAGTACTTGGTGCCCAGATAAAATGTATGCCCAACCTCAATCCCTTTGGTCTCAGCTAATTTTCCCTTGCAAGCTGGGCAGTCTGTCTGGCCAGGATTTATTGTTTCCACATTAGCTGAAAAACCACAGTTGGAACAGATCAACAGCCTGTCCTCTCCGACACCTGCAGGGAGCTGGAACTCATGGGACATACTACCCCCAATGCTGCCTGTATCTGCCTGCACTTTGACAAATTGGAACCCCAACCTGTTAAACAAGTTGCAGTAGGCCTCACACACCAGGCTGTAGGTCTGGTGAGCAGCTTCCTCGCAGGTGTCAAATGTGTACATATCCTTCATGTAGAATTCCCTGCTGCGCAGCAAGCCAAACCGGGGCTTGGGTTCATCTCGAAACTTCCGTGTTATCTGATACACTAGGAGTGGCAGTTGCTTGTAGGACAAGTTCCCTTGGGAGGCAATCAGGTCCGTGATGGTCTCTTCGTGCGTCGGTCCCAGGCAGTACTCTTTGCTGTGCCTGTCTGCAAGTCGGAAGAGCTCTTTGCCCATTAAATCCCACCTTCCACTGGTTCTCCAGAGCTCTGCAGAACTTAAACTGGGCATATTTAGCTTCTGTCCCCCAATAGCCTGCATTTCTTGGTCTATCACCTTGACAAGCTTCTCCATTGCTCGAACAGTGTAGGGCATGTAGCAGTAGCAGCCAGGGCCGGAGGGGTAAATTAACCCTGCTTGCATCATCAGCCTCTGACTCTTACACGTCAGCTCATCGGATCTGCTGTCCAGCCCAGCCGCGCTGTCCTCCCGAAGATTCAGAGGCTGAAAGAGCTTGGACAGCACAAGGCGCGTTGCTCTGTGCGTGGGAGCCTGGTGACACCCGGGCCGGCGCTGCGGCTGGAGGGCAGCGGGGGCCTGGCCAGGAGGCAGATCCGTCCATCGTCTGAGCAGCCCTGCCATGCCCAGAGCAGGGGAGGCGCCGCTGTGGGGCCTGCAGCGGGACAGAGCCATGCACAGGCAGCCCCTAGGGATGTCGGGCTGCAGCCTGGGGGCAGGTAACGGATACGCACGCGGGGCACCCACACGGCTCCAGGGGACCCGCCTCAGAGCCAGCGGGGGGAGGGTGGGGGAGCAGCCGGCTCTGCGGGAGCAGGTGCCCGGCCCTGGCTGCCACCCCGCGTGCGAGCACTGCGCCTGCCCGGCGGTGACAAGGTCCCTGACCCGCGTGGACAGGGCCCGGCCCCAGCGCAGATTCGGGAAACTCGCCCCCCCCCCTCTCGCGCGTTTGGTACAGGCTGGAGCCCCGCGCGCTCGCTGGGGGATGCTGGGCTCGGAGCCGCGCGCGCCTCAGGCAGCGGCTGATACAAAGCCTAAGGGGGGGGGCACCCCGCCTGTCCGTCCACCACGCCAGAAGTGCCCGCCGGAGCCCTGCAAGCGTGTGCGCATGCGCCCCAACCGGCTTTCCTCTCTCCGCTGGGGCCAGCTACCCAATCAGAAACGTTCCATGGCACGTGTCCCTCCCCCCCCACACACCCGACCTTGCTTAGTTCCGGGGAGAAGCGTTTTACCTGAGACCGTGGAGGAAGTGTCTGGAACAGCCACTTCCTTCCAGGGAAGACTCTCCTTCCGCTAGGAGGCTGAACTCTATGATCAGTGCTTTTTCTTTAGTTGCCAACCCTCCAGGCTTGTCCTGGAGTCTCCAAGAATGAAAGACTAAGAGTCTTTCCTTAAAGGTTATGTCAAGTGATGAAACCTCCAGGAAAACGTCCAAGTAAAATTGGCAGCCCTACACCTGGAAGGCCTTAATTGGGGAAGGGATCATTAAATATGGAAATTTAGTAAGTAAGTTCAAGCTGCCAGAGCTGATCACAAGGTATATTTGCAAAGATGTCATTGCTATTGTAGCTATATAAAGGGTACTTTCTGGAGGTGCAATGCTTGGTGTATCATGGGGTCCCATGCTCTTAGGTTACGTCTATACTGCAGGCTTCTTGCGCAAGAATGGCCGTTCCTGCACAAAAACTTGCGGAGCAGCTACACTGCATGCGCGTTCTTGCTCAAGTAAATTTACAGTAAAGTGTCAGAACAGAGGGCTTCTTGCACAAGAATTATTCCTCTCCACACGAGGAATAAGCCCTCTTGTGCAAGAGCTCTTGTGCAAGAAGGTAGTGTGGACGGGCAAGAGGGGTTTCTTGCGCGAGAAACCCCTATAGCTAACATGGCCATCAGATAGTTCTTGCACAAGAGAGTGTCCACACTGCCATGGACGCTCTTGCGCAAAAGCACATCTCTTGCGCAAAAACACATGGCAGTGTGGACGTGCTCTTGTGGAAGACCTTTTGCACAAGAACTCTTGTGCACAACAGTTCTTGCGCAAGGAGCCTGCAGTGTAGATGTAGCCTTAGGGTTGTCAGTTTTGGTTGACTGTCCTCCTGAAGATTCAATCACATGACATAATCGTCAATTAAAGATCAATCTTAAATTCCTGGAGGCTCCAGGGTAATCTTGGAGAGTGGGTATCCCTATGTGCAGGCTCTAGCTGCTCTATGATTTTCAGGTCCAGAAGGCAGCATTGACCATGATCGTAATGTTAAGCATACGTTTTGCAAAAATTGGTGTTTTCATGAAAGCACCAGCACCTGGAGTCACATGATTATTCAGGAATCATAGCTTTCATTTGTAAAAAAGGAAATTTATTAGCCCTTGTGATTGTGGGTAAAAACTTGAAAATGTGACTCACGTGTAACTTAGAAGCTCAAAAATTATAAAGTAACAAACCTCCCAGCATTTATAGCTGTTAAAATGTCTTCCTGATTTTGGAGGCCTGACTCATGATTTTTGAACTCTTACAATTGACCGAAAGGGGCAGGATCAGAGCATATTTCAACATGACAAACTGGCTTGGAGTTATTAACTCCAGCCTGAGCAGTGATTTGACACAAAGGGGGTTCTTGAAATGTTGCATGTCAACATATGTAGATGAAAAGGAAGCAGGTGACATCCTCAGCCCTTATCAAAAACCCAGGCATGAGAATTCCCAACGTACAGAAAAAGTTGCCAGGCACAATGTCTTAGACACGTAAGGTGGAGGCAAGGTCTCAGCATTGCCAGTTGGTGGTCCTTTGGGCTTTGTCTACACTGCAGGGTTTTTGCGCAAAAAACCTTTTGCAGTAGAGTTTTTGTGCAAAGACTTCTTGCGCAAAAGCGCATCCACACCTCAAAGCGCATTGCAAAAGTGATGTGCTTTTGCTCAAGAGAGCATCCACACAGCATGGACACTCTTGCACAAGAAAGCGCATTCACAGAATGGCCATCAGAGCACCTGTGCTTTTTTCTGAAAGGGGTTTCTTGCGCAAAAACCCCTCTGGAGCATCCACACCTGCCTTTGTGCACAAAAGCTGTAGCACAAAAAGGAGTTGTTCCTCATGGGGAGAGGAATAATTCTACTGGCAAAAGCGCTCTGTTCTGCTAATTTTCTTATGCAAAAAACGCACTTGAGGTGTGGATGCTCTGCCAATTTTTGCACAAAAACGGCTATTTTTGTGCAAAACCCCTATAGTGTAGACATAGCCAAACTATTAGGCTACGTCTACACTGGCCCCTTTTCCGGAAGGGGCATGTAAATTTCACTAGTCGTCGTAGGGAAATCCGCGGGGGATTTAAATATCCCCCGCGGCATTTAAATAAAAATGTCCGCCGCTTTTTTCCGGCTTTTAAAAAAGCCGGAAAAGAGCGTCTAGACTGGCCCCGATCCTCCGGAAAAAGTGCCCTTTTCCGGAGGCTCTTATTCTTACTTTGAAGTAAGAATAAGAGCCTCCGGAAAAGGGCACTTTTTCCGGAGGATCGGGGCCAGTCTAGACGCTCTTTTCCGGCTTTTTTAAAAGCCGGAAAAAAGCGGCGGACATTTTTATTTAAATGCCGCGGGGGATATTTAAATCCCCCGCGGATTTCCCTACGACGACTGCTGAAATTTACATGCCCCTTCCGGAAGAGGGGCCAGTGTAGACGTAGCCTTAGACTCTTTGCTCTCTGCAAAAGAGTGGAGAAACGATTCTGTGCTGGAAATGGAAATGGCAAGAGGGAAAAGCAAGAGCACTCGTGACACTTTCCTTATGGCCATAGAACAGTCTAGAGGAGAGAAACGTCCCTCCAGGCTGTAACCTCTCTGAAAGAGGCCTTGGCAGATGAGCACACCAAGGATGCATGTGTGTGCCTACTCAGCCTATGGCAACAAGCCTTCCAGCTCCGGTTGACTGACTCACATGCTGGTTGTTGCAACTCACATGCTGAAGCCTGCGGAGGAGGATGGGCTGCAAAGTCCAAGTTCCAGCATGAGCCATGACTTAAAAACACTTTCTACATGGGTGTTTTTAGTACAAGCCCAAGTGTGTTGACATGGGCTTGGAGGCTTGCTGCTGCAGTACCTTGGCAGACTGTCTCCCCTCCCCTCTTAGGGGTGGGGTGAAGGCTGTCAAGCAGTGAGTGCATGGAGATGCCCTGAGTTGTCAAGTCAAGAAAGAGTAGGTATATTAATGCAGAAGACTTAATTTCTACAGACATTGCTTTGAAATGAGGCAACACATTCTTAAATAACAGGGCTGCGTCTAGACTGGCATGATTTTCCGCAAATGCTTTTAACGGAAAAGTTTTTCCATTAAAAGCATCTGCGGAAAAGAGCGTCTAGATTGGCACGGATGCTTTTGCGCAAAAGCACTTTTTGCGGAAAAGCGTCTGTGCCAATCTAGAGGCGGTTTTGCGCAAGAAAGCCCCGATCGCTATTTTTGCCATCAGGGCTTCTTTGCGCAAAACGGTTCTCAGTTGTCTACACTGAGAGCATTTGCGCAAGAGGGTTTTTTCCTGAGCAGGAGAGTCATTGTATTTGCGCAAGAACACTGACGATCATACATTAGGTCGTCAGTGTTCTTGCACAAATTCAAGTGGCCAGTGTAAACAGCTGGCAAGTTTTTCCGCAAAAGCGGCTGCTTTTGCAGAAAAACTTGCCAGTCTAGACGCAGCCCAGGGGTGCTGTGACCACTGCTTCTGACAATAGAGACCTGTCTTGCTGTCGTACCCTTTCGTCCCCCGCCTTAGTTGTTGGATCCACCTGTTGTCTCATCACATACTTAGATTATAAACCCTTTACAGCAGGGGCTGTCTTAGTGAATATAAACCACATTGGGCACATTGTAGGCCTGATCTCATTTGTGGCTTATAGGTGTTACCACAGTAACAAACAATAAAGCATAATAATTATTGAAACAATTTCAATAAACAGTAGTAAAGTGGAAGTAATGGCAACCATGTTCCTTTTTACATGTTCACCATGGAAATGTCTTTATTCACTGCAAAATCGATTTGGCACCATTTTTATTTACATGTTGCCCACCCAGTAAATACGGAGAGAGATGCTGTAAGACTAAATGTGACTTGATGCAGTTATTCACATACAAAACATATCATCTACCTCCTTTGTATTACATAATTTGGTTTCCATCTGTGTGTTTTACAGATGAGTCATAAATTGCTAAACAAATGTTGTTACCTTCCTTTAATAAAATATGTTGACAGACAATACACATATTGCAACAAATCCATGACCATATCGGATCTTTGTGACTGTTATTTTGCTGCAGTTCCCCAGTCCTATGGCACAGTGCATTCCACGCTGAGCAACATTTCAATGACCATTTGTACCTTTTTAGCAATAGCTGGGGTGGAACACACAGCCATTACCACTTGAGCTAAAGGAAAATTACCACCTATGGGTGGCAACAAACTGCAAGCAGTTCTGGTTCATTCAGCAGAGAGCAGTGGTTCACACACCTACTTACTAGTTTATTGTACCGCTACTTGGAAGCTGGGATGACCTAGGAGTGATTCTCTGAAAAGGGGGAAAATTAATTTCAGGGATTATCAGGTAATAATAACTAGCACTTATATATTCTTTCATCTTCAAGATAATCAACCTGGGAGCCTTCTAAAAAGCAGAGAACTGGCAGCCCAGTTTCAATCACAATGCAGGCAGGCCCCTTTCATTGTTCTGTTTAGTACAGGTTGGACTTCCCTGGTCCGGCACCTGACTGGTCCTGAATGAGGGGATTTGCTGGACTAGGGGAGGTCCCACTCCTCATGGTCCGTGCTGAACTGCTGCCCTCTGCCAGAGGCTCCAGCCTGGCCCTGCTGCTACTTAGCAAGCTGTGGTTCCTAGGGCTGCAGCTCTCCAGCTGTTACCACTAATCCTGCTGCTGCCAGGGCCAGAGCTCCCTGGCACCTTCAGGGCTGCAGTTCCACAGCCATTGCTGGTTCCCTGCTACTGACTGGGTCTAGAACTCCTCACTGCGCTGTCCTGTTGCCTGCCCCCCTGCCATGCTCCATGAGGACCACAGATGTTGCCAGACCAGATTGTTCTGGTTAAGAGAGGTACAACCTGTATACAGGAATTGGGTAGTATCTGTTTAAACAGTTTGTGAAGTCTCTAGAGGTGCTCAGTTTTCTGGGGTTTCAAGAGCTGCCAGAGCAGCCATATATCTGTAGAAGTGACCTTGCATGGTGTGTGTGTTCAGGAAACCTGATTATCTGGACCCCGCTGAGCCTAGGTGGTTTCTACATACTGTTATTGCAAACGGAAAGAGGCCCAACTCCGTGTCTTGTTTGTTATTATAATGAAGTTCTCTTCCAAAGCCTGAATCTTTTCACACCAAAGAAAATGGGAAATTTGTGACCTATTTCAAAGGGAACGAGATTAGGCCCTCAGAGTATTATCATGGGAAGCACCTTTTATATCTTTACAACACCATCCAGTAAAAGTAGATCAAGCCCCTCACATAAAATAAAATACAGGTATGACACAGTGATGTACTGCTAATAGTTACAAACTTTCCCCCCTCAGACTATGATAAACCTAGGTGCTAAATGTATGCACACCCCTGGAAAATGAGAGGGAATCTAGTCATTTGAAACAAAACAGTTTCTTATAACTAAAACCAGTAAACGAGGCAGAAATCAAGAGACATAGCAACTTATATTAAACACTACTTCACCTCCACTAAAATATACACAGGACATTGATGAGCTGGTGTGACCCACACACCTGCTGGGTGTGATGTGCTGTCCCATGTAGTAGCACTAAAACCACTCCAGTGACAGAGAATGAGTATGCTCTACAGCTTTATTTCGTGCACTAAGCTCCAGAAGTCCCAGGTTATGTTCTGCCTGTTGGAGTTACAATGGTGCACTGATTGACTGGAAGAGTGTGTGCATGAGAAAGAGACACAGATATGAAACCCTTACCTTGGCTTAAGGAAATATCCTCTCTGCAGCACTCGGCACCATCTGATGCACCCCAATGGAAGAACTTTGCCCCTCGGAAGTATTTTTATGTGCACCAGGTCAGAGCCAGCTGTATTAAGCCAGACGGTGACTCCATCAGAGGCAGGGAAATCACCTCAAACTAGCTACCAATTTAGAAACACTGTAGATGCTCCCAGGAGCTCCCAACAACACTCACTAGTTCAGCTATTAGTATAGGTCATTTAGTCGTAAAATTCTCACTGTGACTGATTTATACTGCGCTTATCACCAAAGTAAGGGAGATCTGTGTTTGCTTTCTGACCAATACAGAGCTGAGTTGAGGATCAGATACTATGGTGCAGTGCAAAAGCATAAGGTAGAAAAGACTGAACATAGGAGGTTTTCTAAGGTTCAGTAGATCATGTTTCCTTCCTGCTCTAAAATCTGTCTCACCTTATTAACAGTTGTGTTATTCATTGATTTCAAATGAAATCCAAGGATTGTGCATAGTACTAAGCACCCTCAATTCCCATTGAGCTTGCAGGATCAGTGCTCTGCATTAGCGGCATTCACTTAATAAAAAGGAGGATCACAGAGTGCAGACCCAAACCAGCACAGCGGCTATTCTACTGTGGACTGATATAACATCCCCAGAATGTAATGGAGGCAGAACTGTCCCACAGAAAGGGTGGCAGTCTGGGAAGCAAGAGATCTGGATTCTACTTCCTACTTTGCCAGTAACTTGCTGTGTGGCCTTGAGCACATCATTTTGGACATGCTGAACCACCTGGGGCCTGATTTTCGGAGGGCTGAGTCAAGTGAACTCAAAAAAGGGAGGCACCCGTAATCACAGAACACTTTTGGTTATTTGGTATCTACCTCAGTTTCTCCGTTTGTGAAACAGAGACAGTAATACTTGGCCACTTCTGCACACTGCTCAGAGATCTGTGGCTAAGAGTTAAAATAGTTAATGTATCATCTACTGGCTGTTGGAGGAGATCTTAGAGAAGCAGAAGTGTGAGCCTGGAGGCAGTTGTGCCGCAGGACGTGGTGCCGACGTCGGCTGCTCAGAAGGAGAGCGATCGCTCAGTTAGTTTGGGTTTGGAAAAGTCAGTCTTTATTGTCTCAAACAGCATCTTTACCAGCTCCGTATTCCCTCTGGTGACCATGGCTTTGGAGAGCGCAATCACCTCTGTCGTGTGACTGCGACATACCAGCCTCAGCTCCTGGCGGACACGCTGCTTTGGGTATTTCTCCTCAGCCTTCTTTACCCACAATTCCACTTCCTGCATCAGCATCTCGGCATTCACTCTCCCGTGGCTGAACTGCATCAGGAGGGTCTCCATTAAGCAGCGGAAGCTCTCTGTGTAGGTGGAGCCCACATCGTCTAGCTCTATGGCTCGCTTGAAGCACCCAATGGCATTGGACTCCTCGTTTTTAAGCCGCAGGCATTTGCCCCTCACCAGCTGTATCTCCGGTAGCATATCTCCCAGGTCAAACTCCATGGCTTTCGCAAAGAACTCCAAGGCCCTGTCCAGCGCAGCCTCATCCACTGGGAATAGTTCCTGCATGGCATCCACACCCATGTAATAGCAGACCTAAAAGGACATCATGATAAATAACTACTGAGTCATAGCCATGGGGTACAGGGAAACTGCAGAGCCTTTTACTACTGCCTGAGAGGACTGCACTATGCTGAGGTAACATCTGTTAGCTGAATCCACCAGGGGACTTTGCAAAGTGGCCGCATCTTAGTCAAGGCTTTGGGCCAGTCTGTGTACATTATACACAACTACCATCGGAGCTCTCCACTTCACTCCTCTCCACCTCCAACCCGACACTGGCTCTTAGGGCGTGTCTACACATCAAAAGCTGTGCACAGGCCAGCCTGCCCACGCTACCATGAATCCAGGTGGCGTTGGTAACAGCAGCAGAAGACAATATATTGCGGGCTTCAAAACAGGTAGAAACAGGTAGCAGGGACCCTGAGTATATCTCAACTTGCTAGCCCACCCAGGACCCACGCTGTGCTGTCTTCACTGCGTTGTTGCCCATGCTAATTGGATTAAAGCTATGTCAGGTAGGCAAGCCCTGGTCCAGCTTTTCCTATGTAGACATACCGTAAGAGCCAGGGCTGATTCAGTGTTTCTACGTTTTGCTGGCAGAGCCGCCAACAGGTGGGTGGGGGAGGGTGCAGTTGCTCTGGAGCCTAGTGATTTAAAGGGACCTGGGACTCCAAGCCCTTTAAAATCGTCACTGGAGCCGTGTGTGGTGCGGTGCAGGTGGCACAAAGGGCTGGCTACCCCTAGCTACGCCCCTTCTGCCCAAGGCACTGCGCCTTCCAGGGGCCTCCCCAGAGCTGAGCCTCCCCCACATTGCCCAGGGCTCAGCAAAGTCTGTTGCCAACCCAGTCTATTGGTTTTCTTGTTTCTTTAAGTAGCAAATGTAAATAAAAACATAAAGACATGAAAAAAGCAGCAGCAGATCTCACTGGGAGAGAGCATCTGTGTATTTACTCACATGGCCCATGTCCAGGTATGTCTTCAAGCATGGGCAAACCTTTACAACCCTTTCCAGGTCTTCTTTAGCACGGGTGAGATGTTTCCTGTCTGGCATGCCTCCCAAACCCATCTTTGCACGGTCCAGATCTCGCAGATAGAGCTTAATGTGGATCTAAAGACAGGAGGATGCTCATTCTGGCATGCATTCCATTTCTATGTAACCTCCCTCCCCCCCAGCACACTACATGGGGCTAGTTCATGCTTGTAGGGCCATTTAACACATACAGTACTAAATATATTCACATGAATACAAAATGGAACCCCTCTGGCCAAACCCCCAGTTGGGATTCATCAGTGTAATTCTACTGCGAGCTAAGTTACATCAGCTAAGGCACTTTCTAACTTGTCCGTCACCCAAGCATCTGAGCTGAGAACAACATATTTCCATCCCCCACCCCCAGAGATGTGTTCACCCGTTACTGGAATCCCCTTTCACAGTCACGAGGACGTAAATACCAATTGGTCTAATGACACTATTGTAAGAATTGGGGAGCACTACGTGCTCCTGTGAAGGTGCATCAGTGCACCTCACTAGTGACCCCAGGAGTTTTACTTGAGTGAGAACTGCAGAATCAAGCCCTTTGTTTTATATTGTTTTGCAGTCTTCTGACACTGAGTTGGGGGCACGGGAACAATTTGTATAGTTGGGGTGCTGAAAGCCACTGAACCAAACTCTAATCCAGGTGTAGAAAGGAAACCACTTCAAGCCAAGGGGCGCTGCAGCACCCTAGTTCCGGCACCCATGCGCTGAGTCTATTTAAGACACAGTCTGGCTTCCAGAAACCGCCCTAATGATGCATTTGTTTTGGCTTCAGACCTGCAGGCAGCTGAACTTCAAAGGAAATTAGAAACCAACTTTGACGGGCAGGTCTAGCCACGTACTAAAGAGACCCCAGGCCAGTCTGAACATTCCGTTAGTGCCATGTATGTTACATGGCCCCTACAAGCGTGAATGTACCCCCATATTTCTTGTCTTAAAAAATAAATAGTGAGAATTAATTTTGGGTTTATTTAAAAACCTACCAACCAGGCACCATTTGAGAATCTCGTTGCTACTGGTATAATAGGAAGTACCCAGTAACAACACTCTCAGCTATCTGAGATAGGAATCATCAACACCAATGGGGACACCCGTGTACAGACAAGTAGAAGGTAACACTTTCAAAAGATCCTAAGGGATTTAGGAGCCTACGTCTCATTCAAAGTTAATAGGAGTTCGGCTCCCAACATTAGACTTAGGTACCTAAGTCACTTATTAATGTTTGAAAATTGTACCCCAGGTGACTAACACACAAACCATCTGCGATGGAGTCAGAATTGTCCAGGTTGGCTCCTTAACTATGAGACCATCCTTTCTCCTCAGCTTATTTTCCCTTTGGGTGACTGCTTGGAATGCCACATAACACAGCCCAGAGCAAGGATAGATCCTTTTCTAGTGCTTAGCTTTGGCTGTAGGGAATCCCAAGTAGAGTCCCACTGGCACAGACAGAGCCATTTCCAGGAGTCAGCCCTGTGAAAGTCTCCTCACATCACAAAGAGGAGTTTACCTGCTGAGTACAAGATCAGGCCTTGTGAGCCCCATTTTTCAAGAGAAATCTCCACTAGGGCCCTGTGTCCTGGGTGACTCAGCTGGCAAGTTGCTGAGGCATGAAGATGCTTATACAAATGATGCCTCCTATTCATCAGTGGCACGGAGAGGCTGTGGATCTTAGCAAATGTCCTCTCCCCACTGGCTGACTGCACTTGGCTGGCAGGGCTTGAAAAGCACATCAGTGACTTTACACAGATTCTGCATTTTGGAAGCTCATAGATCCTCTGTCAACTAAAGCCCTTAATGAAAACACACAGAGTCAGGCTGGCTTCTGGAAGACAAGCTACGTACCTTGGCCCGTGTGCAGTAGGCCTGCCAGTTGAGTTCTGGATCTTGTAAGACATCCAGCGCCATGTTGCAGATTCCCAGAGCCATTTCTTGCTTGCCCAGGAAGTGGAAAATTTTGGCCAGTCGGTTTAGTATGGGAGGATTGTCTTTAGCTATTTCTATTGCCTTTTGAAATCAGGAAAGCAAAACATATTTCCATTAGTGAACTGCCCTTTACTGTACTGAGCAAAGGCTCAGAAACATCTCTGGTCCTATGGGACCATTTGTTTAATTCACAGACTGGCTTTTGTGACACACTGATTGTCGTTTTTTGTGACCCAGAGGATGAGTCTGAAGCTGCACTCACAACGGTGTGGTACTTTTAAATATGGAGATTCCTATACTCTGTTCTACTATTGTCTTCAGGACTTGGCATCCACATGCCGTCAACAGACATGGTTGCCTCGACTTCTCAGTCAACCTAGCCAGCAAGCTGAAGAAGGAAAAGCCAGTCATTTCTCAGAAATATTTAGGAGCAGATTCTGATACCCTATCTCCCTGAATAGCACTCCTCTCTGGGCATGATCCAGCCCCATAAAAAAACATGGAATCACAGCTAATGACAATCTTGCAGCCCACTGAGATGAAGGAGAGCCACTCACAAAGCCTGCTCACTAGACTAGGTTGCCTATTGCTGGTTTTGTTACCAGGAAGAATCATGGGGGTGGGAGATGGCTGTTCCTCCTTACAGTGGGTAGCTGGTAACAAAACCAGCAATGGGCAACCTAGTCTAGTGAGTAGGCTATGTGAGTGGCCTCCTTCATCTCAGTGGGCCGCAAGATTGTCAGAACCAACATGGTCTCCCAGGCTAGGGTAGTTTTGCTAAGTGCGCTTGTGTACCTAGAATTCATGGGGTGTGTCATTGAACTGTAGCAGTGATTTGATTGGATGCAGAGGGAACACACAGCTCTCACAGTCAATGTTATGTGCCCTCAGCACGCACCTCATTTCACACGCCCTGGCTTTACATGAGTGTCACTTTAGTAATACTGGTAGGAAGAAAAATACATGCAGATTGAAAGCAGAAGAATCTGGCAACCTTGTGTGTGGGCAGCGGTAAACAAAATGTATCGTGGGCCACGCATAGAACCTTGATGAGTAAGAAGGCTGATTCACAACATCTGTGAATCGGACCCAGTGTCATTTATGCTTGTGTAAGACAGAGATCCTAAGCTCTGCTGGTTTTGCCCTAGATGTACTGCTTGTTCTGGTGTGCCTCTGAGTAGGGGGAGGAAGGCATGAGAATGAAGTGAGGGGGAAGGAGCTGATAAGAAGGGAATGTGGAGGAAAGAGATGGCCATCTGTATGGTTGACAGAGGATGTAGGTGTAAAAGAGTGAGCAAGGGGGACTTCCAAGTCTTCTCCTTACATACTAGCAATGAAGTAAAAAAGCACCTTGCCAAAGCAATCAAGGGGCCCAGTCCCAGAGTAACCACAGTCATGGATCCCCATTGGGGTGGTGGAAAACGTCTCATTCCTTTCCAGCAGCATGCCGAGGTAGCACCATGCCAGAGCTGGGGGATGGAGAACAGATTTCAGAGCAGGTTAGCACGGCAGACACTAACTTTGAAAGCGATCCATCCTGCACAATCAGGCTGAAGGGACATTCCACTATGGAAACAAGAATTCACTGAGTTGCTTTGACCTTTCAAAATCAGGGTATTTTAGTGACTTTAAGTACTCCGGACAAGTGCCCAGAAACCTGGTGTACTTGGTTTATCTACAGCATGATGAGTGAGTTGCCCACACACTGCTCTACCCAGGTACTTCAACCTCACCCCAGATCTTTAATGAGTCAGATGGTAGATCACTTTCCAGGGTCTGTCTGCTCCTGGCTTCTCTGCTGAAATTGCCAATAAGCAGCAATTGTGCTGCTGTTGAAAAAGTTGAGTAGGAACTGGACTGAGACCATTGGTTTATTTCACCCAGGCCACCCAACAACCATTGCATGATAACTTTTAGGCCCCGATTTAGCAAGGTTCTTGAGCATGTGTCTAACTTTATGTATGTGACTAATCCCATTTGCTTCAATTAGACTATTCATGTGCTTAAAATTAGGCACTTGCTTAAGTACCCAGCTGAGTCAGGGCCTTAGTGGCTACCAGAGAAGTCCTCAGCTCTTCTGCACATAAAGACACTTTCATGTATGAGCCTAACCTTCTGCAGGTGGGTTTGAAAAGCTTGGTGATTTGCGGTCTCAGCCCCGCTTCTCGTACAGAGTCATGGAGTGTGCCTGGAATCAGTTGTTCTCATACCTCTGTAGTGAGAATTTGAGGACTTGGTCACTTGTCGAAGCAGAACCAGTGTTCTGTTAAAGGCGGGGAGCCGCTTCTGTTCGTCATTACCCTTGTTCATCAGGATCCCATCTAACCTGTAATAAGAGCAGGAGTGGTTTGGTTACTGGATTCTAGTGACACAATCGACTCTGTCAATATGATTGCTTTCCTTAGCAAATTGCTTTGATTGCTCAGGATTACGGTGCACTTCTGCAGTGAATGGGAGTGGCTTACTAGTCACATCTCATGTGTCATACCCAATGTTTCCTCTAATTTTTCCATTCGGTGTGAAATAAATTTTATGTGCACCAAGGCATGTGCATATGTGCACCACCTGTAGGAACACATGCTGCTGGCTGCTGCCAGTTGTGGGTGCTCTGCTAATCAGCTGGGCAGAATTTGAATTTCTCCTGGGTGACTGCCCAAGCACACAGCTTATAGGGAACACTGGCCACACCCTAGAACACTGGCCACACCCTAGAACAGCAGGCAGTTGCTAATGCACTATTATTAATTAGACTTTGCAGTTATATAGCACCTCTCATGCCAGGATCTCAGAGGTGGAAGCTGTTCTCCCTCTTGTTTTACTAGAAACAGAGGCTCAGAGAGGTAGAGCAAGTTGCCCAAGGGGTCAGATTGGCACTCAAGGGCCTGAGTCTCCACTGTGTTGCAATAGTAGAACATAAGACTCGCCAGACTGGATGAGACCACTGTCTATCTAGTCCTGTCTCTGCCAGTGGCCAGCACTGGACACTTCGTGGGAGGAGGCAGATGCGGGTTAGTCTGCCTCACACAAAAGTCTAACCCTAATCCTTGTGATCTGAGTTCCAGTGATGTAAAACCAGTGCAAAGCTGTGGAACCAGGCTCCAGAATAAGTGGGGAGGTTTCCAGAGCTCAGCACAGCGGATGCATGTCGGGTGCTAAACTCTTTTGAAGGGCCAGCCGGCGTGTTGCGTTATTTGGACTTTTACGCGTCTGAGTCCAGTTCTTGGCGTAGCGCATAGGCTGAACAGGTTAATGTGTTGGTGCTGGCTAGCTGCATCTGTCAACCCTGCATCTGAAGGATCCTCTTTGCTCCCTGTTGTCTCCAATTTCACTCCAGATATTTTTTAAGACTGGGATTTCCTGAGGGACTTGGGCAACTATTTCCATGGAATCTAGGTTCCTAACTCGCAGCCTCGTAGCTTTGTTTGCCACCGTAACTTCTCACATGATACCAATATTACAGTGGCAAGAAGCCTGGAGTCAGTGTGCACGTCTCAGCTAGTGACACTGGGCCTTTATTACTTCACCGCTGCTTGTACAATAACCTTTGAGCACATCCGTACTATGCTATCGTCGATCCTTGTCAGCTGATAGCCAGAATAGCACAAAGGTGCCACTCATGAAACCTTTCCAGCTCTTTGCTCAGCTGGTAGTAACTTATCCATAGGGGCGGCGGGTATCACAGGCAGGGGAAGGGCCCGGCCCACACTCTGACCCCAGAACACTTGTTGTAGACATACTGGAAACAGAGTGTTGCTGCCCCCAGAGTCTGCCCTCCCCAGTGCTCTGGGTCTGGGGAGGCTTCCCTCTTCCTTCCCCGGTGCTCCGGAGCTGGTGAGGCTGGGGCTGCATGGCCTTCTCCCTCCCCCGGTGCTGGGGGGGTTGGCTGGGCAGAAGGGGTGAAGTTGGGGGCAGGGCTGGGGAGCATGCCTCCCCCAGCCTTACTTTCACCCGCCATCCATGCTTATCCACATTTGGCAGGCTGTGATGGGGGGAGGTAGGAATTGGCCTGAAGCGCTGGCAGTCCAGTGTTACAGGACTTCATGAATTCATGTGTTAAAGTGCCACTGACAGTCGATGCTGTGGCCTGTACAACATGCCTTTTTATTTTGGGTTGTGATGTCTTGGCTTGCATAAGCCAGTGGGCCAGGCTGTGACCAGTGCGTCGAAGAACAATTTCACTGGCAGGATTTCAGAGCCTTCCTTAAGGGCTGACTTTTATTTCTTCAAATCAAGCAGCGCAACACAAATCCAGCTCATAATATCATGCTTGGACCCAGAGTCCCCCACAGGTCTCACCCTCCGCTGGGCTGCTTCTTTGGCCTTTTAATGAAGGTCCAAAGCCCAAAATTCAGCAGCCTGGTGGTTTTAGGATCCAGCTGGATTCTATCCCCTAATCCCTGGCCTCAGAGCCATCACCAGGGAGGCAGATAACTAGGCAGAGGGCTAGGCCCAACTCCCTTAAACGGCCGGTCACCTGATGCCAGGTAGAATGACTTCTGCCCTAGCTATCCATTTACAGGCAGTCCCCGGGTTACATGGATCCGACTTACATCGGATCCCTACTTACAAACGGGGTGAGGCAACCCTGCACTAGCTGCTTCCCCCCAGCAGACCAGGGAGACGCGAAGCTAGTGCCCCCCCCAGCAGACTAGGGAGACGCGGAGCGGCTTTTCTCAGCAGACACTTCAGCTTGAGAATAAAGGACTGAGGGAAGTGAGGTGTGGGAGAATAAAACTGAGCTCTGGAGAAATGTTTGGCTAGAGTTTCCCCTACAATATGTACCAGTTCCGACTTACATACAAATTCAACTTAAGAAGAAACCTACAGTCCCTATCTTGTACGTAACCCGGGGACTGCCTGTATTCCGTGCTCATGGCTATGGTATCTGAGTTTTCTGTGAAGCCTCTTCTCCTACCAAGCAGAAAGAACAAGTCTGATATAGGATAAACTCCGGGCCCCACTGAGGTAACTGGAGTTTTGCCATTGAGCTCAGTGGAACCAGGATTTCTCTCCGAGTCGTTTACACAAGCCCTTCTCTGTCTGTGGAATCTAAAGCAAATGGCCTGTCAGGTTGCAGGCAGCCCTCCCCTCTTCCAATGTAACCTGTCACCGTCTATTTATCATGGCACCCTTGGAGAAAGCGTTTGGTGCTGTTCAGCTCTCTTATTCCAGCTCCACACCAGCCATTCCCTCTTTTACCTGATGTACAGAGTGGCCATAGTAAGGAACCAGCTTCTTTTCTCCTCCGGGGGGATCTGAAATAGGGAAAGGTTTATAGGAGTCATTAACATCTGAAAATCGCCTTCCCGAGTGCACTGGCCTATGAAGCAAGAAGTCCCGAGGCAAGATGAACGTGCACTTTGCCCAGGAAAGCCACATTCAAGACACGGCTTCCTTTATGATTCAGTAGAAGACCCTGGGCCAGACCCTCTGCTGTTTAAATCGGTGCAGCGCCTTTGAAGTCACTAGAGCTCCCTGAGTTTTTAGCAAGGCAAAACCTGACACAAAAGTTCCCTCTTAGACAGAGATGGTGCCTTTCAAAACCTGTTCAACATGCCATGCAAACATCTGCCCTTTCACACCGTCCTTTACGTGCCACAGTGGAGGCTGCACTTTCATCTAGGGATCTAAAACACACATGAGTGAATCCTTGACTCATGGAAGGAGTACCCTACTGAGAGGGGCTGCTATAGACTAGTGTCTTGAGCCAGGAGTCTGCTTGCGACACTGCTAAGGATTTGCTGTGAGACGGGGGCAAATCTCTATGTTTCAGATTCTCCATAGATAAGAGACAAGAACAGAGCGGATCCCTATGGTAGCTGCTCACTGTGTCACTAGCACAGACAGCGGCTTGGCCAGCGCAGGCCCAGCTAGCCAGTGGCATCAGACAAACAAAGCGTCGCCTCCCTGCCCTGAGCTGAGGGTTCAGAGAGGGAGGCGTTGAGGGGTTAGTGAGGGTTCACACATCAGTATCGTTGCTACCCCCTGCAGGAGCGCAGGGGGCGGGAAGTGGGCTGATCTGTCCCCACTCGCGTTGTGGAAGGGATGAAGTGCGGATAGAGGGGGGAAGTCGGGATAGTTTGGAGTTCTGTTCGCAGCTCTCGCATGGGCCTTGTGTGTCTCCTTGGTCTGCTCACAGGGACTTATTCACCACGGTGCTGGGCACTGCAGTTTTAATGTGCCAGAGCCTTGCACCTTGAGTGGTATTTACACCAGTGAAAAGAGGGCGTGGACACAATCAGAGCACAGGGGCACTGCACTGTGCAGGCTTACACTCATGTGCAGGGGTGCTGCAAAAGTTACCAGGCTGCCTTTTTGTTGGTGTGTGAGGAAAGGACAAACAGGGATAAGAGCCAGGAGATTCTGCAGCCTCCCACCCTGCCTACGTTGACCCCCTGCACCTGCTGAAGCCAAGGCGCTGACTGCTAGGCAGTTCCCTTTGGCAGGATCCTTAGAAATCAAGGCCGTGAGCATTGTGTACGGGCAGCCTGGGGCAGGTAGTGCCTGGCCCTAGGGCTGGTGTGCCAGGGCAGAGCCCTTTCCCCACAGCACCACTGCAGGTTCCAACAGCACCACTGTCATCTCCTGAGTCCAGAGATGTCCCTGGGGCTCCTGAGAGGAGATGGTGGCAGTGGGCAGGTGAGGCCACGGCCTTGCCGCTGCCACCCTCTGCAGCCGGCCCGCTCTGCTAAGAGGTGGTGTAGCAGATGTGCTCGGCTTGTGCACTGGGAAACTCCAGGGAGCGTTATATCTTCCTACAGCACAATGCTTTTCCCCCTGGGTGCGACGACTGGTGCTTGGGGTACGTCCACACTGCCTTGTACACCTGGGTCTATGGGACCCGGGCTTGTGGTCTTGGCGTTTCCAAGGCCATGCATGAGGTCCATGCTGCATTATAAACCTGAGCTTACAATTGCTGGACCCAGCTCTCACAGCTGTGCTAACGCATCCCTGCTGCACTGCACAGACCTACTGATGTGAGTCCGCCGCCTGACCTGCAGCCACGCTGCAAAATAACAGAGCTCAGACTCCAGTCACAGTGGGATTCAAGCCCTGACCTACTCCACCAAGAAGGTCCTACGACCTGGGAGCTTGCTGCCCTGAGTCCGACAGATGTGCGTGTGGAGAGAATTGGGGTTTGGCTGAAACCTGAGTCGGAGCTCCAGCTTAGCATGCAGGATAGACAGACCCTAGTAGAGCTGACCTGAATGTAAACATCTCCTGGCACGGGCTTGTAACAACAGAAGTTTGCCCTGTGGATGGCCATAGACCAGCATTCCCCACCCCAGCTGTTGTGCAACATGCCCTATTCCAGCCATCTACCTGGCTGCTACCGCTTCCCCCCAGAGGTGGCTGCCTTTCATTCACAGAGGTGGTTTCTGCAGCACTCCTCCTTCAGCCCCCGCTGATGCCAACGTAGAGGCAAATCCACACAGCCTGCCTGGAAGTGGTGCTCAGCACCTGTAACTTCCTTGATTTCCCTGGGACTTGTGGCTACTCAGCACCTGTGAAGATCTGAGAAGCATGTGGTGTTTCTCTGTGGCTGAAAGTGACCGATTACTGGAGGGAGGGAACCTGCACTCCTAGCTCATTAGAAGAACTGAAAACAATTGCAAAGGCTATTCCTCCTGCCTGGCTGAAGCTGAACCAAGCACCGCTGCTGGGACGTTGCCCATGATCTGTTGAAAATGAACCAACTTTGTGATCTATATTCCCATCTGGTGGCTCTGTTTGCATTTAACTGTAATGGGTTGTAGGCAAAGTGCTAATTGCTATTCCCTTTGGACCTGGCGGCGGAGCAGACTTTGCAGGTTAATGGGCTTGGAAAGCAGGGCTGGATTGTTTAGAAGGTATTTGGTTTAAGTTCCTTGCGGGATTTCATTTTTTTATCTGTGCACATGAATAAAATAAACCCGCACCTTCAACAGCAGGGCAAGATCATGACGTAGAAGGAAGCAGCCAGCACTAAATGAGAGAGGAATCAGACACGGCGTTTTGATGCCTTACTTTTTTGGATGCCCAGCTTGAGACATGCCTAAAGAGACATGCCTGCAGAAAGTGCTTAGCACTCAGCCCTCAGGAAGAGACGCCCATTGAAAGTGGCTCAAGTTGGGTGTCTCCAAATTAGAACGGTGCAGAGAAAGGGTGCTCTGTTCCATAGAGGACTCAGATGTTTCATTTTGGAACAAAACCCATCATATTTGAAAATCTCCAAGAGAAAGACCAGAATGCAGGGGGGGGGGGAGGCTTTCTATCCAGTGGGCAGGCTACGAGCCAAGGACTCTGGAAGTTCTGGCTGCTGAGGAGCCTTGAGCTGGTGGTTTGAAGCTCCTGGCTCTTGGGCAGCCCACCTGGAGATGTAAGTTCGGGAGCCCCAGCTGAACACAGCTTGTGAATCACAGTTCCCAGACTCTTCACCAGGAAGGCTGCCTGAGAGCTTAGTTGAGCCTGCAAACCCAGGCCTCCCTGGTGGGCTGCAGAAGGCTGCATGGGTGAGCTGGCAGGAAATCTAAAGCTGCATGGCTGGGACCCACCAGATCTCAGTGAAGAGGGAGCCATCGCCGGGAAACGTTTCCATGTTGACCAGTTGGCATTCTCAGATAAGCGTTCCACAGGGGGACGTCTGACCGGCTTACCCAGAATCACTTGTCACTCCTACCATGTCTGGCTACCTTCTCTGGTGCCAGGTTGTGCCTGGCTTTCGGTGGGAGAGCAACAATGCCTGCCCCATTGTGCTCTCCAAAGTGTAAGTTTGATACCCACCGTCTGGACCAATGCCCCCGGAACTGAACAGGGATCTCCAGAGTTCAAAAGCAGACGCAGCTACAAACTTGAGCTAAGCCCAGCCTCTGTGGGGGAAGCCGAGACAGACTTACACCCAGCGCTGTGCAGAACACACAGCCTGCACAAGACTGGCTCTCCTGGCTCCAGAGGGGCAGGTCTCCACTCCCTTGTGCAGCAGAGCAGACAGCGCATCCTGTAACAGAGCGAGGCCTGTGCTGACCCGGATCTCTGGGAGGCAGCGACCTTGCCTGAACAATGGCTCTTGGCGCTCCCATTGAATCCGATGTCTCCACCACCTAGTGCAGGGCTGGGGCATAAAGTCATATCTCAGCTTTTGCCAAGCTCTCCAGCCGGGGAATCAGATTTGCCATTCAAATCCCTTGTTTTTAAATGGAAACCTGTGCCTTTCCCCACTCTGTCAGAGATATTCCGTTGGGGCCGCTCCCTGGGGTGGGGGTGGGGGTGGGGGGGGAAACACCTGTAGGCAGTTTACAAAAAACAGCAAAGTACCCACAGGCATTTTCCCCAAGGCTGCAAGGCTTTAGTTTCTCAATACAATTCCACTTAGCCCTCCAGCAGATAAGATCTGCCTTACATTATTGCAGTGAATGCTGCTGGACTAGATTTACGAAGAGCCCCTCAGAATTCTACGGCTCCAACATTTTTGCAGCTGTCAACATTGTAAATACCCCTCCCCTCCTAATTGCTAAGGCTGGTGGCCCACAAGGGAATGGTTTGAGTAATCCATAGATTAGCTGAGAGAAGTCAGTTGTTTTGCATATTCACACCCTTTCTTCTAGGCAATGCTCTTGCCCAGTTAACAGAGTGGCTGGCAGGGACAGGTACATAAACCACATGGTTTGGATAAAAGGATCAGCAGTGCCAGTGTCTGCAGGTGATGGCTGGTGGCATCACTGTCCTGAAATCAATGGAAGGATGTTGCTTGACATCAGAGGAGAGTCTGGCCCTTAGGCTGCATCTAGAATACTTGCACAAAAGGGCTTATCCCTGAGCAGGAGCATTGGAGTATTTGTGCAAGAACCATTGATTTTGTACAGTACAAAGTCAGTGCTCTTGCACAAATACTCACGACCATTGTAGACAGGCGGCAAGTGCTTTTGCACAAAATCTTGCCAGTGTAGACGCAGCCTTTGTGTTTACTAGACAATCAGGATTGGCCCACAACATTTTGGCACTTGAGGCGGGGAGCTCAATTGACGCCTCCATGCCCCCTCGCTTGGGCCCAAACTTTGAAAGGTCTCAATTCTGTCTTCTTCCTGTTCTGCTCCTCTCATGGTACTGCTCTGCTACCTACATATGCACCAGCAGCAGACAAATTTTCTACACTCTGGGTCCTAATGGTGCCCCCTCTCCCCCCATACCCAGTCTGGCACCTGAGGCGGCCTCATGGTAGGGCCAGCCCTGAAGACAATAATAACTTCATTCATCTGAAGAAGTGGGCTGTGCCCACAAAAGCTCATGATACCATCTACATGTTTTGTTAGTCGATAAAGTGCTACCAGACTATCTGTTGTTTTTTAAGTTTATCCTGTACGGACTAACTCGGCTACTCCCTGAAGCTTTTGAACAAGACAATAATGTTAGTGGAATCACTGAGCTGGGAGAAAGCTCACACCTATCTGAGAATTGCTACTTCACTCTGCCCGGCTGCAGACTTGGCACCGGCGAGGCTCCCTCTACACCTCACATGTTGCTGTGTTATAACACACTAGTGCCCCACTCATTCTAGAGCATGGTTTGGTCTGGTCTGTGTGGATGGGACCAGAGGGCTGGAATAAGTTTTATCATGGGGTGGTAGTGCTGTGAGCCGTTGAACCACACCGTAAATCCTGTGTAGAATGGAAAACACTTCAAATCAGGGGGTGCTATAGCACCCCCGCCCTCCACCAGTTCCTGCATTTTTGGATGGGACCAAACCTCGTTAAGGACCATGTTACTAAGCAGAGTTTCGGGCTCTACCATCCACAGAGGCAAGGCCAAGCTACATTTTTCACCCAGTCAGGTGTGTCCTCAGCCAATACACTGTGGAGTGGAGTCGGACACACTCCAGCAGCCTAGCATAGGGGAGACCAAAGCACATCTGTGCAGCCTGTCAACCAGCATTGACCACTGTGATCCATCACGGGTTCTGCGGCCAGACCATGTTCTGACAGGACGAAGGTGTTCGTGGTGGGGTTAAATCAGAGCTCACACGAGCCAGGCTGCTGTCATGTTCACTGAGCACTTGGGGTTGGTCGTATTGCAGAGAAGGTGCAGCATTTGGAGTGCTTCCATGCGGACCGCAGCTTGCAGCTGCTCCGGCGGCTGGAATCACCATTCGGGAAGAGGAGGCAGCGGAACACGGCCCGTTGCATAACCAGCCCGTGCTGGGAACCTGAGAGCCATTTCTATGGCTCAGAGGTGGTCGCTATTTTGGCAGAAGCAGCTCTGCTGTGGACATTATTAGCACTGGCTCCCCCGGGAGTTCGGTTGGCGTAACCGGTCCGCATCGCGCAGCAGCATGGATTTTCCAACCGTCATTAATGTGACGGAGGTTGCTAGTGTAGTTTAAAAGCCGCTGAATGTGGGGACCATTTAGCTTCCCATCCCAATACAAACCCACCAGCTGGGTCCCAGCTACTTTGGCCACAGCTGAGATCAAGGCCCTCGTGCTACTCACTGGACCAGATCTCCAGGCTAGAGCGACGTCTCTAACAAGGTGGCTGGGTATGAATTCACCCCTGCTTGACTGATCCTAGAGAAATACCCTGTGGGCTAAAAGAGCATCCCCGGAATCGGCCTGGGGTTTTGGTGATGGGCTGGAACCTTTCATATCTATCACTGACCCGAGACAAGAGTGTCTGAAAAGTGCTACCATCTGATGGTTTTTTGACAGTGTCTGGGCCTGCTCCGTGGAGGAGCCAAGGGTTGTTTATCGGGTGTCTTTCGGTCTTGTCACAAGGAACATCGCTATGGCATGTCTACACTGTCAAGGGCCTCAGGAAACAGGGCTAAGAGCTGTAATGAAGACAGGTCTGTCCCATGTATGTGGGTCAGACACCTGCCCAGCAAGCCCAAGGCTTTCATGGGTGCAGCATAACCCCAATCGGTGTTTGATGATGTTACACATGGCTTCGGAGAGCCAGACAGCTCCTGTCTACTCTGCAGTGTTTAGTTGTGATGTCCCTGGATGTGGGGATAACTGTACTGTCCGTGAGTCCCTGGCCTACAACAGCAGCACAGGCAGACCTAAGAGTCAGCCTGTCATCATAGTCACACCGAGCAGTCTTGCCTCACTAACCCCCTCCTTTGTGCAGAACTGGGACTGTGCAAAGTGTTAGGCCAGCTTGCAGAATTTTAAAGAGCCTCTGATTCCCTCCAGTAGCACTGCCTGTCCACTCTGGCTTCAGGCTAGCTGCTGCCTCAGTTTCCCCTTCTCAGGCCCTTTGTAACTCCAGCATAGGCTTTCGTGTGTGCTGTTACCACCCTTCTCAGAGTCTGGATACCCAAGATTTCCCCCAGCCTTCCTAGAAGGCTCCCAACCCTTGGTTCAAGCAGGGGTCCTATGCTAGCCTCTCCTGAGCCTTTTGTCTGGGAGACTCCCTCTCCAGCCACCCTCCTGACTGGCTGCGGCTTCCTGCTAGCTTGCACTGCCTGCCCTCTGCCTGGGCCCTAAGGAGAGTCTCTGAGCTGCTCACACTGCTTTTCCGTGCTTCCCTGTGCTCCATCTAGCAGCAGCAGGTTCCAGGGCTTCCTATCTAAAGCCTCCCCTGTGATTCTTTGCAGGCTCCTCTCATCTCCACTGCAGAAGGCCTGTTTCTAGCCACACATCCTGCCTGCCCTGTGGCACTGCTGATCTTCTCTACCTGGGAAGACAAGTTAAGTGGTTACTGGGGAGGCTGGTCATCCTGGTGATAGCCTGTGAAAGCCTGGCACCCACCTAATCAAAATGAAAAACAAACCTTCAACCAAACGTTCTGCTAGCTTTCATCTTCCTGAAACAACAGCGCACCCTACAAGTGGAGGCCTAGAGAATGGCATGGTGTACAGTCCCTTGCTAGACATTTTCATCTGTTTCTCTATCTTGGAGCTTTCTAGCTGGACCTTCACTGCAATGTTGCTAACTCTTGTGATTATTTTTTTTAAAGTCTTAGCTTCTGGCGCGATGTGATTCTACGAGAATCTCAACTTGCATTTAACAGGTAAAGCGAGTTTCTAGCCCTCAGGGTTGCAGAGAAAAGGTTGAAAATGGCCCCGGAGTGCAGCCTGAAGGCTTAGGAAACCCAAGGCAAAGAAAAGGAATCCCAGAGCAATGAGCTGTAATCATCACATGATTTGCTAAACAGATCTCAGGATTTTCTGGGCCTGCCTCATGATTTTTGAATGTTTGGGGTGCTTTTCAGTGGTGGTGTAGCCATGTTAGTTCCAGGATATTAGAGAGACAAGATGGGCGAGCCAATCTCTTTTATTGGGCCAACTTCTCTAGGTGAAAGAAACAAGCTTTCAAGCTTACACACATCTGAAGAAGAACTATGTGCAAGTTCAAAAGCTTTTCTCTTTCACAACAGAAGCTGGCCCCAGACAAGTTATTACCTCACTCACCACAATTCCAGATAATACATGTTTGCTGTCAAGAATTTAAAGGAATGAACTGAGGGCTAGCACTCCTGAGCATCTGGAGAGCACCTTCTAGCGGAAGCACTCAAAGCCCTTTACAAACACACCTGGGAGAAGTCCTTGCACTTGACACAAAGCCTTGAGCTGAATGGCTTAGGGAAGGACATTTTCTGCAGCTTTGCCAATGGAACACAGCGTCTTGAAGCAAATTCAGCATGTGAGCTACTCTGATGCCTTAGAGGCTGCACACCGCGCGGTTCTTATGCTAGCGATAAACAAAGCCACCTCTCGACCCAGAATACAGCTGAAGTGAGCATACCAGACACCAGCCTTTGAGGAGCTCTCCAAGGGCAGCCACATACTGCCTGTGCACAAGGGCGTGCCTTTGTTTGAACAGCTAGAGAAGATAAGACTGGAAGTGCAAAGCACCATTGATCCTGCTCTTGTAAGGCCAGAATAATTGAAAATGCACTTTCCACCATCCGAATCCAGCCATAGGAGCAAGAACTTGGGCTCTCGACCTAGCGCCCTGGGTTCTGGCTGCCTCCACACATGCTGTGGGCTCTGCTGCCAGCCCCACACCCAGAACCCAGGGCTCTGCCCCCAGCTCTGCATGCTGGGGGACTCTGCTGCCAGCCCTGTGCCCTAGGTCTCAGCCGCTGCCCTGCATGCCAGGGATTTGGTCCTGGCTTCACCTGGGGGAGGGAGAACGACAGGGTAAGGGGGGATTGTCTGGACCCCTACTCTTAAAAAGTTCCCACGCCATTGCATCCAGCTACAGAATCGAGTTGCCTTTCTGGGGGATGATCTACAGGATCAACAGTTTGAAGTGACACAACACGAAGGTGGGTGGAACACAAAGACAGGAGCCATTCCCAGGACTCTGGCAGGACTCTGCTCCCTCGGGCTCTTGCTTGTCTGTGCTGTCATACCCGAGCTCAGCTATTAGCTGGGAAATTAGTTCCTGCTCTAGCTTCCTGCTGCTTAATGAACCCGCGAGGGAGCTGCTCTGCTCCAAGGGTAGAAGCCCTACAGAGACACGTGGGAAGCGCGCCCGTGACACCAAACAGCAGCCAGTGCACAGGTAGGAGCCGGGACTGACCTGCTGCGCATAAGCAAGAGCCTTGTCATAGAGCGTGAGGCCGGCGGTCAGTTTCTCCATTCGGTCTTCCTCCTCCAGGAGGCCAATGTCGAAGACGTAAGCGTAGCCCTGCTCTGCAAGGCAGCGGGCTGCTCGGAGCCTGGCATCCCCCTGGGACTCCTCTTCTGAACCCAGGCCCATTAAATGGGCTAGTCTCTTGGTGCAGTCGGCCTCTTCCTGTTCGCTGTCCAGCCGGTCGTACACACAGGCCAGGTTGGCCCAGGCATTGAGGTTGTCAGGGGCCTCCTGGGAGATACTCAGGAAGATCTCCTTGGCTTGCTCTAGCTCCTCCAGGTGGAAGGAGAAGACCCCGAGCAGGTTCCTGATGGCGAATTGCTGGGGGCCAGACTCGAGTTCTAGTTCATACATCAGGCTGTCTCGCTTAAGCTTCATGTCCCTGCCTCTGAAATTCACTGGGGAACGAGGCTCGAAATTCAGGTTCATCTCCAGGTGGAAGTGACCAGGGATATAGTCCATCTCATCAATGAGTGTGTCAATATCCACCTCGGCTGCCTCCGTGTTCTCCATGGGGACTTGCTGGGTATAGCCCCACGCTGCCGCTGTGTCTCCTAGTCCCAGGCTTCCCTTCCTCCTCACTCTGTTTGCCTCTCTCAAACCTGTAATTCTAGTTTAGCTGATTCACATGCAGCTGGGAGGAGTCCTGAATGGGAGAGGCCCGGAGAGACGCCTGTCATTCTCCCCGTGCCCGCTTGGCCAGGACTGTTAGCGAATCCAGAGTCTGAAACAGAAAAGTCTGCTGGGTCCATTCTTGCCTGGACAGGAGCAGGGGCAGGCCGGGGTAGGGCTGGACTGCTCCTCACAGTGCACGCTGCAGTGATCAGTCCCATTTCCCTTCTTTGGTTTGTATTCTGTAGTATGTAAATACTGTTACATAATATAAAAACCTAAGAACGGCCATACTGGGTCAGACCAAAGACCCATCTAGCCCAGTGTCCTGTCTTCTGACAGTGGCTAATTGGTGCTCCAGAGAGAATGAACAGAACAGGGAATCATCAGGTGATCCATCCCCTGTTGCCCATTCCCAGCTTCTGACAAACAGAGGCTTGGGACACCATTTCTGCCCATTCTGGTTAATAGCCACTGATAGACCTGTTACCCAGGAACTTATCTAACTATTTTTTGAACCCTGTTAAAGTCCTGGCCTTCACATCATGTGGCAAGGAGTTCCACAGATCAACTGTATTGTGTATATCCCTTTGTGACGTAGTGGGGGTACCTGGCTGGTTTCTATGCTGCTGGCTCTGGGGTAACCCCCACTGGCTGCCGTGGGTACCACGACCCAGCAAAACAGGATGAGTCACTATGCAAACCGGTATGGCCAGACACCCCCCATGGAGAGGAACAAAGGAAGGTGGAATGCTGCCCTGGCTGGGGGGCAGGGCTGGAAGAGAGTTAGTTGGTGGCTGGCTGAGAGCATGGAGGAGACAGCCTAGGGAAAGGGGCTGGAGTTTAGGGGCCCAGTCTCCCCCATCTCAAGGGGACCTGAGGCATCCTAGCCCAGCTCTGTGACCAGATGACATCTGTGCTGTGCTGTATCCTGGAGAGGCAATAAACTTCCTCTATTCCACCGGCTGGTGCAGTCTTTTTGTGCCATTTCGGGGTGCAGGAGACGGGGGACCCCCAACGCACCGTCACACTGGTGTCAGGAGTGGGATGCACTGCACCCCATGGATGGAGCTTCCAGCGGTGAGCGACAAGGCGCCGTAGAAGCAAGAGCCCTGGAGCCAGGCATGCTGGAGACAGAGCGAAGCGGTTCCTGGGAATCGTGGGGCGCTGCAGCATTAGACTGGTGAGTCTGCACCGAGGGGACCAGCGGGCAGATGGCCTACACCCGACTCTTGAAGGCAGAGCTGGTGGGGCTGTGCAGAGAGAGGGGCTTGCCTGTGCGGAAAGCAGCCAAGGCCCAGCTGATTGCCCAGCTGGAAGAGAATGACCAGCCACGGGGCCAGGACCTTGTCCCCAGGGGGAGCAGCCAGACCCCCCCTGAGAGTGTGTCAGGCTCAGAGAGGGGGAGGAGCGCTGGAACCCACCGGAGAGATGAGACAGGGTCTCCCGGGAGGCCTGCAAGCTGTAGCCCATCTAGGGCAGGGGCCAGCCCAGTGGAGCTGCGGCGGCTGGAGATCCAGCTGCGGATCAAGGAATTGGAAGCAGAGGACCGAGAGAGGGACCGCCGGGACCAAGAGAAGGAGTGCCAAGATCGAGAAAGGGACCTCCAGGACCGAGAGAGGCAGCGACAGCATGAGCTGGTCATGGCAGAGCAGAGAACCGGCGGGGCACCGGCTGCGCCAAGTGCCGATGGGCCCTAGGGTCCCAGGACTGCCAGATGCTTGGAGAGGCTCGTGGTGGCCCAATTGAAGGACATGGGCGACATAGACGGGTTCCTCAGTGCCTTTGAGAGGGCCTGTGAACTGCAACGGGTCCCCCCAGCTGACTGGCTGCAGGAGCTCATCCCCGCACTGAACCAGGAGGCGGCCGGAGTGCTCAGTCAGCTGGAGGACCTACAGCCAGGGGATTACAACCGAGTCAAGGAGGCCCTGCTGCACAAGTTCGGGCTGACCCCCGAGATGTACAGGAAGAAGTTCCGGGGGATGCAGAAGGAGCCACGGGAGACCTATGTGGACCTGGCCTCCCGCCTGTCGCAGTACGGCCGCAAGTGGGTGTCTGGAGTCGGAGCCCAGACCACAGAGGAGCTGCTCAAGCTGGTCCTGATGGAGCAGTTCTATGAAGTGTGCCCACCCAAACTGAGGCTGTGGCTCAAGGACCGGAGACCAGAGAACCCCCAGGAGGCCGGGAGGCTGGCGGATGAGTTCACGGAGAACCGGTCCGGGTGTGAACGGGAGTCCCGGAGAGAAAGGGAATCGCGCAGAGACTGGATCTCGCCTGAGCGACGGAGGGAGTCAACTCCAAGGCAAGCCCAAGGAACAGGTCGCCTGTGCCCCAGAGAACCAGCCAGGGCCTGGACAGAGTCAGCCCAAAGCCTAACTTGCCATCGCTGTGGGCAAAAAGGCCACAAGAGGGCTCAGTGCACCAGGTCCCAGGACCGGGGACTTTCCAGGGTTAACTGGCTGGGGCGGGAGGAAGGGCAGGCTGCCCCAGAGGCAGGGGCTGGCAGGCAAACCTCAGCTCAGAGAGAGGGGAAGGATGCTCAGTGCACCTCCCCTGGGAGGTCTGATTCTCAGGAGGCGGATTTCAATGTGTACCGGGTGGGGGCAGGACGGCCCCTGCGGAGTGAGTGCCTCATACCCCTGGAGGTGCATGGTAGGAAGGTGACGGGCTTCTGGGACACTGGGGCGGAGGTGACTCTGGCCCGATCCGACATAGTGGCCCCAGAGCGGATACTACCCCACACGCAGCTGACCCTGAAGAGCATAGATGGGTCCCCGTTTAAGGTGCCTGTAGCCCGGGTGCATCTGAAATGGGGGGCGAAGGAAGGCCTCAAGGAAGTGGGGGTGCACCCGCACTTGCCCACCGAGGTGCTGATGGGGAATGACCTAGAGGAGTGGCCCCATGAATCCCAGCGGGCTCTAGTCACTACCCGGAGCCAGAGCCAGCGGGGGGCTGACAACGTGGGTCCAGGGAAGGACTCCTGGCAGCGTCCTCAGGGTCCCATCCCAGTGGACACGGGGTCCAGCCAGGCTGGGACTCTGGACCTAGGTAAAGGTGGGGAACAGGTCCCGATCCCTGCCTCAGCAGCTGAATTCCAGGCTGAGGTGCAGGCAGACTCCTCCTTGCAGAGGCTGAGGGACCAGGCTGGCCTCCGTGCAGCTCAGCCCCGGGGGAGAGGTGGCCAGGAGAGATTCCGGCGGGAGCGTGGACTCCTGTTCCGGGAATGGCTTCCCCCCAGGAAGGTGAGGGCATGGGGGGTCCAGCAGCAGCTGGTCGTCCCCCGAAAGTATCACCTCAAGCTGCTGTATTTGGCCCACGACGTCCCCGTTGGGGGCCACCGGGGGATCCGGAGCACCCGGCTGAGGCTGCTCCAGCACTTCTATTGGCCGGGAATCTTTACAGCCGTGCAGTGGTACTGCTGGTCCTGTGACTCCTGCCAGAGGGGCGGGAAGGCCCAAGACAGTAGGAAAGCGGCTTGGGGGTCTCTACCCCAGATAGAGGACCCTCTAGGCTTGCTGAGAGAGTTATGGGAGGGGAAGACCTCCCTGGATGGAGCATCGGGGGTGGAAGCCGCCCTGGCTGTCCAGAGAAGGCTCGCTGGGCTCATGGCCCTGGCCCGAGAGACCCTGGCCAGAGATCAAGGCCAGCAGAAGGGTGGGTGTGACCTCCGAGGACAGTCCTGTGCCAGTCGCCCTGGAGCGGGGCGGCGAGTGGACAGAGGGAAGCCAGCTCATGTGGGGCCTCGCCACGGCTGGCCCGAGTCAAGGGGAGCACCCATGTCCCCAGGGCGGGTTCCCACGCAGAGGACCCGAACTTCCCTAGGTCACGAGAGGAGTGACCCTGCTCAGTTCGCTCTCGGAGGGGGGAGAACTGTGACGTAGTGGGGGTACCTGGCTGGTTTCTATGCTGCTGGCTCTGGGGTAACCCCCACTGGCTGCCGTGGGTACCACGACCCAGCAAAACAGGATGAGTCACTATGCAAACCGGTATGGCCAGACACCCCCCCATGGAGAAGAACAAAGGAAGGTGGAATGCTGCCCTGGCTGGGGGGCAGGGCTGGAAGGGAGTTAGTTGGTGGCTGGCTGAGAGCATGGAGAAGACAGCCTAGGGAAAGGGGCTGGAGTTTAGGGGCCCAGTCTCCCCCATCTCAAGGGGACCTGAGGCATCCTAGCCCAGCTCTGTGACCAGATGACATCTGTGCTGTGCTGTATCCTGGAGAGGCAATAAACTTCCTCTATTCCACCGGCTGGTGCAGTCTGTTTGTGCCATTTCGGGGTGCAGGAGACGGGGGACCCCCAACGCTCCGTCACACCCTTTATGCCATAAAACGGCATGAAAATAACCAGCCTGGGCCAAATCTTGATTCCCTTATCCCATACGCCCATCAAACCAGCACAATAGCTGAGTCTGACCACGGACTGTACAGCCTCGCCACTTCTGGATCAGAGTTAGGTGTTTGAAGCCAGAAGGTCTCTGTTGGGGGCGCGGAGGGGCTATGCTGCACAGGCTGGCTTAGCTGGCCAAAGGAGGGACCCAGCTGAGCCCAAGCTTTTCCCATGGGCTTCTGCCCCCCATGAGAGGGTGCAGCAGGCTGGCTCAGTGGATCCATCTCACCTTCAGCCTTTCACCATGGGGCATGCAGGCTGGCCCCTGTGCAGGAATGCAGGAGTGGAGGAGGCTCTCATACTTTTTCCACCCCTTGGTGGACCCATGCAGGGGCCAGCCACAGTCCACTCAGCAAGCTCAGCTGCACTCTGCTAGCGATGCTGCTGGGTGACCCTTGGATACACACCTTGGAGTCTGGGGCAGTACCTAATCCCGCTTCCCAGGCATTTGACATCTCCCAAGGACAGGTTACAAACCTCAACAGTCATAGCCTGACAGCCAGAACCAGCCACGGGTGGGCAGACAAGAGCTCTGGTTTCAGGTGTATGGGTGCTGGGGGCTGTACAAGGATAATCAGGGGCTCTGCAACACAGATTTCCTATTAATACAGCTTTGGCTTTCCCCTTTCTAAAAAAGGCCTCATGCAAGGGGTCTGTCTGCTCTCCGACCCCCAGGCCTGTCCATCGAGGGGTCCGTCTACTCTCCGACCCCCAGGCCTGTCCATCGAGGGGTCCATCTGCTCTCCGACCCCCAGGCCTGTCCATCGAGGGGTCTGTCTGCTCTCCGACCCCCAGGCCTGTCCATTGAGGGGTCCGTCTGCTCTCCGACCCCCAGGCCTGTCCATCGAGGGGTCCGTCTACTCTCCGACCCCCAGGCCTGTCCATCGAGGGGTCCGTCTGCTCTCCGACCCCCAGGCCTGTCCATTGAGGGGTCTGTCTGCTCTCCGACCCCCAGGCCTGTCCATTGAGGGGTCCGTCTGCTGTCTGAGCCCCAGGCCAGTTTGCTGAGACAAACATCTACTCTCCAAGTTGGTGCGTGTTCAGATAAGGTGCGTGACTGGCTCTGAGGCTTGTGAGGGTCTGGACAAGGTGCGCGTCTGCTCTTCCAGCCCGTACCCATCTGGGGAAGGGGCTCATCTGCTGGCGGAGCCCTTGCCCGTCTGGTAAAATACAATGATTCAGAACTAAACCGGGATCAAGCGCCGTGCAGAAAAGGGCTGCATTCCTCTCCCCAGCACAGGTGGGGCCTGGCCCTGAGCAGTAACAGGTACAGCAGGCTTGGAGCCAGAGGCCCCCCCACGCCACGGGCTGCCCTGCAGCTCCGCTTTCAGGGGATCAGACAGGCAAGAATTGTATGTGGTTGCCATGGCAGCAGCGTTCCAGAGCTGCTGGGAGCTGTGCGGGGGGGGGGGCCCTCTCCGTCCCTCCACCCCAGGGAACAGGGAATGGCAGCAAAGGGCTTTACAGGTGCCCCCTTTGGCACTCAGACAGTCAGGTAAGAGCCCCACAGATGGCTCAAGAGGGGCTGGATTCAGCCTGCCACTGGCTGGGCTTTCCAGATTGAGGAGAGAACTGGGCTCAGTCCCGTCTGACTCTCAGCTTCTGGATCATCCACACACAGCAGCACCCAGATCTCAGTCACGCACACATTCCTGCAGACGCAGATCATTGTGCGTGCAGATCACCCCACCCAGCCACGCAGACACCACATACACACGTGCATTCACCTGTTTGTCACACTTGGAGAGCCCCTGTACACGTGTCCACGCCTCCCCCCGTCACACGGGACTGTCAAGCTGGGATACGCGGAACCGGGGAGTTTCCAAGGAAACAGAAATGAGATTTTTAAATGTCTCTGAAACACACAGCAGACTCCTTCTTGCTAGAAGGGAGATACTTTAAAAATACCTTAATGTTAATGCAAAGCGAAGAAGGCTCCCTCAGGGCGATTGAGCCTGTGGTGGGTCTTCACACACACGCATGCACGCACGTGCACGCACGCGCACGCACACACGCACACACGCACGCACACCTTTGTGGCTATACATGATAGGCTCCTGCAGGATAGTTGGCCTATCCAGTAGTGGGTTTCTGTAACCTGACTGAATGGACCTCGTGGGCCGGTACCCCATTCTCTGAAGAGTCTTTTCCTTCAGAAAGCAGCCAGCAGATGTGGGGACCCCTGGATTGCAGGCTCGCTCTGGCTATCTTTACGACTGCTCCCATTCAAGGTGCAAGAGTGAATATCATTTGAAAATACTCCATCGCACTTGATGTCTGAAATGGCCTGGCACGTGACTGGCAATGTTTTTTAAAGTATGGGCTGCCATCTCTGCTTCCCCCAGAGGCTAAGCTTGAGCCATAGGCAGAGCCACACATGTCAGGGTAGTGCTGAGCTGAGCCTTGCTCCCGCAGGAGGCACCCCAGAAGGTCACATTGCTCCCCAGTAGGAGCAAGTGGGGAGCAGGAAGGAAATCACAACAGGAAGGAAATCACAATCACGCAGGAAGGAAATCACAGATCACTTCCCCCACAGGGTGGCTCAGTTGTGCTCACTGGCACCCTGGAGAGTGGAGCCAAGGCATTGTCCACTTCCCACTTCTCCCTGCATGAGTGGGGGAGCCAATGGCCCTACAAAAACCCTGATTTCTCCCTCCACACTGAGACTAGTGATCCAGGGAGGCAGCACAGAGGTGGGTTTGGGGCACCATACGGCCCTTTCTGGCCTGCTTGGCTGCATAAGACTGTGCCCCACTCTGGCTCTGTGCTCAGTGAGGTTACTTTGACTGTGTATTTTAAAATCACCACAGTGATATGCCTCCAGCTTCTAGTGTATATTTAAGAGTTTGAATCATGTGTTTAATAATACAAGGATACATATGTTGGCTGAGATTTTCAAAGTCATGTCAGGGATTAAGAAACATGGTTGATGAAAAGCTCTGCCATGTTATACAGGCAGTCCCCGGGGTACGTACAAGATAGGGACTGTAGGTTTGTTCTTAAGTTGAATCTGTATGTAAGTCGGAACTGGCGTCCAGATTCAGCTGCTGCTGAAACTGACCGCCAGTTCCGACTTACATACAGATTCAACTTAAGAACCCCAGGCGTCCCCAAGTCAGCTGCTGCTGAAACTGATCAGCGGCTGATTCCAGGAAGCCCAGGGCAGAGCAACTCTGCCTCGGGCTTCCTGTAGTCAGCGCTGGTCAGTTTCAGCAGCGGCTGACTTGAGGACGCCTGGGGCAGAGCAGCTGGGGTGCTGCTGGGTTGCTCCAATAGCGCCGCTCCTCGGTGCTACTGGACCAACCCAGCAGCACCCCAGCTGCTCTGCCCCAGGCGTCCTGATTCAGCCGCTGCTGAAACTGACCAGCAGCGGCTGAATCAGGACGCCTGGGGCAGAGCAGCTGGGGTGCTGCCGGGTTGGTCCAGTAGTGCCCAGAGCGGCGCTTCAGGACCAACCGGCAGCGCCCCAGCTGCTCTACCACAGGCGTCCGGAGAAAAGCCTGGTCTGCTGGGGCGGGGGGGGGGGGGGGTACTAGCTGCGTCCCCTCCCCCAGCAGACCAGGGAGACGCGGGCGGCGGACCGAGATGCACCGCGGTCCCGTCGCCCGGGTCCTCCGCGGCTTTGCTCCCCTTCTCCCTGGTCTGCTGGACCAGCAGACCAGGGAGACCAGCAGACCAGGGAGATGCGGAGCAAAGCCGCGGAGCACGCTGGCAGCGGGACAGACCAGACGCGCCGCGGCTGTCCCATTGCCGGCATCCTCAGAGGCTTTGCTCCCCGTCTCCCTGGTCTGCTGGTCTCCAGCAGACCAGGGAGACGCGGAGCAAAGCCGCGGAGCATGCTGGCAGCGGGACAGCCCAGACGCGCCGCGGCTGTCCCGCGGCCGGTGTCCTCAGACGCTTTGCTCCCCGTCTCCCTGGTCTGCTGGTCTCCAGCAGACCAGGGAGACGCGGAGCAAATCCCGTTCGTAACTGCAGATCCGACATAAGTCGGATCCGCGTAACTTGGGGACTGCCTGTATAGTAACTGGGTTGATAAGATTTGTAACCAGCTCGTTAATCTAAAGTACATTGATTGGGGTTTTCCCCCTGCTTCTCCTCCTTATGGAAAATAACCTGTACTATTTATTTGGAACAAACACCTGTTACTTAAAATCATACTTTGCCCATGTAGAACTCTCTTGGCCTGCATTGCCTTTACTAGTTCAGTACTGAACAGCAGGAGAGAAAGAATTTGTTTATTCTTTTAGCCACAAGTTTTTAATCCTCTAATAAAATACAGAAACATTGCTAAGCCACAATAGACCCCTGTGGCCTTGAAATCTATGGATCTGTATGCCTAGTTCTTGTTTTGGGATTCCTTGTGTAATAGCTGATGCTAAAACCCTGACCTTGCAAACGCAGATGAGTAACTTGATTCACATGAGCAATCCCCTTGAAGTCCTTTGACTTTTCACAAGTGAGGGATTAGTTCATTACAGTTTGCAAGCTCAAGGCCTCAAAGACTGATTTATGAATATTAATATTTTTAAATTAGTTTAATTTGTAGACTATGGAAACATATCTACTTCAATGCAGAGGCATTTGTTAAGTGAGGGGCCAGATTTCGCAGTTGTTGTAAAATGAAGCTACATTAGTTTACTCCAGCTAAGAATGTGGTCTGAATTTTTATTGATAGAGTTTGTCAGAAACTCTCCTAGAGATAAGTGGTGTTGCCAGGGTTTGAGTTCATGCTCACTTTGACTTCAAGTGTTTTGGCTACTGGATTGGGAAGAAACACAAAGCCAAGGTTCTGATAATTTGTTATTGTTAAAGATCTCACAGACTGTGATTGTTTAAAAAAAAAAAGATGTTGGATGGGTCAAATATGACCCCAACCTTAGGTTTTGTAAAAAGGAAACTTTTAGCTTTAAATGCAACAGAAATATCTATATGTTTGTTTAAAAAAATCCAATGGAATTAAAAAAAAAATTAACATTTCCTAATGGTGTTTGTAGCCCAACCATTTCATCATTTGACTGGTCCCTGACCATTTTAGTGAAACTGACTAAAAGCAAATAAAAATGTAAGGGAAATGGAAAAAGAAAAATCGCCCGCAATAGTGAGCAGTGCATATGATTTTTAAAATTCTATTTTACTAGCCTGAGGTTTAAACATTTGGGATGGATATTTGTTTTAAAACATAATTTTTAAACTGACAGTGGCCCTTAAGCTTGTTATCTTGGCCAAATTCCAGTTTGGGTCATTTGCTTCTGCCTACCTCAAATCTCTCAATAGTTTACTAGACTTCTGTTGCTGTAGCATTACTCTGTGCTGGTAAACGGCTCCATGATTCACACCGGCAAGGGCTGCATTTCAGGAGCAGATAAAGTGGTGTCTGTATGTAATTTGTACAGGGCATCAGTTAATAGGCCTGATTATGGAAAGATTTAGTCTTGGGTACTGTGCTCACTCCAGTGAGCCATCATCTCATTGAAATCCCGGAGATTACTCACGGCAAAAAGGGGTTAGGCCCCAAACCTACAAAGATTTATGCTCATGTTTCTCTTTAACCATGAGTAATCCCTCTAAAGTTAATGGGACTACTCACAAAATGAAGCATGTAGATCTGTGCAGTATTGAGCCCGTACTAAGGGCCTGGTACATTTCCTGAGGTCCATGAGACCCTTTCTACAGATGACACTAGACCCTAAAAAAAGACCTAAATGTTCACAGAACTAGGACATACGTTTGTAAATTAGTCGTGCTTTAAACCAAAATTTACTGTATACTTCATCCTCTGCTAGATTTGATGTGTCAGCAGTTTATCCAAATTGTAAGAAACCTGGTACATATACACAGGCACCCTACTGCAAAAAAGTGTCTTCAGAATTGGTGAGTCTGACTATTTACACAAGTACTCTTTTTCTTTTGTTGTCCTTATGTATATACTTATGCCTCTGTAAACTCCACTCCAGTCTATCTGATGAAGTGGTTATTATCAATGAAAGCTTAGCCCTAATAAACCTGTTGGTCTCTAAGTGTTTCTGTATTTTATGTGAGCAGCAAACACTTATTCAGCTCTTTCTGCAAAACTGAATGAAAAAGGATACATTTGGATTCTCTTTCCAGAATTCAATTTACATGAAAAATCTGAATGGATCCATTCTGTTGCTTTCAATTAATTGCATAATATCACTGAATCTAATTTAAGCAGTCCATTTAATATAGGTACAATTAAATCAATGTAGGGCAACTATCCCGACCGGCACTGGCATCTGGTCCATTCAGTTGGGAAAGTTTGCAATCCTAAATCAATAATAAAACTTCCATTAATGGTCATTATATAGGGTGAGCTTCAATCCAGTGTAATTTACCTCCCTGTGTAATGTGTACCTACAGAACCTTTGAGTAGATTTCATATCAGCAATTTATCCAGCCTGCTAGAAATCTGGATGTAGATCCCCAGCCAGTATAGATTGCTATAGTGCAGTGGTCCCCAACACAGTGCCCGCGGGTGCCATGGCACCTGTGGGGGCATTTGTGTGCGCCTGCCAAGTGCTCAGGGCTGGCCTGGACCCGGGCATGTGGCGCATGCATGGTGCCGGAGCTGGCCCCAGGTGAATGGCGCACGGTGAGCGCCGGACCCGGGAGCGCTGCAAATTGGCCACCTGCACTCTGGGCGCGCGGCGCCGGCCCCGGGCACGTGGTGGGGCACCGGCCCCGGGCATGCAAGTGTCCCCGCCCTCTGGTGCCTGGCAGGCAAATGGTCACGCCCCCTGGAGCCCGGCAGCCTCAAATGGTTGGGGACCACTGTTATAATGTAACTGCCACTGGGCAGATTTGAACCTTGGATCTCTGGAGCAGAGTATAGGAGCCTCTACCCTCTGAGCTAAAAGCCAGCTGCTTCCCAGCTCATGCTGTAGAGGTACCTTAGTCTTAACTGTTGCTGTGGTCTAGGTACCACTTGCATTGCTCAGTAACCACTCTAGGGCAATGTCTATACTCGCGGCTTCTTGCGCAAGTACAGCCATTCTTGTGCAAGAATCTGCAGAGCGTCCACACTGCCCGCCCGCTCTTGCGCAAGGAAATTTACAGTACGGCGTGGTAAGAAAGAGCTCCTTACGCAAGAGCTATGCTCTTTTTTAACAGGTGTAAGCCCTCTTGCGCAAGATGGCAGTGTGGACGCTTGGCAGGGATTTCTTGTGCAAGAAAGCCCTATGGCTAAAATGGCCATCGGAGCTTTCTTGCACAAGAGAGCATCCACACTGCCATGGGCGCTCTTGCGCAAAAGCACAGCTCGCACATGGCAGTGTGGACGCAAGATGTTCTTGTGCAAGAAGCCGCCAGTGTAGACATAGCCTAGGTGTGTGGGTTACAAAAGCTCCCTTGACACTCATTCCCTATTTGTGTGTAGTAAAGAGAATTTGCAAACAATATGATTAGAATTTGTAGGGCCCTGCTATAGCACTCCATTTTTCAATGGCATTGCATGCATCAAACTGGCTTAACTCAGTGGTAATCTAAAAGCCTTTAGATTTAACCTTTTGCTTCATTTTAGGGCAGAAAGTTAGGCCCAGGCACCTACAATATTGACTATGGAAGCGTTAGTTCCTCTATGCTGCAGGAGAAGGCTTCAAATTCTGGCTGGGCCAGAGCACAGGAAGTGGCACGACTTACCCAGATGCCTCATTTTAATTTTAAGGAGACATTGAAGAAAACCAAGTATCTGGTGAGATCTGAATTTGACTGTTTTCCCTGGACAAAAAACCTGACTGTGTCTATGTTTTATCTTTCAAATGTTAAGCAACACGGGATGGCTTGAATGTAGGAGAGAGGGGTGATTTTCATGGGTAAATTAGATTTTTGACTTTGTTGTTATTAAACTTTAAATTCTTTTTCTCAATAAGAAAGAAAAATTGGGCCCAGGAACTTACAACATCAAAGATTTTCTGCAAGAGACCCGACCTTCAAGTATCAGAGGAGCCTGCGACACTGGAGAAGAGAGGTTTAGAGACTTAATTAGGGTATGTATCGGATTCAGGCAACAGAGATACTACAACAACTTGACAAGAAATATATAAGATAGATAATCTGGTATCTCTTGTTGAAGAGATATTATTGGATCACCTAATAATGTTTGATACATACTTTTGGGCGCCAAAACAAGTCCCCTTTATAACTGTGCAAAATTTAAAAGTAGAGTAGGTGGTACAAGAAATACTAAGGGTCAAAACTCAGTGATGCTTTCTGATTGCTGTCCATCCAAATCAAGCAACTAGGAAACTGATTTCACCAGTACCAGGGTTAAGAATGCTGCTTTCTGCTCATTGGTACCTGACACTGTCTGGTGATAGCCCAGCTAAAATCATCTTAATTAACAAGGGAATTATGAAAGGGAGCCAATTAGCGAGCATTGATCTAGGGAAAAACTTAACCACAATATCAGTATTTTCTATTTCACATTATGAAGGTGTCCTGTTTACATGGGATCTCCACTGATTTCACTGGGGAGTTCTCTGTACAATTCTGGGACTGAGCCCATATTTATGGATGTATATACCACAGTCTATCAAATCAGTGTTTGTCGTAGATATTTCTGTAATGCCCATCACACTGCCTATATACAGAGTATGCGCAGTATCAGTGTGTTGGTGTAGGTGTATGAGTGCGTATGCATTTACATACATGTCCCATTGTCCATGAAGCTACACCAAATAGTGATAACTTGCTTTTAAAATAGCTTTCCTACAGAGTAATGTTCTGCAATATTCTTCTAGCCCCAGAAATCCCTCACCAAGACTTCTAGTTCTACCAGAATGTGGGGAGGAGAGCTGGAAGGTACTGACCGTGTTCTAACCCTCCAAGCTGGCCACTTTTGCCACCCCACATCTGCACTGCCCAGCAAAAGAAACTAAAAAATGGGTCATTGCTGTGAAGCATCCCTTCTTCACAGGCACTGAAGAATATTGTGTTAATACTCAGACCCAGGGCATAGCCACGATTGCTGATTTTATAACTATATGTGTGAACCAACAGTGACTCTCAGTGGGAGCCTGTGTGAATCGCAGCTGATTGTATTTGTTACAGAGATGCCTGTACTGGCAAGGCATCTGGTGCCAATGAAGTCTCCGCATGCTAACTATGAAATTGTGTGAGTTCAGATTTCTAATTTGCCTTACTATCTTTTGAGAAGTTTTTAACTATAAAACCGTAAGGAGGTCAGATTTCTCTGTTTGCTTAGGGAGATACAAAGATTGTACTGGATTATCCTTTACTGGGGCAGAATGTAACCAGCTGTACTTGATAAGAACTTCCAAACCGTAGTGATGCAACGTGAACTAGTGGCTTGGGGATGAGGGCATGTGGGGGTGAAATCCCGTTCCACTGCCTTCAGTGGGGGCTAGGGATGTTAACTGATAAGCAAAAGTATATAGGTTAATGCTATAGACTACACACGTTTCCCTCCTGCCACCCCCAATCAGTAATTTTTTTTAGCAGGCTGGCCAGCAGCCCAGATCAGTTCTGGCTCACATCAGGTCCGGGACTGTGGCTCTGCATTTAAAGTGTATTAGGAGCCGGGCAGGCAGGCAGGCCGAGGCAGCCTGGCTCAGTTCCGGTTTGCACCAGGTCAGGTGCAAACTCAGACCCCCCTCTACTCCAGAGAGGGGTTGCTGCCACCCCGCACTGCTGCCTCTTTATCAGAGGCAGCAGCAAAGGGCGACAAGCAGCCGGTCCATAAGAGGAGCTGGTTTTTAAACTGGCTCCCCTCGCAGACTAGCTCCCGCCTGGCACCCACACTGCTGCCAGCCCCACCCCCAGAGACTATAGAATAGTCGACTAACTGATAAGAATTCATGTGGTTACTCATCTATTCAATTAACTGATATTTAACATCCCCAGTGGAGGCCAAGACTTCACCTAGAGATTCTATTCTGGGTTCTGCCATACACTTGTCCTGGGACAAGTTGTCTCACTAGGGTGTGCCTCAGCTTTCCAGTCCGTAAAACAATAATCCTCTTTGCAACAGGCTTTGAAATTTAGGGTATGTCTACATTAGCCTCCTAGTTCGAACTAGGGAGGCTAATGTAGGCATTCAAAGTTGCAAATGAAGCCCGGGATTTAAATATCCCGGGCTTTATTTGCATCTTCCCGTCTAAGCGCCATTTTTAAATCCTCCTAGTCTGAACTAACTGCCCACAGCTACACACGGCAGTCAAACAGTCCTTAGTTCGAGTTAACGGTTACTCCTCGTGGAACAATTCCCTTGCCCTACCATATCCCCTCCATGCAAATGTGCTACATTTGAACCTGAAAGGCAGATATGGCCCAAATCAACATCAGGTTCAAAGCTCGTGGAATGAGGTGTAACAGTTAACTCGAACTAAGTACTTAGTTTCAAAATAAGCTACCTAATTTGCATAGCGCAAATTGCGTATCTTATTTTGAGTTTAAGGTGCTGTGTAGACACACCCATAAAGACCCAGAATTTAATTCTGTGCTGCAGGCTTCATGACCTGGAGCCAAGTGAGGTTTGAACCTGATGTTGATTTGGGCCATACCTGCCTTTCAGGTTCAAATGTAGCATGTTTGCATGGAGGGGACATGGTAGGGCAAGGGAATCGCTGTCTGATCTGTTCTAATGTGGGATCTTTGGTATTCCTTGCTGGGATTCTCTTTAGGTCATCTGGTGCATGGTGTGCCAGGGGAACACCCCCTTGGAACTTTCCTGCTCTTGTATTTCCTTCACTCAGGTGCCACAGAGAAGAGTTTGTCCAGGACACAAGGATTTGGGAGACAGAGGTTCTAGTCTCTCTTCCTCCACAGACTTTGAGCAAGTCACTAAGCTTCCTTGTGCCTGTTTCCCATCTGTTCCATGGGATGACAGGCCTGCCCTGCCTCACAGGGATGTGCTGAGGCCATTAAAGACAGACTAGGGCCTTGTGCTTGATGAAAAGTGCTGTATGACAGCTAGGTATTGTTAGCATTGCCACCCCTGGACCACTATGAGGCACAGCACCTCCTGGAGGCAGCATAACTCCACAGAGAAATACCGGATAGGAAGATCTTCATGGCAGAGACCGAGTCTTTGGATATTTGTGCACCACCGAACTCCGTATACCCCAGATCTTGGTTAGGGCCTGTGGGCACTACTGAATGACAAAGAATCATTGCATTTAATACGCTTGAATGGCAGAATTTGGCTCTTTATTGGCAGTTGTAGCCAGTTTAGTTAGTAACCCTCTTCCTCTTACTTCTGCAGGATTGCTACCCTGGCCCTGGGTCTTATGGCAAGAATGGAAACCCTTATGCCCTGATTGAGGAGAAGGAGAGACGCTTGACAAATGCTCAAGGGATAATGGACAGCAAAACTGAAAAATCCGACTTTCCGTCTGCTGCGGCAAGTCTGCGCTATTTGTTTTCCATTCCATCCCCGTACTGACCGTGACCAGAAAGAGCAAATGGGAAGGCTCCATGGGAGCCGCTCCCTCAAGGTGCACCTATACACTGCACCCGGAGCACGAAATAAGCAACGCAATTTGAGCTCTTATTTCAAAAGAAATGCCTATTCCATAATGCCCCTTACTCCTTGTGGGATGAGGTTCATAGGGACAATGGAATAGCGAGCCCGTTATATTTTGAAATAACGGGTGCACTCAAAAGACACAGAATAGCTATTTTGGGATACCTCTGGTGACTTGGTAACCCCGCTCCTGGGTCCCAGACCCCTGCTCAGTCCTCAATCTAGCAGTCTCAGTACTGGTCCTGATTGCCCTTGGCAGGGTTTGAGTCCTTGTCCCCCAGCAAGCAAAAGGGCCTTAGGACAGGTGCCCCTGGGTCAGTCTGGGCTGTGTAAACAGTCCTCTCCCACACTCCCCTGGGTTCTTAGGCTGCCAGGGAAAAAGGAGCCCAAAGCCCCTCATTGGAGCATCTCACCCTCCCCCATCTCTGGCAATGCTGCCATTCCCTTTCTCAGCCTGTCTGGTTTGCTCCCCATCTGCACTAGTCTCCTTTCACTCCACTTCTCCCACTCCCCCTTTTCTGCCTGCAGGGAAGGCCTCTTTTTAAAAGGCTCCCTGGCAGCCTCAAGTGAGATCAGCTGGACCTGATTGAATTACCACAGCCCTGCCTCCCCTGCTCCTGATTAGCCAGAGCCCTTGCTGCCTTTTAGAACTGCCCTTCTCTCTCTCCACTGCAGTCCTTCAGCCTGACCCTGTCACACGCTGCAGTATAGCTGTAGCCTCAGGGTATCTGGGGCTACGTCTAGACTGGCATGATTTTCCGCAAATGCTTTTAACAGAAAAGTTTTCCGTTAAAAGCATTTGCGGAAGGAAAAGAGCGTCTAGATTGGCATGAACGCTTTTCCGCAAAAGCACTTTTTGCGGAAAAGCATCCGTGCCAATCTAGACGCGCTTTTCTGCAAAAATGCCCCGATCGCCATTTTCGCGATCGGGGCTTTTTTGCGCAAAACAAATCTGAGCTGTCTACACTGGCCCTTTTGCACAAAAGCTGTGCGCAAAAGGACTTTTGCCCAAATGGGAGCAGCATAGTATTTCTGCAAGAAGCACTGATTTCAGACAGTAGGAAGTCAGTGTTCTTGCGGAAATTCAAGCGGCCAGTGTAGACAGCTGGCAAGTTTCCCCGCAAAAGCACCTGCTTTTGCGGAAAAACTTGCCAGTCTAGACACAGCCTGGCTATTTTGTTCAGTACAGCAGACCATAGCAATGTAGCTACAGGCTTCCTCTCGTGGCCAACCAGGAGCCCTCGGGTGTATCTGAAGGCTCAGGGAATGCCAGCGTTTGCTGTTCTCTCCAGAGAGGGTGCATACAGCTTGCACTGCCTGGCTGCACAAAGCTGGCGTGCCCCTTGCTGTGCGGGAGAGGTAGGAGGACAGCATCCAAGAGAGCAGGGCTGGCCTTAGGGAAAATTGCACCCTGGGTGAACTTGTACTGTGGTGCCCTCCCTATCACCCCGGATCCGAAGGTTTCCCTCACCCGATCACCTCTGGGCCCCGCTGCCTCCTCCAGTGTTCAATTTGTATTGAAAGAGATGCCAGAGCACACCCCTGGCATGAATTAAGCACTGGCAGGGCAACCTGATACCAGTGTGTGCTGGCTTGGAGCACAGTTCCGCAGAAGATGCCATTGCCAGCTGTAGAGCAGAAGTAAGGGTGGCCTGGGATATGGCGTATTGTACTGCTGCTGTGGCTTGTGGTGCCTGGTATGAGGCTCAAGGCGGGCTTCATGCTGTTGCATGGGAGCTACATCTTGCAAAAACTCCTGGTCCTCCCACAGCCCTCTGGCTACACGGCTCAATAGAGGTGCCACTTCCAACTTTGAGGGAAGAGGAGGAGAACTTTTCCCTATGATTCCAGGGAACACTTAGGCACCTGAAAACTCTTGGGTTGGGTTGGTTTGTTTTTCAGAGAACTTAGAATTTAGCTGTTGATTTTAACACCCACACTAATCCACAAATTTATTTCCATCAATAGTAATTGAAATTTAGAGATTGGGAAAGCAAGAAAAATGCTGTTTAAGAACGTTAGAAATTGCAGCCAACCTCATGAACCCCTGTCTCAGTTCCTGCCCAGAGAGCCAGTGGGACAGCAAGAGATGAGACACAGAGAATTCCTGCTTCCTCTGCTCCTCACATTCCCACTCTCATTCCTGCCCCCAGCACACTGACCAGGGCCGTCCTCCAGAGAGGCACATGTGCAGGATCCCAAGGAGGTCTCCTAGGAGTGTTCCACCTGCATGCCATGAGCAACGGAGACTAAGCAAAGGGGACAGGCCAAGCCACTCAGTTTAAAGGCTGCCATACAGAGGGACCAACCCTGGCATTTCTGAAGGTGCCGCTTTTAATTCAGGACCCTAGGAATAGTGGATGATTGAAACAAAGAGTTGGCTACTCCTTTATTATTTGACCACCCAAGAGTGGGCAGTGTGGACGAGAGGGAAAAGCCATGGGCAGAGCATAGAACATTGCTCTTTGTGGCAGGGATATAAAACCCTGGTTAATCATTTAACCGGTTAAATGTCAGGCTAACCTAATGTTTAACTGATCAACAGACTAAGTGAGAGCAGCCCCCAGCCTGTGGGACTCTCGCTCCCAGCCCGTGTTGGAGTAGCCCTTGCCTGCATCATCTGGGCCTGCCACAGACAAGGGCTGCTTCGGATGAGACCAGTCCCTGTCTGTGGCGGGCCCCTTGTGAGGCTGGAGCAGCCCCCTGCTCACAGTGGAGGGAGTGGGGGGGGGAGTTCCAGCCCCGAGAGGTTACCCAGAACTGGTAAAGCATTACCCATTTAGGGAGATACTTACAGTTAATCAATTAATCTTTCACACCCCTATTTTGGGGCAGGCTCTGCCTCTCACGAGGTGTTTGTACAGGACTGAGAGCTCAGTGACGGCCTCGGGGTGCTGCTGCAATATGTAACAGCAATGTTGTCGATGTCTGGAGACAAACTCTTAGCTAGTATCATGGCTTCCATATGAGCATCACTTAGGACTCCACCCCCAGGGCCACCTGGCGGGCTCCATATCATTGTCACTGATGGTTGTTTCTGCATCCTGATGATTTTAGGGAAGTGGTTTGGGGCCAGCCACCTACAATCTCAAAAACGGTACCGATGAGATGTTGAAACAAGTGATCAGTAATCGTGGCCCGTATGACACCTTCACAGGAGACAGGTCAAAGCCTATTATCTGTGGACATTACGCTGTGGAAGTATGTACCTTTGTGAGAGGGTTTTGTTTTTACTAAAACATCCTTGTATTGGTTAATAATTTAATAACTTGTCCAGCGGGTGGGACAGCCCTCACAGATTGCTGCCACGAGAGGGGTGCTGTCAGGTGAGACAACATAGTTTTAAAACCCATCCTTGTTGTTACTATTAACAGCTTAGATTATTAAAACTCAAGGCCTGATCTGCAGCCGAGGTAAAGCAGGACAGCTCCTTTGAAATCAGTAAAGCTCCAATTTATGTGAAGATCTAGTCCTAGAAAGCTCACTTACTTTTTGCTGCTTAGGCTACGTCTACATTAGAACTTACAGCAGCACCCGTGCAGCTGTGCCACTCTGGGGTCCACATATAGCTGCTCTGTGCCATTGGAGGAGAGCTCTTCACCTGGCATAATTAAACCATCCCCAAATAGGGTCATAAGCTATGTCAACAGGAGAGCCTCTCCTGCAAATTTAGCACTGTCCAGACACCAGTGCTTTTGTTGGTGAAACTCATGTCGGTCGGTCGGGGGGGGGGGGGGGGGGGGGGAGTAGAGGGTGCTGTTTTCTTCACACCCTGATGACAAAAGTTTTACTGACAAAAGTGGGAGTGTAGACAAAGTCAGAGTTGCTTAGTTGCACGGCCAATGAAAATGACTCACGGCCTCCTCTTCCTACTGACCCAGGGTTGAATTCAAACCCGCCACATAAAAGTAACAAAATTGTCGATGAGCGGTCTTTTCTCCTTGTTCTGGGTGGATTCTGGGGCAATATTCCTTTGAGGGCCTCTGCGTGGCAGCTGATGTCCTGCCTGTCCGCCTGGGGAATGCCCCTCGCCTGAAGCGATGCAGAAGGCCATGGTGTACATTTATGGCACGCTGGAAAGATATCTGGCCTAGAGAGCCCGGGATGGGGCAGAGATTGTGCAGGGAGAAGAGGGGATGTGATCCATGGCAGTGGCAAGGGAATCAAGCAGTCAGCACATTCTGAATGAAGGTCTATGGGCCTTATCCGGCTCTACTGGTGGCCTGCCAGGCAATGGTGTCACATTTTCTCCTCTCGTCTGTCTGTTTAGAAGAAGTGCCTCGAACTCGGCACCAGCAACGTCAAGAGCTTTGTGGAAGAGCTGAACACCAAGGACAGAAAGAAAAAAGGCATTTTCAGCACCCTACCTCGGAACCCCGGCTGCCCCTCAGAGCGGATCTTCTGGGCCACGCTCAGCCAGTGTCCACGCGCCACGGTCAGTGAGGCCACGTTCCTTTCCTCTCCCTCAATGTGACTGTGCGGGACGCCCTCTGCTGCAGATACATCACATGGCACTGTGGGAGATTGAGGCCAAAAAGCAAAGGCAGAAAACTCACCCGCTCTTCTAGGACTGGGGCAGCCCCCTGAGGGAGGGAAGGAAATCTGCTGCTACAATCCAGATTGGGATGGTCAACCATTGCTAGGGCATTATCTTCCCTCTCCTGGTCACCTGGAGAGGAGTCTCCATTGGGAAGGCTGGAACAGAACTGTCCAAAGCCTTGTTCTGATTGGCCTCTCCTTGGGGGAGGTTACAGCCATACACCAGTGCCCAGCTGGCAACTCATCACCAAAAGGGCCAGGGAAATGAATAGCCTCATGATCTTTTTCTTCTACCTCAATTATTACTAACAAAGGCAGCTGCAACCTGCATTTCCTCCCCTTCTTTCAGGCTGACTCCTCTCAGCTTTGAGGTGGAAGTTAATTTTAAAGCTTCCAACTAAGCACTTAAACTAACACGACAACTTTAAAGGAGCCTAGGGGCTGAGGAGGCAGCTGTGGGGGGGGAACACCTGGAGGCATTCAAAGGCCTTCCTGTCTGCACCCATAAGCCCGTTGGCTGCCTTTCAGCATCAATCTGCAGCCTCTGGAAACTTTACACTCTTAAAAAAACCACTGGAGTTGTTAAATAGCTCTCAGGTTAGTTATTATGCTGGGTGGGTGAGTGTGACATTGCCATTATCCCATGAAAGAGAGTGCTAGGGCTAGTTAGAGTGACAGAGAAAAGGGGTGCAGATAAAATGGAAACCTGGAGGAACAGGTACATTAGGAAACAAAGAAAGAAAAATCAAATATCCAAAGGAGCCCTGGGAAAGGTGATTCAACCCCTTATATTTCCTTATCCTCCTACAACCAACCATTGTTCACTGTTGAAGGAGTCGTTGCATAAACCTCTTAATATCTGTAAGTGAAATTTGAAATTAATAGGGAGCCTGGTAACAATAACCACACTCAGAGCAATAAACCTTTCCTGGTTCTGTGTGGGTTGGCTACAAGTGAACTCCTTGGGCAGCAGAAGGCATCTGGAAGATCATAGCACACCCGGATGTGCACTGGTAGCCCATCCTGTTGTGACTATTTGAGCTCAATTACAATGTCCGGATCCATGTGCTCAGCCAAGCATTTTGAAAGATGTGCTTCTTAGCATCTATTATTCTTATTGCAAGATATTTGAAAATTAAGGACTTTTAATTTCATTTGGCATTTTTATGTTCCCGGCTGACAGCATCTTGCAATGTGCTTTCATGTTGTAAAGTAACTACTTACTGGCCCAGTTCAGCAAAGCATGATACAACATGCTTAACTTTAAACATATGCTTTTCATGGGATTTAAGCACATGCTTAAAGTTATGCACATGCTTAAGTGCCTTTCAGCAAAGGAATTAAAAGCAATATCATGGGATTCAAGGGTTAGAGGCTCCCAGTGACTCTAGACCAAATCTGATTGTGTTATCATTGAAAATACAGTTTATCTTATCGTCAGTGTTGCAAACTCACCTTGGGAACTGAAGGTCAAGCTGGGTTCTTTCCTCTCTCTACATCAACAATAAAGATTATCACTGGAATTTAGCTAACAACGTTGATGGTACATGTGAAGGACTAGAACCCCACTCACTGTCTCTGTTATTTTGGGTGATTGCCATATTTGGGGTCAAGAAGGAATTTTCCTCCAAGGTAGATTGCCAGAGACCCTGGAGGTTTTTCACCTTCCTCTGCAGCATGGGGCATGGGTCATTAGTGGGAGGATTCTCTGCATCTTGGGGTCTTTGAATCATCGTTTCAAGGACTTCAATATCTGAGATATAGGTGAGAGGATTATTCTAGCAGTGGGTGGATGAGATTCTGTGGCCTGCATTGGGCAGGGGGTCAGACTAGATGATCAAAATGGTCCCTTCTGACCTTAAAGTCTATGAGTCATTTTGGGACTTCAGAGCTAAGAGGATTAAAGAGCATTTAACAATTTGGCAGCCACAAATGTCAGCCAATAGGATTCTGAATTCACATGGGGAATAAAAACTGGTTGAAAAAGAGAACATAAGAACATACATAGAAATGGCCAGACTGGGTCAGACCAAAAGCCCATCTAGCCCACTATCCTGTCTTCTGACAATGGTCAATGTCAGGTGCTTCAGGGGGAATGACCAGAACAGTGATCCCTCTCCTGTCATCCATTCCTGGCAAACAGAGGGGCTGTGTCTAGACTGGCGAGTTTTTCCGCAAAAGCAGCTGCTTTTGAGGAAAAACTTGCCAGCTGTCTACACTGGCCGCTTGAATTTCCACAAGAACACTGACTTCCTACTGTCTGAAAGTGCTTTTGCGGAAAAGTGTCCGTGCCAATCTAGACGCCCTTTTCCGCAAATGCTTTTAACGGAAAACTTTTCCATTAAAAGCATTTGCGAAAAATTATGCCAGTCTAGACGTAGCCAGGAAGTGTTTTGCGTAGTTCCATTTCAGGGTCAAGCTGCATTGCAGAGCTCCATCTGAATTCAATGGGAGAAAGGGGCGGGGAAGGCCTGTACCACGCCTGCATGACAGGATGTTGTATATGAGTAAAGGTGGATATCTGTTAATGAGTGGTGGGTCACTGAATTGAATTCCAACTGCAAATAGTTCAAGCAGCAATCTCATTTTCAGCATCTGGCTGCCTTTGGGTATGTCTACACTACAGCATTATTTTGAAATAAGCTATTTTGAAATAGTTAATTTGAAATAGCTCCTTTCGAATAATGCATCTACACACATTCTTTGGGGGGGGGGGGGGTAGGGATAGCTCAGTGGTTTGAGCATTGGCCTGCCAAACCCAGGGCTGTGAGCTCAGCCCTTGAGGAGGCCATTTAGGGATTCAGGGCAAAAATGTGTCAGGGATGGTACTTAGTCCTGCTGTGAAGGCAGGGGACTGGACTGGATAACCTTTCAAGGTCCCTTCCAGTTCTAGAAGATAGGCAATCTCCACACAAAATGCATTTCAAACATCCACACTGAGTGGACACTGAATCACATTTAAGGCCAGCCAGAACCAGGGCATCAGGTCAGGATTTACTTTGTGTGGCTGCTGCCTGAGGCCTGTGCTTAAAGGAACTCCCCCTGGACAGCTGGTTCTCAGGTTTCCCTGCTTACCTGCCTACCTCAATGAGGGACAGCAAAGTATTTTGTCTCTGCGTGCTCTGGTTGCCCTCACTCAGGATACCATAACACTCTGCAACATTGAGCCGGAGCTGCCCCTGGGCACTCTGGTGCTTCTCTTGGACGCGTTGCTGCAAGCCTGGCTGCACTTTCTGCAGGCTGCCATCCGAGAGGTCCATTGGGGGGCTGTCAGTATCCAGGAGGCCCTGCAGGAGAGCTTCCACCCTAGGAGCACTAACAGTCTCCCTGGTCTGCCCCACTGGGGGCTTGTGCTTCATTCCTCCCTCACATCCTTCCACTTACCCCCACCTGGCCCCCTTCCTGATGTAAAATAAAATACACTTTTTTCATAAACACAAACTCTCTTTATTTAACAAAAATGGGGGAGGGGGAGATGAAACTCTGGTAAGACTGGGGAAAGGAGGTGGGAGAAGGGAGGAGAGAGGGTGGGAGAGGGGAGGGGGAAACCTGGGAGGAGGGAGCTGGAAGGAGGAAGCAAAGGGAAAGGGAAGCTCAGGGCTCGGGTGGGGGTCCCACCAGACCTGCCATAGAGGCCACGTTCCTCCATCTAGTGCAGAGATCATGGATGTTGGGGGCATCCCGCCCAAACCTGAATAAAGTCCATGATCTCTGCCCTGGACCAGGAAGGTGCCCGCCTTCTCCAAGCCCTGGCAGGCTCCTGGGAGCTGGCAGACTGCTCCTGGGGAGTGGTGGAGGGCTGGCTGCCAGTGGCTTGCTGGCTCAGGTTTTGGGGCCACTGCGTCAGGGGCAATGATTGCTGGCTCTGGGCTGGCAGGTTTGGAACTGGCACAGGCACTGTGGCCAGAGTCTATCCCTTTAAGGGCTCCAGTGAGGGGAGGAGAAAGAGGAGTGTTCTTGGTTGAGGTTGGAGTGGCCACCAGGGCTACCTGGGAAGGCTGGAGGCCCCCTATTTTGAAATAAGTGTCTACACAGCACTTATTTCGAAATAGCTATTTTGAATTTGGCATTATTCCTCTTAGAATGAGGTTTACACCAAATTCGAAATAAGCGCTCCACTATTTCAAATTTATTTCAAAATAGCAATTTGGCTGTGTAGACGCTAGGAAAGTTATTTTGAAATAAGGGCTGTTATTTTGAAATAACTTTGCTGTGTAAACTTTGCTGTGTAGACATACCCTTTCTCTCTCCCATTTCTGGTATGCTTATTCCTATCATCACAGTACAGCCATGACTGTTTCCTGCACCTGGTATCTGGCATGAAGTAGCCTCTCAGTTAAGTGGCTACCAGAAGAATACAACAGAATTAACTAAGGCTAAAGCTATGTGTAGACTGCAGGCTTCTGTTGGAAGAAGCTTTTCCAGAAGAGATTAAAAAGTTTCTGAAAAAACTTCCAAAAGAGAGCCACACTGCCAAAGTGCATTGAAAAAGCTATCTGCTTTTTCGACAGATAGTATCCACACTGTATGGATGCTGTCTCACATTTAAGCTGTGATTACTATGGATGGAGTAGCCACCAGGGCATCTGTGCTTTTTCCTCTTCCATCTTCTTTAGAAAAAACTCCCTCTTCCCCATCCACACACACCTTTTTCCGAAAGAGCTCTTTCAGAAAAAGGCTTCTTCCTTGTAGAAAGAGGTTTACCAATCTTGGAAAAACCCCTTGGTTCTTTTGATTTTCCCCCAAAAGAATGCAACTGCAGTGTGGACTAATTGAAGTTTTTTTGGAAAAATGGCAGTTTTTCCAAAAAAACTCTATAGTATAGACATACTCTAAGTCTACGTTGCCACGCTACTGTTCTGAAACTTTCTGGTTCAGGGGTGTGAAAAAACAGCCCTTCCCTAAGCGCAGCAAGTTAGAGCACTGTAAAGTGCCAGTGTAAACAGGACTACAGCATCGGGAGCCGTGCTCCCAGTGCCGTTAGCTACTCCCCTTGTAGAGATGGTTTACTCAGAGAGCTGGGAGAACTCTACAGCACTCCTGCCATGGCCACTCTGCTGAATGAAAGCGCTGCCACAGAAGCACTTTAAACTTTAAAGGGTAGACAAAGTCTTCAGACCCAAGATGCTTAAGTGAGTGCCTAATTTTAAGCACGTGAGTTAGGTACCTATGCAATACATCATTGGTTTACTGGTTGTCATTTTGTTGTAGTATGCCGTAGGACCAGGCTCACATGATCCAAAGCATGTGGAGCGATCAGAGTACTTCAATCAACCGCCATTTTGGTCGTCTGCCGAAAGAGTCGACAGGAAGGCATACCGCCTCTTTATTGGAAACACGGTGAGTGGAAAATCCATGGTAGGAATAGCTGTGGACAAATGAAAATTTCCATGCTGTCTGCTTCTTCCAGGACACACTGATCTTCCCACTGAAAGTCAGAATCCGTCTCACCCAAACAGTGATGCTCTACAACTTTGTCCATAAACAGGTTCCTAAAGAACATGAATACCCTGGCCCTTTTCAGCCTGATCAAAAGCTTATGGAAGTCAATGGAAAGAATTCCACTGACTTTGTCTATCCCTTTCTATTAATATATCGTGTCACATCTACAATGCACCCAGCTACTATCAGACTACAAGGAAGGTTAGAAATCACACTTGAAGCCACATAGAGAGGGGATAACTTCATTGCACTGCTTTCCGCACAAGAAGGCAGTTTCAATTATGCTCTTACTATACACATCAACGCAATAAGTCATCACAATTCTATTTACTCACTTCAAAAATAACATGCACTCTCCATCACCCATGCTGGGTAGGCTCAATGCTGTATAGAGTTGTGTGTGTCGAAATATTGTGCATAAGCAATTGTGTGTAGAACACAGGAGGAGGATGGGCAATGCTGTAGTGGGCTTTCTGAGAAATCCATGCCACAGAATTTACTGGGCTTTTTCAAAATATTGATTTATTAATGGAGGAGCAGGACTGGATAGTGGTAAGCAAGAAGAAAGTCTTCAGAGGTAGTTGCTTCCTGACAGTCATTCAAAATGTTTTCTCCTCTTCCCTCTATGATGGGGTCATGTAGAGTCTGCTGATGGGCTGCCACCCTGCACTCCCAAGTCGGCTCTCTCACTGATGCTAGATCTATAGTTGTGCTTTGGATAAAACAAACTACACAGAACATATGGAGGTGGGTCTCATGGTCCAAAGACCAAATTTAAGACACCTGACCCCACAGGTACATCCCCAACCAGGTTTAGCAGTGGCACAGTCTATCCTTTCCAAATTAACACTGTAGTGTGTGTGTGTGTGTGGGGGGGGGTATCTTTTAGATCATCTTCTTCACCCACTATTGTTGGTATGAGAGAAACCAGGGGGTGAGGTATTATCTTTTATTGCATCAAGTTCCGCTGGTGAAAGAGACAAGCTTTCAAGCTACATAGAGCTCTGCTTCAGAGCTGAAGAGCTCTGGGCAGCTCAAAAGCTTGTCTCTTTTACCAACCAAAAGTTGATTCAACAAAACCTATTACCTCACTCACCTTGTCTCTCTCTTGTTCTGAGATCAGCACAGCTACAATAACACTCCAAACAACATTGCTGGTCTGGACATTAACAACACAATGGTACTTTTTAAAAAAAAGAAGGTTGAGCTCAGCTTCTTTAGCCAGAATTCCCTGTATACCTTTCTCCCTCATCAGTTATGTTGTATACCAACCAACTGGTTACTGCTCTCCAACCAAGTGATTTCAGGAATGTTCTCAGTTGTGCAGCAGATTTTAGCTCTTTAGGGGGCAAAGCAATATATACTCCGATAAAGTCACACTCTATTGCTGGAAAAAACAGAATTTCTTTTAGCAGCGGAAAGTTGAAGAGATGGGGCAGGTAACTGCTTCTTCCCTTAATGCTTTTCTGATGTTGTCTATGGTAATAATCTTCTCTAGTTTCCCATAGTGAACTAGAATGAAGCCTGAAGGGCTCAAAGGAGCTAGGAAATGCTTTAATGTGAAGTAGTCCCTGTAGCTAGAGATGAGGTGCCGACTCCTGTGCAGTTTCCTGCCTTTATGCAGTAGAGCAGGCAACAGGCAATTTGAAAAAGATCAAGGATGAAGACTTCTTTGTAATTGATGCAGGAACTCCACCGATTAAACTACAAACTATAAAGTGGAACTTGATTAGAGTTAGTTCTAGGCTGTTGGGGAAGTCATATTGAAGGGAATGGTGGCCAATGTCTTTGGGGAAATTGGAACCATTGGATCGGATTAGGATGGTTGATGTATAGACTGAACCTAAATGGAGGGATGAGTCCCTAATTCCTCCGTTCTCAAGTATAAGAGGTAGTGGTGGTGATTGCTGTTAAATATTCTAGATTGTTTGCAAACTGATGACCTGACCTTACTACCACTGAAGTCACGGACACAACTTCCCAGGTGTATGTATAACAGCGCCTTTAACAATGCAGAACCATGTCTGACTTTCTTTGCTCAGAACCCAGTTGGTGTTGGTCGTTATGACATCAGAAAACAAGATAAGTGCAAGTGGAATCCTAGATACCGGTCACTTTACCAGTGTGAAACACACCGTTATCTGAGTAACCTGGAGCAGGATGCCGTCTTACAGTAAGTGAAATGTACTATGGGAAGTGTGTTAATACTGGTATATAGTAGACCCTCACTAATTCCCACCAATGACCAGGAGACCCAGTATAAATTACTGACTCTTATAGATTAAGTGAGGGCCAGAGTTGCAAGTCATGAGTAAATTCACAGACAGTCCATAAAAAAAGAGCTAAAATTGGATCTGTCCATAAAATCCATAAAACATTTAGATATCCATCCCAGGAAGTCTACGATTCCCGGGGCAGGAGCAGAGAGGGGAATTCTCCTGGAGGGAGTCCCTCTGACCTGCTGCTGACTGGCAGAAGCTGTTCTTCTCCACCTCCAACGTTGAAGTTTTCTTTGGCCTCACTTGCATCATCAAAGCAAGCAACTTTTGGCCAGTGTGCAACTGAGCTCCCCACGGCTGTGGGCAGGGTGAGGGAGTACAGCAGGCCAGGCATAGCAGCCTCCCACCAGCAAGTCTCAGCATCACTTTAAGCAAGAAACTGTCCACTCCTATTCTGGAAGGATTATTGGCTGTCAAAATGGACCTGGAAAAATTACCAAAGCGCAGATTGACAGTGTGGCTGCTGCGTTGTATGATCACAAACTGGAGCACTTGGAGGATGCTGTTGTGACTTGTAAGTAGGCTAAACTAAGCTCATAACATTGCTGTTGTGATGTAGGAATTAAAACACTGAACACTGTTCACGTCTGTCCTTGTGAACTCTTTTTATATTACATAATAATGTGTCTGTAAAAAAGTTTGGTTGTCCATAATTTTTTCTACACTGTCCATAAACATTATTTTCCACAGTTGGCAAAACTGTTGATGCCCAAATCCTGCCTCCTGGGAAGGAAGATAGTTCTTGAGGGGAAGGCAGGAACCTGAGACTTAGGAAATCTGGGTGCAATTCCCAGTTCTGTCACAAATTTCAGTAATGTCACTTAATTGCTCATTGCCTCAGTTACCTATCTGTACAATGGGGATTATAGTATTTCCCTGCTCGGGATAGGGATTTAGCCTGGGATTGGAGAAGGCTAAATATATTATAAACAACTGATACTGATCACTTGTTCTCTTATTGAGGGAAGCACAATATAAATCTATATATAAAGAGATCATGTTAGCATAAGTCCCAGAGGGATAGCCAAGTTAGTCTGTATCTGCAAAAACAGCGAGAAGTCCTGTGGCACCCAAGGGTACATCTACACTGCAGGCTAAAGTCAAATTAAGATACAGAACTTCAGGTACATCAATTGCATAGCTGAACTTGAAATAGTTTCACTTGGTTTTTAGCACTGTCTACACAGCAGGAAGTCGAAGGAAGAACACTCTTCCTTTGACTTCCCTTACTCCTCGTGAAATGAGGGTTACAGGAGTCAGAGTAAGAAGTCCTCCAGCTCAACATTATTTCAAAATAACAGCTTGCTGTGTAGACACGCACTTTGTTATTTCAGAATAACTTCAGCTATTCCAAAATAACACTGCTGTGTAGATATACCCTAATATATACAACCAAGAGCAAACTCATTTCTGAGCATAACACTATTATGAGCCTGTGTAAAGGTCAGGAAAATAGCTCACATAACTAAATGTTGTGCCCTTATTTAAAGAACTGGAAGGGACCTGGGTTGCGATAAGAAATTCCTGTCACCCCTGGTTAAGATCTGTTTACTTTTCTTCTTTTCATCTCTAAGACAGTTGTTTAAATGTTGTCTGCACTGGGGTTGCAAAGATGTAATCAAGAACAACATTTTAGAGTGCTGCAACCAGAGTTCACTAGCATATTTTGAGATGATGTAAGAGAATTAATCTTTCACTCTCTCATAGATATTCACTGCACAGCTAACAGTCAAGCTTATAATAACTTCATTTCCCTCGACCCAAGTAAAGACCTTCAGCTAAGACTGAAGAGAGATTAATACAGTCAGTAATTTGAATCTGCTTGTTTTTCTTCCCCTTTTATAGAAAGCGGATCAACCCTGTTAATAGAAGGCCTTGGAACAATTTGGTTTCTGCTACAAGTGATCCAGATACTTCTGAACAAGTCATTGCTGCGACTTAAAACTAAGTGCATGCTGTCAAGCAGAAGGCAGGTGGAAACACTTTTAATAAAGATTAGTTGTAAGAAGGAAAATACTTGCCACGTACAGTAATAGAGCTGCATACAAGTCTAAAAGTACCTACAATTTTGCTCTGCAAAAACAAACTTAAAACCCATCAGCAATCTTACCTTTTCTTTCTGTGATTATAATTATTTTCACCTCTCTGTGTATACATGGCATAATTTATGAAGAGGATATCGGGCAGGATTTTAGATAGGTACATTGTCTTTGTCAAAATAGGAGTGCTAATAGGTAGCCCTTTGACTATTAAATACTTCCTTTTCCATTAAATTGCTTCATTCAAGAAATTGCATGTTTTTTGTACCATCGATGCAGTACTGTTATGACAATAGATTTTGTTCTCACACCAAGCAACAGAATTGGCCTAAGTCAGTACTGCTCAAGTGGAGTTGCATTCCTCAAAGTACATGTGTTACATTGATTAAAAAAAGAGAGCCCTCTCATGGCCAAACGAACTGGTGTATATTTCAGTAACAAGCTAAAATCCTTTCTTACAGCCTACTTATTCAGTAAAGGACTGAGAGGGGACATACCATACATAGCAAATCTGCTAACACAAAGCAGTAGTTTTACACAGGCTAGAAGTGAATCTAGAACAATACTTCATTTCATTTTCTGTTTTTCTTTCTGGGAATAATTAAAGATTCTTACCACAGCTTTAAAGCAAATAAAATATTAAACACTAGAAGAGTTACTCGCCATCACCCGGGTCCACATGTGGCCCAGCACAGCACTGTCCGGAGGGTGGGGGATTCTGGGGCTGCCAAGGGCTCCCCAGAGCCATGTGCCCAGGTGGCTGCAGTGTGGGCCATGCTGGTCAGCTGGTGGCAGCCCCTTGGGGCCAGCCGGGTGGCAGGGGCTGTGCTGTATGTTTAGGTGCCCCTATGCAGCTCTGTGCCCAGGGCTGCAGCATTTCTTCCTGATCCCACCTGCATGTGCTGTTGGCCAGTGGATGGCTTCCTGCTGCCTGACTGGCTGCAGAAAGAAGCCCCCAGCCTCTGCAGCTCCATTCTGGCCCCAGGGAAGACTCCGAGTCCTGGTAAGCTGCAGGGATGGGAGCAAGGAGTATGGGGAGAAGGAAGCCCCAGGCTCCCTGCAGGAGTGGTGCAGGAGGTGGGAGGGAAGTACCTGGATCCTGGTAGAAGCTGGGAGGGACCCTCAGTTGCATAGAGCCCAATAATTTGTAAGGATGGCCCTGCGTTTTGGGGCCTGGAGGCCAGTACAGGAAGGGTGGAACCCTGGCCAGCACAGGAACCTCACCTGTGGATAGCAGCCTGGCCAGCAATGTGCAGAGTTCCTCCTGCAGCTGGCCTTGCTTTAAGTTAGGATAAGAAGAAGCTGCACACCAAATTTGGGGGTCCTAGATCTTACTAAAATATATAGATAGATATCCTTGTTTTATATAAAACAGACACAGAAGCAACATGACTTATCCAAGTCACACAGCACGTCAGTCTCAGGAGGGAGAACAGAAGCCTAAATTCATACTCTTACCTATTAGACTAGCTATGTATACAAGGCAGGCAATTACAGCTAGAACAGGGCTGGCAGTCAAATCAATAGGGTTATCTTGCTAATATCTCTGGTCAGGGCTGTTGCCCACTCTGGCAATCCAAGTGCAGAAGGTGGGGGGCCCACAAGAGACCTTAAAATTCCTTGCCTCTATAGGCTCTGCTTATAAAAACTCCTCAGAGTCACAGATTCACTGGCACAGGAAGATAGGCTGCCACCATCAAGTGAATTAAAAACCCTGAAAACCAAGAACTACTTCCCAAAGGGTACCCCAAGCTCTTAGGACAAGAGAGCCTGAAAAAAAACCCACAGGAAACAAACTGCAATTCTGATAACTGGCCCTTCAGTTTAGGCAGGCACACTCACAGACCTCCTGCTACCTTCTCGACAAGAATCAAATCATCATCTTTAAAAGGGTGATTTTATTAACAAAACAAAAAGATAGACTTGATAAAGCATACTTGGTTGCTAGGTGTTACATCACAACTGCAAAAAGAACAGATCAAAATCCAGAGAAAAAATGGTATCTCTGGCATAGCTAAGGTACAGTGAATAGGGGGAGGGAGGCACATGGACTTCACACAGAGAAGTTTAACTGAACAGCAAAGAAAAATACCCTGATCATGACTAAACATACATTCTTTATCTACTCACGATCCAAACTGATCTGTACTTCAAGGTCCCGTCCATTCCCATACCCAGTATTCTTTCTGTCTGATTTCTTCATCTTGCTTCCCTCCAGCTCCTAATTTAGAATTCACACAAAGATTGCAGGCAGCAGGTATATATTTACAATTTAAATTTCAGCACTGTATCCCATTGTTTCTTCTGGCTCCATGCCAATATCTTTAGTTACCTGAATTTAACCCTTTAGTCACCGAGTGCTGGCCAGCATTCCTCCTATCCATCACAGCCTCTAATTCAGAGTTCATAGAGGGGGACTTATGAACCATTAATATGGGAGGGGGTAGGAGATCAATGGTTGTGTTTAACATTTCTTATATGGTTTTTATAGGTAAACACTTGGTAGAGGCTCTATTGCTCTTCTCAGTTTGTCTAGCTAGACTTTTCATGTGCAAATAGTTCCTTTTCCCTGTTATTCAGGCATACTGGTAAAGATTGTGGAACACTTCAGATGAAAGGTTTTACACAAGCATAAAATATTTGGGTGTATGACAGGCCTGTCCAGACAAGATCTGCTGTGGAGTCGGGGATTTAGGGAGAAAATAGTGGCAGAAGAACTAAATTTAGAGGTATCATTGGGCAGCTTATAAATTCTGTAAGAAATTAGCCTTAGAAGTAGTGGAGAAGGTTGTTGATTGGTAAGTGAGACTGAGTATGGGTAGTTACTGGAGAAAGTGCAAAAATGAGCAATAATTAAAATACCTTGGGTGTTCAGAATTCACCTTTGCAAAGTGTAATAATGATGTGTATACCAGCCTGGAATAATAAAGCTTAGCTGTAATTAGATGTTAATTGTGGCCAATTAAGCATGCTAATTAGTCTGCACATTACTCCTTGGTGGGATGCATAATTGAACACAGGTAAAAATTTGCTTAATGAAAGAAATGTGAATTATTGTAATAGAAAGGGAAAGGTTGGTTCCTTAAGAGAAAGTAGAGGGGAAGATATCTGTATTATTTGTTAAGCAAGGACAGACTATAGAAGAACAGGAACTAAGGCCTGGATCCACGGTGATTCTTAGGTGTCCCGCCCCCGTTTTTAGAGTGAACCACAAAACCTTCACTTGGCTACGCTCAACTCCGTAGGCACCTAAGCTCACTTGGCACCTATGTTTTGCAGTAGAAGCTCCTTAGGCATTGATTTCTGCCTCTGGACATGCATACTTCTGCTTTGCTCTAGGTGTCCAGGCACCTATCTGCAGCCTGAACTCCAGAGCCATCCACACGCATTGCAGAAAAAAGATAGGTGCTCTTTGAATAAATTGTATGTGGGACCTGATCCATTAGGCAAGCTGAGAAGCTGTATAGTTCCACACAAAATGAGGTGGGGAGCATCTCATTGGTCATTTTCAGTGGTTAAAGCATTCACTGAAGCTGTGGGGGAGACCATCAATTTTAGCTCTCCCTCTGCCCGAGGAGCAGAGGTTTGGACAGGTTTCCTCCACTCTCAGTTGAATGTCTGAATCACTGCACTATGAAATATTTAAGTGTAGGGCTCCTTAACTTTCCTATTGAAGCACTGTTCTATTTTAATTAAATAATTAATATTAGCTGGGCCAGAGTGAGTGAGAATGACTCCGCAGCCCAGTGGCTGGGCAACTCCCCTGAGAGGTGGCCTCTCTGTTCCAATCCCTTTCCATCAGGTAAAGGGGCAATTTGAGCCAATGGTCTCCCACATCCTGACAGAATGCTTTTAATCCTTAGACTAAAAGGGAAGTTCTCCCAGGCCCAGCACATGACTTAGGCAGAGAAGTACCTATCTTTCCCTTGTCTTCCTCCAGTTCATGGATCACAAGTAGAGATTGGTGCCTACTTCTGTGAGAGGAGCAGGGTTTAGGACACCTCTCATCAATATGTTCCTTTGGCTAGGTTAAGTAGTTCCTCACTCAGCATGTTGGCTTCACACTATTTCTTGTATAGGAGCACAGGCACCAAACACGGGTTTGTGGATCACAGTGGTGATCCTGTGATCTTCTAGGGGTCCAAGTCCCTTTTGTGGTTTGAATCCAAGCAGTAACAGATTTACAAGTCAGAACGTAGATTGTTCAGATGACTGGGCCAACAAATGGCAAATTCTTTGCAGAACAGGTAGTCTCACATCCAAGACCCAATGTAACAGCTACATGCCATACCGATCAAGAAAAAGATGTAAGTTAACAAAATAAAATCACTGAAGACTTGAGTTCACCGCGATGTTTAGCTGAAAAGTATTTTAAGGAGACACAGGATTAATCCTCCATCCCAGCAATTATTGGACTGTATCTGGAACACTGATCATACTGAAGTTTAAAGATAGTTGGGTAAATATTGACACAAGGAGCAATACAAAAATCTAAGCTCCAATCCTGTAAGCTGCTCTCCATGGGTGAGCCCATGCCGAGATGGAGCCCCACAGATTTCAAGAGGGCTTCATGTTGAGTAGCTTCAAGCACGGGACTCCAGTCTTTCAACAATCTCACTGCACTCTATGCTGTAGTTTCCAAATGGCCTCCCTTTTCACAACAATCCTTGTAACAGAGCAGTGCTGGGCAAAGTACGACTGAGGGGCTGGATCCAGCCCGCAGACCACCCTGCCGAGACCCTCAGGCACACAGCTATCGTGGTTTAAAGCGCAATCTGTGTGAATCTCCGCTCTTCAGGCAGGAGGAGGCAGCTTTGTGTAATCTCCCTGCCCCCAGCCAATCCTCAGCTCTTATTGGCTAGAAATAACCAGCCAACAAGAGTGGAGAGAATGGCCTGGGAAATAGGGGCAGCACAAGCCTCTTCCCCCTCCTGAAGCTGAGAGCCATATGGAGGGAACAGCCTGCAGTTTAAAGTGACCTGGGGCTGCAGCAGACAGTGAGCCCAGCTTGCTTTGGGGGTGCTGCAGGGCTGTTGGCCAGGAGACACTTAGGTAAATGCCTCCTAGCCAGAGCCTGCCTCTGGCACCCCAGCTTCTACTACACCCCAACTACCTCCCTCAGGTCACCATTCAAACCCTCTGCACCCCCGTGTCCCAGGTCACAACTCCCTCCCAGACCCTGTCCCCCTTTCTACACCCTTCCCCCAGGCCAGAATCCTCTCCTGCACCCAAACACCCTCCCAGTCCCTGCACCTCATTCCCCTGCTCCAGGTCACCACTCAAACTCTCTGTGGACTGCACCCCCTTTTCCCAGGTCACAATTCCGTCCAAGACTTTGCACCTCCTCCTAGAGCCCCTTCCCCAGGCCAGAATCCTCTCCTGCACCCATACCCGCCTCCCTAACCTTACACCCCAATCCCCTGAGCCAGGTCACAACCTTCTCCTTTACCCAAACTCCCTCTCAGACCTCACACCATCTCCTGCACCCCAGTCTCTCATCCTGTGTGCCCTTCTGCACCCACATCTCTTCCACAGAAAAGTGCAGCCTGTGGATGATTCGGGGTTTGATCACCCCCTCCCGGAGGGGAAGGGGGGGCTCAGCAAACCCCTTCGTCCCTTTTAACGAGGTCCCGCCTTAGGTCCCCGGTTGCAAGCCCCGTCAGTTGAGCGCGATCACATCCTCCCAGCCGAGCCAGGGGGTTCAGCGGACCCTGCGTCTGTAGCCCATCTCTGGGGGGTGGGACCTGCGCCCGCAGTCCAGTCCTTCCCTGGACCTCAATCGGGGCTGGCCCTACTGTCCAGCCGTCACTCTTCCCTGCTTCTTGCGTGCGCTGCTGCTGACCGGGATTCAATCCCCCTGGGGAATGGGGAGGGGGACCTGGTCCCACCCTCCCTCCGGGTCCCAGCTCGGGGCCCTAAGCGCAGGGGCTCATTCGCGCCCCAGTGCGATAGACAGAGGTAATTCTCTCCGTAACCCGTCTACCCAGGATAGCCAAAAGGGCCCTGCCCCGGGCTCCTTCCTCCCTTCCCGGGGTCCTTCAAGCACCTGTACCGATCCCCAGTGCCTACCTGGGTTCATGAGTCCTGGTCCGGTGTTGCTCCTGCGACGTCCCGCGGGTCTGCCTCCTCCGGCGGGTCTGGTCTCGGCCGGGTCGCTCCTTTCAGGGGCGGTGGCGTTGGGTCCAGTCGCCGTCCGATCCAGGACTGGCCAACCGCCAGCTGCGGCAGCCGTTGCGAGAACCCTTAGGATGAGGCCGGGCTGGCTGCTGGCCGGCCCTGGTCCTGCTCTGGGTCCGTCCTGAGCTCGGGGGCTCTCTTCCCTCCTTGTGAGGAGGCTGCCCCTTTCCTCTCCGTCAGTGGGCCTTTTAAAAATGACCCGCCGTGCCGGACGCCTCCCGGGCTCCTCCCCTTCCGGCGGCGTGTCGGTGTCCCCTGCAGCCGCCCGGCTGCCTATCTCCTCCCCGGCCCTGCCCGGCACCGTCCCCGGGGAGGGGCCAGTGGTTCCCCGCTGGCGCAGGCATGGAGGCTGGGTCTGGCCTCGCTGTTCTCCTCTGCACGCGCCGTGGCGGGGGGGGGAGAGGTTTGGACTGCACCTCCGTTCTCTGCCGCCCGGAGGTCTGGACCATCACCCGTGCGGGCCGCTGGCGGCCCGTCACACAGCCATTGACCACTTTACAAAGTCTTGGAGTGACCTCCCACCAAAAATTATTGCCCACCCCTGTAATAGAGCCAAAAGTGCATCAGGCAACAAATTTAGTTTTTAAAGCACATTTTATTTAGTCATCCATAAAACCCCCACCATTTTAAATGTACAACTGGTTATATTTTTAATTGTAACAGCTCAAACAGCCAAGAATTTCAAATTTCATCAGCAGCTATGTGCATATGAGTGAGAGCATATGTGTATGTGTGTTCATGATAACTATAGTCACATTAACATAAATGTACCAAAAGTCTGCAGACGCAAATTATGAACAAATACGTGTAACTGAAGACTATGATTACATACGATAGACACTATTTTGATTTTATATCTTTGCATATCCTTTCTTTTTATTATTTTTATATTGATCCAATATTAAACCAATTCTCACTCAGTGCAGAGTCTCATACAGTAATATGCAAAATCATGGCTTTTCCATGAAAAAGAGCTAGCTTTCCAGGAGCAGACTGGAAGCTAGATTGTGACATAATCACAATTTCAGTACCCCTTACTTCAAGATCTATTCCTGGTATACCACACATTCTCTAGTGCTGATAGAGCTGTGTTGGCCTGAGTGGAGACTGGGCATTGCTCCCCCACCCCCCTTACATCCTCCTCTATCCACATACATGAGTGTATCTGCTCTGCATTCATTATGTCTCTCCTTGAACTTACACACACAGTATGGGTAGCACACATAGGGACATAAGGAGATGACTTATATCCCTTTATTGTCCCTCATGGCAGTACCAGCAAGACTGTACTTTAGCCCAGTATGCATTACTGAAAGGGCATGTCTAAACTGGTGAGTTATTTTGAAATAACTCCCCTTATTTCAAAATAACAAGATTAGCGTCCACTCTACCAAGCCTGTCATTACAAAATAATGGTCTTTTTATTTTGAAATAACTCCTGCTTGTGAAGAGGGATAAGCTTATTTTGAAATAACCTGGTAGTGTAGACATAGCCAAAGTGAAAGACCAAGTTTAGTTTCATTACTGCCTTATCAGTGGTTTAGTCTGCATCCTAAGTGTCCATCTATTAATAAACAATCATTGACTTAGCATTGAACTAGAACATAAAAAGGAACACGCCCGTAGCAATTGTTTTATAACTGTTTTCACATTATGCAGATTGCAAGAATGTACATGTCTCCACAAGCCCAAAAACATTAAATAACAATTTGAGTAATTTGGATCAAATGTAGACTAAATTAAAAAATATGGTACCAAAAGCAATATCAAAACTCTTCCATGCTTGTGGAACACACTCTTGAAGCAGGTTACTGATACAAATTAGTACAGTTGGATTTTGTTATAGAAAAGGGGCTTGAATAATAAGCATTCTGCAGATTTTCTAAAGTTATTTCTTCTCCAGATTGTTGGGAGTCTTTATTTTAAACCTATCAAACTAATCTAGTTAAAATGGAAAGCAAAAATTTCACTCTACAGTAAAGTCTTGCTTATCCGACCTAAACGGGACTGGAGGATGGTCGGATAACCGGAAATGTCGAATAGGGACAGCAGCAGCGGCAGCTGGGGGAAGCCTCTCAAGCGGGCTCCGCTCTTTGTCTCGGGGGCAGTTGGCGCGCGCGCTGCCCCCTCCCTGGTGGATTCCGGACTCCGTGTCCTCCCCCTTCCTCCCTCCTCCCCTGGGCCGCTCAGACATGCCCAAGGCCCTGGCGCTCCTGCCTCTCCTCAGCCCGGTGGCAGCCCCCCCCTTTCCTTCCTGCCTCGGCCCGGACTCCCTGCTTGCTCCTGCCAGAAGCCGGGCTCGCTCCGCAGGGGGGGTAACTCCCTCCCTCCCCGCCCCCTCCCCAGGATCCCCCTTCCTCTTCCTCCCCCCGGCCGCCCGCCCGGATGAGCCCAAGGCCCTGGAGCTCCTGCCTCCCCTTGCCACACACTCCCCTCCCCTTCCCGCCTCGGCCCGGACTCTCTGCTTGCTCCAGCTGGGTCCAGGCCTGCTCCTAAAAGCGGAGCTGCTAATGCGGCAGGATGGCCAGGATTGGGCCTGGAGCAGGACACGGGCCCAGCATACCTGAGTGCCAAGTGAGTCTGCAGCACGGGCGTGAGCTGCCCCAGGTGTGGGGTGGGGAGGTAGGGTTGCCGAGCCCGTGCTGCATGCCATTGTGGTATGAAGTGTCCCTGGAGCCCCGTGCCATCACATGACAGGCGGCACCGTCGGATAAAATGGAAGGTCGGATTAGTGAAAGTCGGATACCGAAACTTTACTGTACTTAGAGCCATGTCTTATGTATTTCAAACTTCTACTACACAACTGGATGTGAGGTTGTCCCCTACATTTATCACCAATATTTATTCAAATGGACCTTATATAACTAAAGCATTAATTCTGACAATAGGTCCATTACTTTCTCTCTCTCTCCACCCAAAGTCTGTAATAGAATGGTCTGAAAAGGCCCATGTCTCCTCCAGCTAATACTTATAAGGCACTAAAATTAACCATAATAAAAAGTAAAATAGATCTCATGAAAAAAACCACAGTAGTTAATATTTGTCTATATGAAATAGCAGCAGATATTTTCAGTAGTCTAGGATGCTTAAATGTTTCCTCCTCAAATCATCTTAACCAACCAAAAAAAGTTCCCTAAAGCTCATAACCACTTACACAGTTATAAACAGAATCAGTACAAATCAGATAGGCACAAGCAAAATGGATTTTCTTCAAATCTTGATTCTCAGGTCTGAAATGATGACATTTGTCAATGACAATTTGTCAATGCATTACTAACATGAATTTAGTCTGAAGATTGCAGTAACCATCTCTAAATTGTGTTAACTTTTGACTTCTCTTGAATTTAAACACTGTACCAGTTACTGATTTGTAACATTTTTAAAGTCATAATTAATTTGAAAATAATTCCCTCAACTTTGGCACCTAATTTAGCGACTTTCTTACCTGTCTCAGATATACATTACAATAAATAACTGATTTACTTAAGTATCTTTGTCTTTCCAAACTTCTTCCCCTCCATGTTAGAAATATGTACATTTACATCTAACATCACTATGTCTGCAAAGAGAGGTGGGTAGGCTAGGACTTTGATATCTTAAATAAAATTACTATGGGAAATTGTTTTAAAAACATACCACCAAGTACTGAATCTGAGTGTATAAAATAGAAATCTGTACTTTTAAACATCAACATGAGCTTATTTGGACAGTGATAAAGCTTTTATAAGGATATACTGACGACTACAGGTAAATCCATCCTTCCCTGATTACTTGCTTAATTTATCCAGATTCAGTGCCGTGCTGCTTTACAGATTTTATCATACACCTCTGGAAAAGCATCTTTGCAATTCATTTGCTCCCTCAGCTTGTGGTACAGTGATCCATCAAACATATCCCAGAATTCCTCACGGTTCATATAGCAATCTGCATACAACATCTGGAAACTGAAAGAAAAAGACAGGATAAGGAATTAAAAGTTAATACTGTTGGAAAATATCAGAAAAAAAATTAAGAGCTACAAATTGAAATCTTTTTAAACAAAATGGACAGATTCATTACTACAAATTATAAAGGATAATTATTCATCCAGTCAGATGGCTATATAGTGACATATTTTTGGAAAAAACAGTCATTATGTACAATGGAAAAGTGAAAAGAATGTTCCATTGTCACTTTTTAAGTGAGGTTAGAAGATAAATAACACTAATATATTTTAAAAACATTTTTGCATTTTTAACTTTATATGATTTATTTCCCAGTTAGATTCCTGAATGTTTTTAAAAAATCAGTTTCGCTGGGACACTAATACAAAAAAGTAAATAGATACGTGACATCTGAATATGTCTGGGTAAATTCTATTGTCAGTTTACATATTTTGGAACAGTTTGTTTTTCTGAAAGATAGGCTTCATGATTTTGCTAACAAACCCTAGAAAACTAGATTTGGCATTGGTCTATGCAACAATGTAGACATGCCCCTAAACTTCAGACAGGAAGCTTAATTTACATGGGAGGCACCTTTCCATCCCCTGGAGCAGTCCAATATCAGGAGGGCGCAAAAACAGCTTAAAGTCACCTTTAGCCACCATTCCCCCTGTGATGCAAATTCTATGTTACTTAGAAGCACTGCACAGAATCTCAACCAGAGTGGTTTTTGGTAAGCAAAACTAAAAAAGACAGTCAAACTGAATATATAACATCAGAATCAGTAATTAAATACTGTTAAGTTAATCTGATTAAACTGCAAGGCAATACATTATATGGTGTTATTCTGAAGACTAGGACTCTTACCCATGCATACTTCTTACAAACTTTTCCATTTGTCTCATAGATGCTCTGGCTTCAAACTGTTTTGTTTTAGGCTCTCCATAAGCTCCTATATCTACATAGAGTTCCAGTTCATTTCCTTTTGGGTGGACCATGCCAGGGTTATTTGGTAATATGAAAGGACATAACCACAGTGGGTAAACCTGCAAAGATAATTTTGTATCACCAATTTTAGGAATACAATATAAGTTGTCTGTTGTCAGAGCATGCAAAAATAGAGATAAATGCACCACTCTTTGCCAATTTTCAGTATAGAACTTATACTGATGTCTCTCTTAAATTCTGCTTTTCCAGCTCGTTTAATCTTACAGTAAAATCTAACAAAAAGTTAAATAAGAAACCAAAAAAAAGCAAACAACTATAATAATTTATTGTATTTTCCAATTATTAGTGTTTCTCAATCCTTTTGAACAGATGACCCCCTTTGGATTAAAAAAAAAAAAGTGACACTTCCTCCACTGCGCAAAAAAGCTGAAACCAGCTATCTTGATCTTGTGGCACAGGACTGAACCATATGAATTAGTTTTGTGGGGCCCTCTATGACATGGGATCTCACGTAATGGCTCTGCTACCATTCCCTAATGACAGCCCTGCTTGTGACCCCTCTAAACCTTTTCCATGATTGCCCTAGAGGTCATGACTCCCAGGTTGAGAAACACTGATCTAAATAATAAAGGGTATGTCCACACACATGTTTATTTAGAACTAAACTATTCTGGAATAGTTATTCCAAAACATCTTATTTCGAAATAGCACGTCTACACTACGGGGAAGCCTCAAAATTAGTCAGGGAAGCCTCAAAACGAGTCTGAGGAAGGCTTCCCTAATGTAGACATGCTATCTCCATTTAAATCCCCAGGAGGCACTGGAAAGGAATAACTTAGAATGGCCCTGGTGAGGGGCTATTTCAAAATAGCCGCAGCGGAGCATCTGCTATTTTGAAATAGGCGTTATTCCTCATAGAGGTTTACAGATTTTGGAATAAGCCATGCCTTATTTCAAAATAATGGAATGGCTTTGTAGACACTTGCAATTTTATTTCAAAATAACACTAGTTATCTCGAAATAACAGTGCAGTCTAGACACACCCAAACAGAATAGCTTTGAAATGGTCTCAGATCCTAAGTCATTAATTGAACACACATTTCAATTTAAATTACAAGTAAAACCAGAAGAGTGAAAGGCATTTTACTGATATCTGCTAAGACCAAAGTTCAAGTCCATTACTGTAGTCTGTATTTCTTGCAACAACTGAAGTCAATGACACTCAAAGCAAGGTAGGGAAATTAATTTCCAACAAATGATTCTGTAGGAACAAGAATCTGATTTCCAGTTTTATCACATAAAAAGGAGAAAATGATAGAATTTTCTTTAAAATGTGTGAGTTAACAGTACAAAATGAAGAAGTTACTCACCTTCGTGCAGTAACGATGGTTCTTTGAGATGTGTTCCCGTGGGTGCTCCACTCGTGGTGTCAGGCTCATCCCGGCGCCACAAATCGTAGGTTTGCATAGCCGTGCTCTGCCGGACCACGTATGTGCAAGCAGTGGCCGTTTGCGCCTTTCATCTGTTGTGCGCGATCCGGCCCTGCTCAGTTCCTCTCAGCCGCTTGAACATCTGTAATGATAAAAAGTCAAATTCCGGAGCTGGGAGGAGGGCAGGTCGTGGAGCACCCACAGGGACACATCTTGAATGACCATCGTTACTGCACGAAGGTGAGTAACTTCTTCTTCTAGTGGTCCCCATGGGTGCTTCACTCATGGTGACTTTGGAGCAGTACCCAAGTGAGAAATGTGCTTCGGAATTAAGGTTTATTGACAGGAGGGAATACTGCCGTTGCCAGTGAGGAGTCTGAAGCCCAGTGATGCAGTATCGCATAATGTCTCATGAAAGTCTCATTGGAGGACCATGCTGCTGCTCGGCAAATGTCCCTAAATGGTACTCCTCTTTAAAAAGCTATATATGTGGCCACTGCTCTTGTGGAATGGGCTTTGGGTTGAGATGGAAGTGGCTTATTATGTATGGAATAGCATGTAGTAATGCATGTGATTATTAAGTTCGCAATATTGGGAGGACAATGGTTGCCCCTTGGAACGAGCTGCCAGTGATACTATAAGGCGGTCCATTATGCAGAAATCTCGCGTTCTGTCCATCTAGAAAGCTAGAGCCCGGCGTACATCAAGGGTATGCAGAGTGCCTCACGTGGTGAGGTATGCGGTTTGGGGCAGAAACAGGGAAGCACAATGGGCTCACTGATATGAAAGTTCGAGCATACTTTGGGAAGGAACCTGGGTGAGATCTTAACATGACTGAATCCTTTGTAAATATAGCATAAGGTAATGATGATGTGCCGAAGTCAAGGCTAGTAAAAAGAGAGACTTAATTGCGAGCAGGTGCAATGAAGTTGTAGCCAATGGTTCGAATGGGGGACGTGTCAACATATCCAGCACCAAATCAAGATTCCACAAAGGTGGTGGAGGCCTCTGTGATGGGTTAAGATTCATAAGCCCTCTCAGAAACCGTTTCATCATAGGGTGAGAAAACAAGGAAAATCCTTCTATTGTGCGGCAAAAGGCAGTAATCGTCGCCAAATGTACTCATAAGAAGGCTACAGATCAGTGGTCCCCAACCTCTTGGGGCTGCCGGGCGCCCGGGGATGGGGCCACCCATATGCCACACGTCCAGGGCAGGCACCGTGGATGCACTGCGCACCCCAGGCAGGGTCGGCCCTGATCACTCGACAGGCGCACATAAATGCCCCAGCGGGTGCCATGATGCTCGTGGGCACCACGTTGGGGACCACTGCTATAGATAGACCCCTTTGCTGTAAATATAGCATATGGTAGATTATCTTATGCAACAGTGAAGTATTGGGGTCAATATCATTTTCAGAGCACCAAACCTGAAATATAGTCCACTTAGTAGACTATGTAGCCCGTGTAGAGTCCTTTCTGCTGGACATTAGCACGTTTGACTCGACTAGAGCAGAGGTTCTCGGATGTCGTGAACCACTTAGCATCCAAGTGGTCAAATGTAGGATTTCGGGTCTCGGTGCCATAGAGAGCCGTTTCGTTGAGTTAGCAGATTCAGGGCAATGGGAAGATATTTTGATCAATAACTGGTGAAGCAGAGTACCATGGTTGGTGAACCCAAGCTGGAGCTATGAGGATCATGCGAGCTACGTCCATGGTGATTTTTTTCTATAATCCTGGGTACCAGGAAAACTGGTGGGAAGGCATAAAGTAGAGATGCTTCCTAATGAAGGAGAAAGTCATCTCCCAAGGAGTGACGACCTATACCCACTCTGGAACAATAGTTTGGACACTTCGCATTGTCTTGTGTTGCAAACAGGTCTATTGATGGAAAGCCCCAACAGCGGAAAATACAGTACAGAATGTTGGTTTGGATCTCCCATTCGTGATCGTGGGAAAACTGTCTGCTTAGTGAATCTGCAATGATGTTGTTGATCCCAGGTAAGTCCAACGCTATGAGGAACGTGTCCTTGCAGATACACCAATTCCACAACTGAACCGCCTCCGTGCAAAGAGATCAAGAACGGGCTCCGCCTTGTCTTTTGATGGTTGCAACATCCTCTGTGAGCACTCTGGTTGTTGTGCCTCTTATGTGCAATTTGAAATGCCTGCATACTCGAAATACTGTCCGGAGCTCGAGTATATTGATGTGCAGTAACATTTCTGCTTTGGACCACCTGTCCTGAACTCTTTGGTTGTCCATGTGGGCGCCTCATCCCATAAGGGAGGCATCGGTAGCTATTTGTTTTGAAGGTTAGGGGCAGTGAAAAGGAATACGCCCCCCCCCAGAGAGATTTTCTGGTTTGGTCCACCATTGGAGGGACTCCTTGATGTGTGGCGGTAACACTACCAACTTGTGGATACTGTGTTTCGCTGGAGTGTAGACAGAGGCCAGCCAATGCTGGAGACATTGGAAATGTAACCTCACATGTCGGACAATGAGAGTGGCAGCTACCATGTGGCCCATCAACTATAAGCAGGTGAATACTGGCATCGCTGAAAGATGTGTGACGGTATCTACTAGGTCCTGGATTGACTAGAAACGTTCTGCTGGTAAGTACGCACGAGCTGCCTTCGCGTCTAGTTGCGCTCCTATAAAAATCAAGTTCTGAGTCGGTTCCAGTGATGATTTTTGTATGTTTATAATGAGACCGAGAGAACTGAATGTTCGAGTTGTTATTCTCACCGACTTGCATGTCTCTGCATAAGTATAACACCTGCAGAGGCAATCGTCTAGGTAGGGAAAGATCTTTACCCCTGCCTTGCGCAGGTGGGCTGCTACCACTAAGGTCTTGGAGAATACCCTGGGAGCACATGCTAACCCGAATGGAAGTACTTTGTACTGGAAATGCTCGTTTGCTACTATAAACCGAAGAAATCATCTGTGTGCCACATGTATTGCAATGTGGAAGTAAGCATCCTGTAAGTCGAGGACTGCGAACCAATCTCCCTCGTTCAGCGCTGGTATAATTGTAGCTAGGGTGACCATTTTGAAGCATTGCTTCTGGAGATATCGGTTTAGATTTTGGAGGTCCAAGATGGGTCTCCATCCTCCATTCTTCTTTAGGGTGAGGAAATATTGAGAATAAAACCTTTTCCCTTGGAATTCCTTGGGCACTCTCTCTATTGCTCCAATGGCAAACAAGCGATGGACCTCTTGTTTCAACCGATCCTCGTGAGATGGATCCCTGAAAAGGGACGGGGTGGGTGGGGTGGTTGGGGGAATTGAAATAAAGGGGACGGTGAGACCGGAAGCTTCAATTTCCAACACCCATTTGTCCAAGGTGATAGTGAATCAATGGTGTTAATACAGCCCTAGATGATGTTGAAAAAGGAGTGTAGACGGCTGGTTAGAGGTACGGGCAGGCTGCTGTCGCTTCCGCTGAGGACGCTGTCGGAATCTTTGATGTTCCAGGGTGCGAGGTTGTTGCCTATGGAAAGAGAAATCATATCTTCTTTGGTAAGCATAATAACGCTTTTGTCTGAAGGGGTGTGCGTACATCTCTAGTGTGCGAAGCATAGTTCGGGAATCCTTCCCTGAGTGCAGGACCTCATCCATTTTGCTAGCGAAGAGTTTATGTTTGTTGAAAAGCAAGTCCTCAACCTTATCCTGGAGTTCTTTTGGGACTGCTGCTGCTGATAGCCATGAAGATCTTCTCATTGCTAACCCTGTAGCGGAGGCTCATACAGCAGTGTCCACCACATCCAAGGCGATTTGTAATGCTGCTCTACAAGAAGCATATCCCTCTTGCACTATGGATTTGAGCAATGGTCTTTTTGAGTCAGGGAGATGCTGAAGAAGGTCCGCAAATTTTGAATAATTGTCAAAAGTTATGGTTGGAAAGTAGAGCAGAATAATTGGCAATACGCAATAGTAACATGGCCAAAGAGTAAACTTTCCTTCCAAAGATATCTAACTTTTTATTATCTTTTTCTGGGAGGATATTTCTGTATTATGGTACTTTCGATCTATGTTGTACCGCGTCAACCACCAATGAATTAGGCTGAGGGTGATTAAACAAAAAATCTAAGATCTTGGAAGGAACAAAATACTTCTTTATCTGCTTTTTTACTTGTTGGGGGAGCGGATGCTGGAGTTTGCCATATTTCTTCCGTGACCTCCATGATTGCCTCATCGATGGGAAGTGCAATTCTACCCCGGTGTTGTGGGCGTAGATTCTTCAAGAGACAGTATTGTTTCATTTGAATGGCTTCTAACTCTACCTCCTGGCTATCTGCAACCCGTTTGAAGAGATCCTGAAATTGTTTCAGGTCATCTGGCAGAGAGATGTCACCTGGAATCACTGCCTCATCTGGTGAGGATGATGAGGGGTCTGTTGGTGACATGCCCTGCTGAGGGCCTCTGGATCGGACAATTGTCCCTCTTCAGGCTCCGACTGTTCCAGCTGAATCTCTTTGGAGGAGGCAGTGAACGTTCATGCTGAGGCTCCGGAGGTAAGGGTTGAGAATTGGGAGATGAACAGCAACATGTGCATCTTCTGTAGTATTGGGAGGTATGATCATGATCAGGAGGGTCATAATACATCCTATGGTAATGACCATAGTATGGTCTGAGTGTGCTGGGGATAAGTGCCGAGAAGATAAGACACTACTATGTCTTGTATAGTAATGACGCCTTGGTGACCGGACAGGCGATTGTGAGTAATGTAGTGAGCACCGTGGAGATGGGGACTGTGACAGAGACGGTCTCTTCTCTCTGTATCTTACTTCTCTATAGCAGGAGTGATAATCAGAGGACACGGGGCTGCGTGCCCAACTGTGGTGCCAGTGATGTACCTTGGGGAGTAAGATGGCCCCGGAGAGAAAGTTGGGGAAGAAGAAATGAGTCCTGGATGCACAGTCATGTGTGCTAGGGCTTCTTCCGGTGCTGCTGTGATATTGTCCTGTAGCGGTGCTGGGAAGTGTGGTGCCGGGTGCGCTTGCTGCGGCGCTGGCAAGGTTGTGCTCTGCTCTTTAAATGCTGCTGGTGCTGGTGGCGCCGGTGCTGCAGGCCCTGCTGCCATGTCAGTTTCTGTGGAGCTGATCGCGCTCTCGGTGCCACAGGTGACTGTTTTTTTCCGTTAGGGGCTGGCATCCGCCAAGACCCTGCCGCGGTTGCCCCTGATGTGCTCGGACCATCTTTCGAGCCTTGTCCAATGTTAAGAGCCGCTGGGAGCGATTGAGTTGGAGACGTCTTAGATTTTTTTGGAGCAGACGTCTCAGTGGCAGTTGTACTGCGCTTGTGCCTGGAAGAGATAGGCAAATCAACAGGCTGTAATGCCTTATCCAGTGTAAGCATTTTTAACCGCATTTCGCGGTCTTTACGGGCTCTGGTAGTCAGCTTACAGCAAAGCTGACATCTCTGCAGTATGTGTGCTGCCCCTAAGCACTGTATACATGCCTCATGTCTGTCTGACGCTGGCATGGGCTGCCAGCACAGCGTACACTTCTTAAAACCTGGGGAACCAGGATTTTTTTTTTTAAAAGAGGTGTCTATTTCTCATTGAGTACATTTTTTTAAAGAAGAACTATGAACAAGAAAACAGCTAAGACTAGTTAATATCATAGCAAGTTACAATTTATTTACAGATTAACCTAAGGAGAAACACTGAGGAAGAGACGGAGCGCTGTCTGCGACCAAGGGAAGTTGGAAGGAACTGAGCAGGGCCAGACTGCGCACAACAGATGAACGGTGCGAGGTGCTGCTTGCGCATGTGCGGAGCACGGCTATGCAAACCTCCGATCCGCGATGCCGGGACAAGCCCGACACCACGAGTGGAGCACCCACGGGGACCACTCGAAGAAGAACAGGTATTTTGGAATCTCCAGTTTTTCTTGCTTCTTTTTATTAGAGCATTTCACTTTACCAGCTGCCTAATAATATTTAATTAGTTGGCAAAATTCTCTAAAATTTAGCATACTGCCATATTTTGTGCAAAAGGAACAACTGTACTGATGCCAATAAGCACCGTTCATAGGGCAATCTTCCATTTACCAGCTTTTAGAGAAATGTGTTCTTACATTCAGGTCACTGTTGAAGGTATTGATAGATTTTTCAAGGCTTTTCATTGGGACCAACATGTCTTGTACAACATGATGTTGTTCATACAGCTTTCGAATAGCTTCTCCTTGTGTCAGTTTTAATAGTGAGATTTTCGGAGGAACCATCCAGCCAAAAAGGTAACGGAAAACAGGGTTATTGCCAAAGGGTATGATGTCCTTTAAGAGAAAATGAGGGGAAGGGGGAGAGAAAGGTAAAAATCAAGTGAGCTGAAAATCAATTATTTCAGAATTCGGATTTAAAGAGCAACATTAAATCATATTTTCTTTTGGTAGTTTTAATTGTTGACAGTCAAGTCAAGCTAAATCAATATACAGGCAGTCCCCGGGTTACGTACAAGATAGGGACTGTAGGTTTGTTCTTAAGTTGAATCTGTATGTAAGTCGGAACTGGCGTCCAGATTCAGCCGCTGCTGAAACTGACCGCCAGTTCTGACTTACATACAGAATCAACTTAAGAACCCCAAGCGTCCCCAAGTCAGCTGCTACTGAAACTGATCAGCAGCTGATTCCAGGAAGCCCGGGGCAGAGCAACTCTGCCTCGGGCTTCCTGTAGTCAGCGCTGGTCAGTTTCAGCAGTGGCTAAATCAGGACGCCTGGGGCAGAGCAGCGGGGGTTCTGCTGGGTTGCTCCAGTAGCGCCGCTCCTCGGCACTACTGGACCAACCCAGCAGCACCCCATCTGCTCTGCCCCAGGCATCCTGATTCAGCCGCTGCTGAAACTGACCAGCAGCGGCTGAATCAGGACCAGAGCATCTGGGGTGCTGCTGGGTTGGACCAGTAGCACCCAGAGCGGCGCTGCGGGACCAACCGGCAGCACCCCAGCTGCTCTGCCACAGGCGTCCGGAGAAAAGCCTAGTCTGCTGGCGGGGGGGCGTACTAGCTGCGCCCCCCACCCCAACCCAGCAGACCAGGAAAACACAGGCGGCAAACCAAGACGCACCGCGGTCCCGCCGCCTGGGTCCTCCGCGGCTTTGCTCCCCGTCTCCCTGGTCTGCTGGAGACCAGCAGACCAGGGAGACGGGGAGCAAAGCCTCTGAGGACGCCGGCAGCGGGACAGCCGCGGGGCGTCTGGGCTTTCCCGCTGCCGGCTTCCCCCGCGGCTTTGCAAAGCCTCGGGGAAGCTGGCAGTGGAGCAGCCCAGGCGCGCCTGGGCTGCCTCGCTGCCCGAGCCCCCCCGCAGCTTTGCAAAGCCGCGGGGAAGCCGGTGGCAGAGCAGCCCAGGCGCGCCTGGGGTGCCCCGCTGCCTGAGCCCCCCCGCCGCTTTGCAAAGCCTCGGGGAAGCCGGCAGCGGAGCAGCCCAGGCGTGCCTGGGGTGCTCCGCTGCCCGAGCCCCCCCCCTCGGCTTTGCAAAGCTCAGCGCGGTAGTCAGCTGTTTGTCAGCTCAGCGCGGTAGTCTGGACGCGCGGGTGTCGACCACCCAGGTATGAGACATACCTGGGTGGTCGACAAATGCCTTTGATGTCGACACCCGCGCGTCCAGACTACCGCGCTGAGCTGTCAAACAGCTGATCGGCTCAGCGCGGCAGCCAAGTAAATTTAAATGAAGCGGCGATTATTTAAATCGCCGTTTCATTTTCCTATGGCTGGTAACCTAATCTACATGCCTCTGGCGACAGAGGCATGTAGTGTAGACGTACCCTAAGGGAAAAGAACATTGGATCTGCTGTGAGAATGCACAAAGTACTCCAAAACAAAGATTAAAATCTTCTTTATGCTTAAATCTTACTTGGAGTTCCCAGAAGATACTTCGGGTATGTCGGTGGTAGTAATGTCGTGAGGGAATGTACTCTATTCCAGTTTGATTAGCTCTCAGATACTTCTCCACGTGCTTAAAAAACCATGGTTTGTAGTAGTTACCAATTCTATTTATCTGAAAACAAATATATATTACATATCAACAAACCCCAACAGAAAGAATAATAAATTCCTTACTTGAAAATTCAGTAATATAAGCGATCATAGTGCCCTAAGATAATGTAATTCCAAAGCAAAACTAAGGCAAGACCAGTCTTAAAGATCATTCTGTTTTTGTAGAATGATCAGCATTTCACAGTAATTATCACTAAAGATAATTGGCATGTTTTTGTTAATAATAACCTTGATTTTCTAGTCAGATGTCAGTTTGGGTAACAGCATTGTGACCATATCTCCCTCCAGATATGTTTCCTGTCTTAAAGAAGTGAGTTGTTCCTAGAAGGGTGCAAAGTGTTTCTTTTCTTCCTGGAGTTGTAAAGCAGTGGCTATGATGCACGCTAGATATCGGAAAAGACCTATCACTTTAGGAAATGTGGTTAACAGGTGATAGCCTTAGTTGATAGCTACCAGCAAAAAACTAATGTTAACTATACTTGACCATTCAAGTATTTTCAACATCCATTAAAATTTACTTCTTGTACTGATCCTATTACTTCATACACTGGAATATTTTCCATGCGAGAGAACTAAAAATCTAATTTGAGAATAGGATTCCTTTTAGTTACCTGGTTGTCTTCAGCTTCATCAGTCAGAACTCCGGTCATAATAACTGCTTCTTCCAAGGAGTACACCAATCCTTCCACAAAGTTATTCTCTTTCTTTTTAGATTCCTCAGTAAACTTCTCACAGATTTTTTCCAAACCTCTGACAGGTTTGTAATGTAGTTTTACATATTTCTTAGCAGGAATTATTTTTATTTCTGCAGCAACCAGGAATCCCAGAGTACCACAAGACCAAGGCACTGCATAAAATAGGTCTGAATTTTCAGTCTGCAAAAAGTATATCATACTAAATCATATGTTCATGCATACAATAGTTGGTAAAATTGTAAATCATAGCAAAATAACATTTTATCTTACTGGTGTACATCTCACAAGGCTTCCATCAGCAAGAACAAGCTCATAAGCTAAACAGGTATGTTGAAATAGTCCATAGATATGAGATGAAGACTCGATGCCAGTTCCCATGATCAGACCACCTTAACAAGAGAATGTAATAAACTGAAACACATTTTTAATTTTAAAGAACAGGTGCATGTCTAAAATATAACATATGCAGTGTCGTAGCTGTGTTGGGCCCAGGATATTAGAGAAGATAAGCGAGTCAGTATCTTTTACTGGATCAATTACTATTGGTGAGAGAGAAAAGCTTTCAAGAAGAGTTTTGTGTAAACTCAAAAGCTTGTCTCTCTCACCAACAGAGGTTTAGCCAATAAAAGCTACTACCTCACCCACCTTGTGTCTATATATAATGTGTGATAGCGGAATACAAAATTCAGCAACAATTTAAAAAAATAAAGATTTTTGAGAAAACCAAGACTGAATATAATATCCTACTTTATAAAAAGTAATTTTAAGTACAGCAAAAGTCATGTTCTCTTATAATTACAAAGAATCCTTACCTACTGTGAGGTCATCAAGTTCTGGTACCACTGGAAGAGTCCAGCCCATAGGATTCAAGTGTGCTGTCAACTGCCCCATGGTGACCAATGGTTCCACACGGACAGACTAAAAAAAAGCAAGCATTCAGGTAGTAGTTCTGACATTTCTTATTGTCACTTCTGCTCTTTAATGCAGACACTCAAGAGGATATTTTAAAATAGTTGTGAGACTGCTTAGGGATTCCTCCTTACATGTACCACATCTTGAAAAAAAGGTGTATGTTTCAATCTTCAAAACATAAGTCAAACTTGTCTTTCAGAGCCAAGCTTGTTTAACAGATTTTACATATTAAAAAAGGCTCATATATGTCTTCCAAAATCTCATATTCACAGATGGTTTATTATTTGTAAAACAAATTAAAGGCCTTGATTTCATGGAAAATTGTGTGCACACTTTGCAGGCTCATTTTTTTTGCACAAATCCTATAATATGCATGAAGCTGAGGTTATGCAAAGATGTACTTATGGTGGCACTTATGGTGTATACACCCCTAGGAGTTGCAAAAAATCACCTATGTGGATTATTTAAATGGAAACACTTTGCGCTGACTTGACATTAGTGCCTTGAATCAGGGATTTACCATGACATACCAGAAGAGGAGAGGAAAGCATTCTAAAAAGTTTCAGAATCTCTAACATCAGAAATCAGATGCAAAGGTGTCATAAAGGAGTATAACTCCAACTGAAGTTAATGGACTTTAAGTTTTCTGACACAACTAAACCTTATTTATTAAAGGATTATATTGTTTTTAAAATTTTAGATATTTAAAAGATCTTCCTCATTATATATACCACATTTAACAAAAAGCCAAATAGAGCATTAAATATATGTTGGTTAATTTTACCATTATATGTAGTTTCCCCAAATCCTGCCCCCAGTACCTAGTGAAAAGTTCAATTAGGATAGTACTCTGATGATTTGAAGACATGACACAGAATACCAGTCATAGTCATTACTCCAGACCTTGAGATTACATTCATCTGGTACAGCTTCTTCCCTCTGTCTGTGTTTATACTAGAAAATTTTACCAGTTTATCTTGAAATCAGTTTTACTTAATTTAGCTAAACTCATGAAAATACCTAATGCAGGCATCAGATTTATGCATACTTGTACAAAAATCACCGAATTAAATTAAATTGATAGAAGCAAAGTTTAAAATCAAATTAACTGTTTACACTGAGTTTCTTATAATTTGACATCAGTTTAAAAGTTAATTTAAATTGATGCAGTTTTCTAGTATAGACAGAGCCTATTTTGTGTGAAAGTAACGTTGAGAAGCCAGACTACTGCTGATGGAACGGAGGTGCTGCACAAAACAAATTGGAAGTGAACCCTCCCATCACCCCAACAGTTTGTTAGCGAAACATGGAAGCTGCACAAGCAAGGGATAACAAAGCAGTTCACATCTCTTTCAAAGCCATTGTTTCAGTATCTAGGCAGACATGAGATTACAATAGTGAACTGATTCACATTTGGAAGGTTCTTTGCCTCTATTAAAGTTAAAAAGTGGTTTCTTAAAGGCAAAGAAAAACTGGAATTGATTAGGGATTGGAAGGCCTACAAAACAAGAATCAATATGACAGATGGGCTCAACAAGACGGCTACGTCTAGACTGGCCCCTTCTCCGGAAGAGGCATGCAGAGCAGGCAAGTCAGAATAGGGAAATCCGCGGGGGATTTAAATATCCCCCGCGGGATTAAAATAAACATGGCCGCCGCTTTTTTTCCGGCTTGGGGAAAAGCCGGAAAAGAGCGTCTAGACTGGCGCGATCCTCCGGAGTAAAGCCCTTTTCCAGAGGATCTCTTATTCCTACTTGCAAGTAGGAATAAGAGATCCTCTGGAAAAGGGCTTTACTCCGGAGGATCGCGCCAGTCTAGACGCTCTTTTCCGGCTTTTCCCCAAGCCGGAAAAAAAGCGGCGGCCATGTTTATTTTAATCCCGCGGGGGATATTTAAATCCCCCGCGGATTTCCCTATTCTGACTTGCCTGCTCTGCATGCCTCTTCCGGAGAAGGGGCCAGTCTAGACGTAGCCGACTTGTTTAATAATTTTGTTCAATAGTTTTCAGTTAAATTAGGAATGTATATCTTGTGTCCACTCATTTCTTTCCCAAAAGAAAAACACACTTTTCTAGAATCCCAACATTTCCTGATCACTCAGAAGATGGGTCTATTTACAAACTGTTTCCTATGCAGATATGTCTGGATTTCCAAAAGTGAAAGGTAATATTTAAGTCCAAAAGGCATCAACCCTTTTCACATTAAAAAAGGGTGACATGACATGAAACTGGATTTGTATAATATTTAGGGCTGTCAATTAATGGGTATTAACGCCTGCAATTAACACAGGGCAGAATTAACGTGTTAAAAAAATTAACTCGCGTTAATCGTGTAGGTCAGCAAACGAGCATGAGCTGCTCCAGAGTCTGTCTTTTAAGGTACAATAATGTAAATCGCTGCCAGAGGGCGCATGGAAAAAAGCAGTGAGAAAGGGGGAAAACAAAACAAAACAAAAACTGAAGACGTCCTAACTCCAAGGGAAAAGTAAACAAGACAAGTAAAGACCCTGACACCAGTCCCTCTCTCCTCCCAGGTGACCATATTTTTAAAAATAAAACAGCCTGGGGGTGGGACTGACCAAGCTGTCCCCCCTCCCCCTGAAAGGCTTACCCAAGCCACCCTCTCTTTGCTTCCTGGGGCTGGGACTGACCCCTCCACCCATATCTGATTCTGGGGCTGAAGTCCCCCCTCCTGAACTCTGCACTGCCCATGGTGGGGTTTACCACCCCCCCCAGCCCAGGGGCTGACCCCTCCCTTGAGCTTCGGGACTGACCCTCACCCCTGAGCCCTATGCCACCTTCAGTTGGGGGCTGAGCCCCCCCAAACTCTGCACTGCCCATGACAGAGTCTACCCCCTCCGGCCTTGTGCTGCCCACAGCTGGGGCTGAGCTAAAAAAAAAAAAAAAGGAGTCTTTTGAATAGGACAAAAATAGGAAGAATTTAAGATAGAAGAATTTAAGTTCAGCTTTCATGATAGAATTTGCACTACAATACTTCAGTGAGGTAAACTGAAGTTTTTTTCCACAATGTAAATGTTTTGTAATAAAAAATAAATATAAAGTGAGCACTATACACTTTGTATTCTGTGTTGTAATTGAAAGCAATATATTAGAAGACGTAGAAAAAATCCAAAATATTTAAATAGATAGTATTCTTATTATTGTTTTACAGTGCGATTAATCATGATTAATTTTGTTAATCGCTTGACAGCCCTAATTATTTAAAAAATACTGGTTTCAATTACTGCTAAGGTCACTGCTAGCAATAACCATAACAACAGTGCTGTAAATTTTAGTGCCAAATGTTAAAATGTTGGTATTACCTGATTTTCAATGTCTACTTCTAGAATGTCCATTAAATTGATCACTATATTTTTATGAGTCTTCTTGTACTTTCCAACACGAAGTGATACTGTTAGCCAGCCAGGTCGGCCAGTACACATGTATGTTTTCCCACCTTCATTCTTCCATTCCTGCACCTGTAAAATGTTATTGTCACAGTTCAGGGCAACGCATCTGTATTCCTCCTCATAGTCCAACAGGGGCACCCCACACTTAAGCCTCCAGCTCCCTGGTTGTTAATTCAACTCAGAAAAGACATGCATCTCTCTCAACTCCTAAGCAGCATGTTTTAATGCTGCCCATCTCCTAACCTATGCACATGGAGCACATGACCTACGAGGAGAGGCTAAGTTAGACTGCCTATGCAGGCTTACTTTACCATCTCTGAGGAAAAAAGTAAACATGTACCAGACACAATTAAGTTATCACATCTTTTTAAGCAAGCACATTTATTTTAAGGAAAAGCATTAACAATAACAGGATCTACAACAGCGTTTCTTAAACTGTGTTCCTGTGCCGCAAGGCAGTCCGAGGTGTGCTGAGGAGATATGGTGACCATATGTCCCTTTTTTTCCCGGGACAGTCACGGATTTAAAGATATCCAGCGCTAGCGTGGTTCTGCAGCAACTCGCCGCCTCCACCCAGCACATAAGCAGCTCCCTTGGTGCTTTGTGCAGGCAGGCAGGGCCGCAGCCAGTGGTGCGCAGAGTCCAGAGCTCCGAGCTCTCATGCAGCACACGCCGCTGTCTGGCAAGCCCCTCCCCCCACCGCGTGGCCCTTCCCTCTCGCTGCCGGACTGCCTCTGCCGTGCACCGCCAGCCCGGCCTCCTCCATCCACAGGTGGCCGCCACCGCTGCCGGAAGAGGAGGGGCACTGGTTGGAGCTAGTGAGCCGCTCCTAGGAGCTGCCACCAGTCCTGGCAGAGACAGCGTAGAGCTTAGCGGGAGCGCTGCAGAGAGGGGTACGTTCGGGCTCTGCCACTGTGCTCTGTGCACAGCCCTTTCTCCCCCCGCCCCTTCCCACCCCCCTGGGGGAGCGGCAATGCACGGACCCGCTCACACAGCCATGCTGCGCAAGCCAGATCTGGGATGGTGGGGGGGGGGGTTTCTCTGCCCCCCACCTGTGCTCCTCCTAATGGGAGCCAAAGCTGGTGCGGGGACTGGAATGCTGCACTAACATTAGCATTGAAGGCGGCCCACCTCCAGGCCTGGCAAGCGGTCCTGCCTTGGAAGCAGCTGGGGCCAGGGCTGCGGGGACTTCTGAGGCCCGACCACAGTCTCCAGCCCCACAAACTGGAAGACAAAAGGTGGGGGAGGGGCTCGGAGAGAACCAGGGGGAAGGAGGGTGGGAAAGGAAGGGGCTTGTGCTGAGTGGAGGGGGGAAGGGCAGGAGAAGAAAGTGGAAGGCACCAAGGGACAGGGTGGAGGAGACAAATGCTGGGGGCTAAGTGGAGACAATGAGAAAAAGGGCAGGAGGAGGGAGGAGAGGTGTCAGTGGGGGTGGGAGGGTGGAGGGGACAGGGTGATGCTGGGAAAGGAGAATGGCATTGGGGGCAAGAGGAAGCAAGGGGAGGGGGAGGTGCTGAGAGAAGGGTTGAAAGGAGGGGTGGGCATGAGGAAGGCGGGGATGGAGCAAGTCATGTATGAGGGCACAGAGGTGCATGAGAGGAACTGGGGCAGAGGGTGGTGAGGGGATGGGCATCAGAAAGAGGGTAAAGGGGCAGGGGCAGTGAGGGAAGGAGGAAGCACCAAGAGGGTGCAGGGGTAAGGGAAAGTGCAGGTGGCAGGGGATTCTGGGGGTGAAGCAGAAGGGCAGACACCTGCAGGGGATAGACAGCACCAGAGGAGAGAGGGCTCAGTGAGGAGCCAAACTCATCCCCTATGGGTAAAAGGATGGTAGGAAAAGTTCTTAGAGGGGGTTACTTTTACTTCTGGTCATGTGTCCATCTTGACCCCTAGATGGGGGCATAGTAAACAGAGGTCAGGGGGTGTAGGTAATGTGTCGCTAATTTCGGTTCAGAGAGAACAGATTTCAGATGGGCAAGATTCCTTTTTTTCCCCCAACAAAAATCATTTTGGTTGCCCTCCGTTGAACCCTCTTCAATGCATCCACATCCTTTCTGTAGTGGGCGGGGAGCCCAGAACTGGATGCAATACTCCAGATTTGGCCTCACCAGTACAAAATAAAGGGGAATAATCACTTCTCCAGATCTACTGGCAATGTTCCTCCTAATGCACTCTAATATGCCATTAGTCTTTTGGCTACAAGGGCACACTGTTGACTCATATCCAGTTTCTCATCCACTGTAATACCCACGTCCTTTTCTGTTGAACTGCTACCTAGCCAGTCGGTCCCCAGCTTTTTTTATACATTTTAAAAACTGTCCTCATGTAACAAGTGATCAGCAGATAAAAAGGCTCTTTCTCTCTTCTGAGCCCACAGCAAGGCAAAGCTTGAAAAGGCTGAGCTGTTCTATAACCAGAGAGTGTACAGATTGGACCTCCCTGGTTCAGAACCCTTGGGACCGGAGTGCTTCCAAACCAGGGAGTTTTCTGGACCTGGGAAGGTCAAGGCTCCCTCCCTGACCATCAACCCCACTCCCTGGCACCAGCCCCTGGCACTGAATTCTAGGGATGTAAAATTTTGATTATTTGGCTAATCAAATAGTTGACGCATATTTGATTAGTCGATAAGAGCGCTTCCGCCTCTGAAGTTTAGCAACAGCCTAGGGCAAGCAGTCCCCCACTGGCCCCTTGCTTCCTACGGCATTTCAAAGCTGCAAGCGCCATGTGGAGCCCTAGGTCTGGCACCAGGCTCCAAGTAGCACTGCGGCTTTGAAGCACCCTATCCTCTCCTCCTCCTCCCCCCCCCCCCCCCCGCTGCCTCTTTCTGATACAGGCAGCAAAGGGGGGGGGGGGGAAGGGAGCAACTAGTCCACTAACCTGTCGACTATCCAATACACATTTGGTTATTGGATAGTTGACTAGTCGTTCACATCCCTACTGGGCTCCACTCCTGGCCAGGGCTGCACTCCCTACCACGTCAGCACCACTGCCTCCAGACCCACTGCCGCCAGCCGCAGTCAGGGCTGTGCTCCTGGCCTGTGGGCCAGCTGTTACCAGATCAGGCTGCACTCCTGACCCTGGCTACTCCCACTCCCGGCCAGGCTCTCTGGTACAGCAATATCTGTGATCCAGACCACAGAGTACTGGATTTTAGAGTTCCAACCTGTATTTTTATACCCTCTCTCAGGTGAGATTTACTGGGAAACTTGCTTAACTTTAAAAGTTCCAATTCCTGCTGTTTCAAAGAGACTTTTGAAGCTCATAACTAGGGCTCCGTATCTGTCACAGAGGTGGCAGAAGTCACAGAGTCTATGGGTATGTCTAGACTACATGCCTCTGGCGACAGAGGCATGTAGATTAGGCTACCAGACATAGTAAAATGAAGCGGCGATTTAAATAATTGCCGCTTCATTTAAATTTACATGGCTGCCGCGCTGAGCCGACAAACAGCTAATCAGCTGTTTGTCGGCTCAGCGCGGCAGCCATGTAAATTTAAATGAAGCGGCGATTATTTAAATCGCCGCTTCATTTTACTATGTCTGGTAGCCTAATCTACATGCCTCTGGCAACAGAGGCATGTAGTCTAGACATACCCTATGACTTTCCATGACCTCTGTGACTTCTGCAGCAGTCAGTGCGGCTGACACCAGAGCCACCAAACCAGCTAGCTCCTGGGACAGCTGCTCATGTTGTCCCAGGGACAGCCACACCAGCTACTACAGGAGTGGCCTTGGGTCAGCTACACCAGCTGTTATTCACTCCCTCTACCCTCAGCAGCAGTCCCAGGGCAGCCCTGGCACCTGGTGCCATTGGCCCCACCCTTCAAGCAGCGGTACCTCCCATCCCTCTGTGAAGCACCCCACCTCCCCCAAGATTTAGTCAAGGTTATTTATTGTGTAAGTCACTAACAGGTCATGGGCCCTGAATTTTTGTTTATTGCCCATGACCTGGTCATGACTTTTATTAAAAATACCCTTGACTAAATTAGAATCCACAGCCTTCCAAGGCAATTTACTCCAGTGCTTAATTACATTGACAGATAGAAAGTTTTTCTAATGTGCAGTCAAAACCTCCGTTATTGAACTTAAGCTCTTTGCTTCTTGTCCTAGTCTTAGAGGTTAATTAAAACAATTTTTCTCCCTCCTCTTTGTATCAACTTTTTATGTCCTTAAAAACTTATATCCCCCCTCAGTCTTCTCTCCTCCAGACGAAACAAATCCAACCTTTTCAATCTTTCCTCATACATCATGTTTTTCTAGACCTTTAATCTTTTTGTTGCTTTCCTTAGGACTTGGTCCAGTTTATCCACGTTTCCTGAATGTGGCACCCAGAATTGGACACAATACTTCAGCTGAACCCTTATCAGAAAAGGTGAAAGTGGACCAGTAGGGGCCAGTATGATGTACAGATAAAAAGTGGCCAAGGGTACCTGCCCAGTGTCCTCTGAGGCTTTCTGCAGCACATGATATTCAAATAATGTAATTATTAACCAGTCTAAATTATTAACCAATCATAGTTGATAAAATAATATTTGGTCAGTCATTTTGCTATGAAACTTTTATATATAAACTAAATATTTCCCCATTATACTGTTTAAATATGAATATAGAGTGCCATGGTAAATGAAACAATGAATTCACAGTGCAAAACCTCTTAAGTAATGCTGATCCCTAATTTGGCTGCTGAACCACTGTGATCTTTGTACTTTGTTAAAGCTATTATATAAATGATGCCACCCCACTCCCCCACAACAGGAAACCTATGAAGCTGAAAAGTTCATTATGAATGTCATGCTACATGGAACAGCTCTTGACTGAGTGCCAACCTTAGGGTAGACTGCCAAAAAGCAGGACAGACACCCCAAAGTGATTATATGTTATGTGATTAGATTTCCCCAACCTATTATCAAACTCTGGAAGCACTATAACAACTTTACTATGGAGTCACAGATAATCCAATTGGGCACTCCAGTCTAACTTGATACCCAGGCAAGCTGGACATAGTGATAAATGATAACTTATACCAAAGATCACAGAATATTCAGATCACTCTTACTCCCAAGAGAGACAATTACCCCAGGTCAATTTGTACTTCAGATGTCACACCAGAGACAAAATTTGTAGCCAATCACACTTCTGTAGGAATTCTGCACCATTTTTTTTTTAAACTGCACAAAAACACTAACCTTCTGCAAAATTCTGCCTATTCTGTTTGTCAAAATAACACAATCCAATCACACCAGTTTCAATTATTTTGGTAATTTATTTCAAAACTAGCTAGACTTACCCAGCAGTGCTCGAGAAACTGGAGGAACAAAATGTAGAAAAACAGTAGTCCATTATCTTTTTTTGAATGGTAGAAAAGTTGCACTGATTTCTATAGGGATTAAAATATAGGTCCACGTCATCCCCGGCGGGGGGTGTGCAACCCCGGCTGCAGGGGAGGTTACACGGAGAAGGGGCAGCCCATCTCGTGCCCAGGGCTGCAGGTACCGCAGGGGGCAACGGGGGTGCTCAAGCTGTTGTGCGCATGGGGGTTGGCACGGAGGAAAGGGAGAAGTTCGCTTATGTAATCTCATGGGAGGGAGGGGGCGAGTCCCAGATGGCACTGGGGGCCACAGGCGGCAGGCACAGGATCTAGGGTGGGCGGGTTGGCCCCTGCAGCGCAGCACGACGGATTACTTTTTGATTTTTACAGCTTGAGCTCGGGCCTGATTGGATCCAAAAGTACCTTAAAACCTTCTCCTGGATGAAAGGTTATCCCATGCAAGTTTGGTTGCGGTAGCTCTTATAGGGTGTGTCTAAACTACCTGGCTCCATGGAGCCATGTAGATTAGGCTGATCGGCAGAGGGAAATGAAGCTGCGATTTAAATAATCGCGGCTTCATTTAAATTTAAATGGCTGCCGCACTCTGCCGACCAGCTGATGATCAGCTGTTTGTCGGCAGATCGGGGCAGTCTGGACGTGCCGCTGTTGACAAGGAAGCCTTTGTCAACCAGCACAGGTATGCCTCGTTGACAAAGTCTTATCGGAAGTTTACTGTATTTGGTCCTGCCATGAAGACAAGGGACTGTACTTGATGACCTCTCGAGGTCCCTTCCAGTCCTAGTATTCTATGATTCTTACAACTCTTTAATGCTTAACTTGAACAATACTAACATACAGGTGAACTGGTTGGGTTTCCAGCTATGAATTTGTTAGTGCTTGTCAGATAACTACAGCCTTAACAAAAGTTGGTACCTGGTACATTAGAATCATAATTAGATTTATAAAAAGGGTGCCCATCCAGACCTTTGGGTGTCCTTTCTTAAAAATACATCCAAAGTACTACAGTACAGTTTAAGACAACATCACAGCATCAGGCTATTTCTGAACTGTCAGACTTCCCTGGGAAAGGATTCTGTGCTCTAATGACCCCAATGTGAGCTATACTGATAGGAGCTTTAATTCCAGGAAATGCTATCCCATCTGGGCAGGTCCTGGGATACATACCAGACAAAAAGCAATCCACTTGTCCTCCAAATTGGGATTTGGTCAGTCAACAACCTAGTCTTGTAAACAAATTTATTCCTAAATTAGTAATTCTTAAACTTAATTTAAGACTAAACAGTCTCCTACCTTTATAAGTGCCCTACTAAGTTTTCAACTGCCTGGGGAAAATGACAAGTTTTGAAAGATGTGCTAAATGGTATCAAATTCAGGCTGTTTTGGACCCGCTCCACATAAATGCCAACACTGAGGAACTCTCATAGAGAACATCTTAACCACAGCTTGCTTGTTTATCCACATGAAGCTCCAGCTTGTGCATCCATGCTGACCTCTGCTATGGCAACATGTCAGGGGGAGAGCGGGAGTCTCTGAGGTGAATAGGTCATAGGCCACTTAGGCCTTTAAAGGCTAAAACCAGCAACCCAAGTTTCACCTAAGCATAGGCAGCCAGCACAGAGTGCAGGGTACTGCTCACAGCAAGATCCTCTACTTAGGAGGCAGCACCAGCTTCTAACAGGAGCCAGGCCAGCACGTGCCTGGCAGATTCTGTCTGGATGATGAAAAAGACCATAGCCGTTAAAAGGGCTCTTGTGAACATCAAAGATCAGGCTTATCTTACCAAAGCCAGCCAGGATCCCATCCCCACTTGCCAACCCCTTGCACCTTCCCCACCGCTGTGTTCTGCCACCCCTGGGTCCCTTCACTCTCACCTGTGCCTGGATGTGGCGGACGCGCTGGCTGTGCTGCCGGGGGGCGCTGTGCAGCTTCCACACGGCCCAGGCACGCAGCTGGTAGTAGATGTCGAAGAGGACCGAGAGGGGCAGCAGGAAGAGACAGACGAAGACCCAGCGGTGATGGACCAGCAGGTAGTCCAGCCCCTTGAGCCGCGCCCACAGCGCGAGCAGCAGGAGCCCAGCACCCAGCGACAGCAACGGATCCATGCGGAGCCCCTCAAAGACCCTGCCCGAGCCCTGTCGCTCTCTCAGCCCGACTGCCCCTGTCCCCCTAGGACCCGGCCCCCGACTGCCCCCGTCCCCCTAGGCTCTCCTGACTGCCCCTGCCTCCCCAGCACCTCCTGACTGCCCCCCTCCCCCGACTGCTCTGTCCCCCCCGGCACCCCTGACCGCCCTCTGCTCCCTTCCCTCACGCCCCTACCCGCTCACTGATCGCCGCACCTGCCCTTAGCCGAGCCGCTTCACCCCCCTCTCCCCACAGCCCCCAACTGCCCAGTCCCCTCCCGCTGCTCCGTGCGGCTCGCGCGCTGTCACTGGGCTGGTCCGCGCGCGCCGCACTTACACTCCTAACGCCTTCCAACGCCTGCCAACCGCCACCCCTCGCCCCTCCTCCCCCCTCGCGCCAGCCCCTTCCTCCCGATTGGCTGGGCCGCGGCACACAGCGGTGAGGCGAGGGGAAGACACTGGCCAATGACACGTGCGGAAGGGATCGGACCAGGAGCTGCGCCGCGGAATTGGCTGGAGGCTCAACCCTTGGCAGCCTATCGGGTGGGACGCGGGCACAGGAATGGGAGGGGGAGGGGTGTGAGTAAGGGGGATGCTGCGTATTCGGAGCCTCTGGGTGGCCTGGGATAGTGAGGGATGGGGGAGGGGTTGGGGAATAGGCAGGGCTGAGGGGGGACCAGGGGCCATGGGGATGGAGACTGGGCTGGCATCAGCTCAAGGCAAGGTGATGAAGGTCTGTGTGGGGCAGGTTAAGTGCGCTATGTGAGCCCCACAAGCCAGACACAATATCTCTTACACAGTAGAATGCTACCCCAGGGGAAACACTCCTGCACTTGAGGTGATACCATAAGTGGTGGCAAAACACCCCCAGGCTAAGTCAAGATCCTGGCAGCCCAGGTGACAGCTCACCTGTTAAGATCAGAATACAAGTTGTAGTATGTAAGGAGCCAAAGTGACCAACAGGGCACAGCACACGCTTCTGAATGAAACATGCTAAAAACTTAAAATGCTATGAGATTCATTTCTTTGGCATAAAACCCACAAAGAACTGCCCAGATTCCTGTGTCACCTTAGAGTGTGTCTAGACTGCACCATTATTTTAAGATAACTAGAGTTATTTTAAAATAACAATGCAAGTGTCTACACAGCCATTCTGTTAATTTGAAATTATTCGAAATAATGGACGACTTACTCCAAAATCTGTAAACCTCATTCTACGAAGAAAAACACCTATTTTGAAATAGGTATTTCGAAATAAGGCATGTGTAGACTCTCCACTGCTGCTATTTCGAAATAGTTCCTCACTAGGGCCATTCTAAGTTATTCCTCCTCAGTGCCTCTTGGAGATTTAAATCAAGAGAGTATACCTACATTAGGGAAGCCTGCCTCATACTAATTTGGAGGCTTCCCCGCAGTCTAGATGTGCTATTTCGAAATAAGCTATTCCAAAATAGCTACTCCGCGTTTTTTGAATGCGTCTGCTATTTCGAAATATAGCAGACGCGCTATTTCGGCATCCCTGTAAATCTTGTTGTATGAGGGATAAGGGATGTCTCAAAATAGCGCCTTATTTAGAAATAAACTTGAAATAAGCTGTGCAATTTGCATAGTGCAAATTGCGTATCTTATTTCAAGTTTGCAGTGCAGTGTACCTGTTCCCTAAGTGTGCAGAGTAGATGTACCCCTAGTGTAAAGGAGCTGCAGACGGGTAGCCAAGTTAGTCTGTACAGGATAAACTTAAAAACAACAAATGGTCTGGTAACACTTTATAAACTAACAAAACATGTAGATGGTATCATGAAGAAGCACCTGAAGAAGTGGACTGTGCCCATGAAAGCTCATGATACTGTCTACATGTTTTGTTAGTCTATAAAGTGCTGCCAGACCATTTGTTGTTTTTTAAGTTTACCCTGGTGTAAAGATTTGCTATTCTGAACAAACATAATTTTACAACAAAAGTGAGGAGATAATCAAATTTGTGTGGAATGTAGGGAACTTTGGAGTAGAAAGGAGTGGTGTCCCTTGGAATGAGAAACGTTTGAGGTCTGGGGTAGATGAATGGCTACAAGTACAGATCCCTCCAGCAGTGACGGTGACAGAATGCAGCACTGTGCCATCAGGTGGTAAGATGAAAGTTTATCTGCTGCAACATGGCATGTTGTCAAAAAACTGTCACGTTCTTCAGACTCAGTGTATTAATGTGATGTCAAACTGCCAACACACTAAGTTGCAGTGTGATAACATCGTGTCAATACAGCACATTTGAACAGAATGCAATGATGCGGTGTCAAAAAGTCACCATGTCATGAAGCATCATGGTAATGTGCTAAAAGGGACCAATTCTGAGGTTGCAATAAATAGGGCATTTTGAGGATTGTGACTTTTGGTGTGAATATGTTTCCTGCCTTTATTAATTGCTGTGAGGTCCCATGGAAGATAATGGATGTTATTAAAGTTGCCCAATCTTATAGTTCATTTTATTTCCCAGAGATAATACAGTTTGCCACATACACACTTCCATTTCTATGAGAAAGAATCAGTGTAGCACTGGAGAAAAACAAGCAGTGCTCCAATACCAGATTATCAAGAGCACCAGCAATTTTCACTGAGACAGTATTAGTCATGTTTTTCTTCCCCTGTTCTCACCTGGGGCCAAATTCAACTTAGGAGGAAGTAGGCATAAGTCTTTCTTTCACCACAGGTGGATTGGCTCAGTTTGTCTACTCTGGTTAGGATGCTAAGGCTACGTCTACACTACGTGCTTCTTGTGCAAGAAGCCTTTTCCACAAGAGCTTTTGCACAAAAACTTCTTGCGCAAGAGCACAGCCACCTCAAAGCACATCGCAGAAGCCATGTGCTTTTACAAAAGAGAGCGTCCACACTGCACGGACGTTCTTGCACAAGAAAGCTCTGATGGCCATTTATAGAATGGCCATCAGAGCACCTGTGCATTTTCCCATAGGGGGTTCCTGTGCAAGAAAACCCTCTGGAGCATTCACACGTGCCTTCTTGTGCAATAGCTGTAGTGCTAAAAGCCGTTATGCCTCAGAAAAGGCTATGTCTACACAGCAACTTTAGGGAGGCATTTACAGATAAATTATCACTTTATGTTAAAATATCAATCTCCCATGGTTCCTATCACCTGATATATTCTGCAAATATTTCAAGTTAGGGAACAGAGTCAACAAATACTTGATTAGAAGCACCCGAGGGTCTGGTATAGGCGTTCTCAAACTTCACTGCATTGCAACTCCCCTTCTGACAATAAAAATTACTGCACAATGCCAGGAGGGGTACCAAAGCTTGAGCTCGCCAGACCCCCACCATACCAGAATATCAACTGAGGATCTGCCCTTACTTTTAAATTGCATAATAGGATGGCATGATCAGTGCTGACAGAGAATTTGGAAACACCTGCTTTTTTAGGGGTGACACACATCAGATGGGGAGGAAGCAGATGTAGAATGTGAAATGAAATTTTTAAATTTAGCAAAACACTGCATCTGACAAATGCTTTGGTGGGTCATCATATGTCAGGAAGCAAGGTCAGCTAACGGTCAGAACATTCACAGAGCTACTGAAATAAACATGCTGCGGAACTTCCTAGGGCTTTTGTAGCTTGTCGCTGAAGTTTATTAAATACAGATTTACAACGGCCTGTGTTAAAGACACACTGTCTGGGGTTTATAAAAGAAATAACTGGTCAAAACAAAAAGCTGGACTGGGAAAGAGATTTTGCTCCTCACTGCATTGTCACAGTGGGGCTGTGTCACCCACAGCAAAATAAAATGATTGTGACCAATCATCACTCTGCATTAAACAGTTGGTAAAAGGGGGTCCAGAATCTAGTGTGTGCCTTCTTCCTCTAGTATGTCATGTAGCTGTAGCATACTTAGGTGTATTGGGAGGGAAAAGATGGCAATGGTGGTTTCTGAGGGTGGCAATGAATAGGGTTGCCAAGTTTCCTGACAGGACAGACTGGACGCTGTTGCTACAAATGGCATCCAGTCCATCTGTGCAGGAAAGTTGGCTTCCCAAAAAGGAATCCAGAGTTAGTTTTGTGGTTTCATTGAGCCTGTGTATGTAGCTAATTATTGGGAGTGAGCAGTGGCAGCAGTTATAGGAGAGGTTGTGATTGTTCCATATTTTCCTGCATGAAGAGCTGCCAAGTGAGATCTAAGATTGCGATGGGGCTCAATAGTGGGACAAGGTAGGGGTAATGAATTATAAAGCCTGCGTTTATTCGTTTTCAAAAATATCATTGAGGAGCCACAGAACTCTATCCCCAGCCCCCCTCTCCCCAGCCACAGAACTCCATCCCTAGCCCCCCTCTCCCCAGCCACAGAACCAAAAACCTCAGCCTATATCTGCCCTTTGGGTTTGGGGGGCGGGTGTGCGCTGATTGCATGGTTCCCCTAGGGCGCCAGTTGCTGGCAGCTAGTCTAGGGCTGCCCCTGATGGCATGTCTTAATCAGGCTTAAATGCAAGCTTTTGTAACTTCAAAGTCTGTAGCAGCTTTCTAATACAACTGGTCTCCATTAACTTCTGAGTAGATGGAGCCTGAAGGGTGGGTTTGGCTAATTGATCATGCACATACACTGGAGAATGTGGGGATGTGGAGTCCCTTCACATGTGTTTTTTATGGTCTGTCCCGCCCCATGCAGCAAAACTGAAGTGGTTATACTGCTTTTTGGGGAGGTGTCAAGATTACCTCCTCTTTTGTAAAATGCTATTTGGAAACCTTCTGTAGCAATAGTCAGTGAAACAACACTAATCCCCATACCTCCTACTACAATCCCACGGTAAGAGAAGGACACTCCCCACATTCCCCTCGCACACCAGAGACTAGTGGGGCCAGGCTAGTAGATTTTGTGTGCTCCAGCCCCGCGGAGAGAGGGGGTAGCAGAGGGGCTGGAGCACCAGGGCCCAGATCCAGGCAGCCTGGGGCCTGTATTCAGCTCCTGGGCCTTAGGTTCCCCACTCTGGGTTAGTGTAATGCTGACAGGTGTAACTGAACCTGGGATCTTTGGAGCTTAGTGCATGAGCCCCTACTGCTTGAGCTAAAAGCCGGCTGGCTTTTCGCTAAGGCTGCGGAGCAAACTCATTCACTCTTTCTAAAAGCAACTACCTGGGACAGTGAACCAACACCAGTAGGTGTGAAGGTTCCATTAGCACAAGTAGGCTACGTCTACATTTGCAGCTTCTTGCACAAGAAATATGCAAATGAGGCTAAGTGTGGAATATCGCCGAGCCTCATTTGCATACCTAATGAGCCGCCATTTTTGCAGAACAGGCTCTTGCGCCAGAAGGGGCTGTCTACACTGCCCCTTGCGCAAGAAAAACCATCTCGTGCAATGCAGTTATTCCTGAAAATAATCAGCGTAGCGGCATTGCACAAGAAGGTTTTTCTTGTGCAAGAAGGGGCAGTGTAGACAGCTCCTTTTGGTGCAAGAGCCTCTTCTGCAAAAATGGTGGCTCATTAGGTATGCAAATGAGGCTCGGCGGTATTCCACACAGCCTCATTTGCATATTTCTCGCACAAGAAGCTGCGAGTGTAGACATAGCCATATTGTCCCTAACATACAGAAAAGAAGCTCACATCCCAAAACATGACACTCTACAATGTTCTCAGGAGGAGTTTTGCTGAGTAAGGATTGAGCAGGAACTTTAAGATTTGGCCCAAAGTTTTTAACAAATTCCTCATTCCTACACTCGGTGACAGCTTTTGCATTGCACAGTCTAGTGGAGTGACCCAGTCTCGGAATGTCCTCCTGAATAGGACTTGACTGGTTCAGTGCATAAGGCACAGAGAGCTAGCAGAGCACCCATAGCAGGCAGCATGTGTTTCTACTGGTGGTGCACATCTGCACATGCCTTGTTGCACATAAATTTATTCTGCACATGGATGGAAAAATTAAAGGGAACATTGAAGGACAGATGTAAATATCATCTGCCTTCCCCAGGAGGAGAATGCTCCAGCTAGGGTGATTCACAGCAAGCAGCTTATTTCAGATTGGCCCCTTTCATCCTTCCAAGCCCAGTGCTGCATTTTATAAGTGCCACAACCCTCGCACTTCTTGTTCCTGGATTTCAAGGCATCACACAGCTCCTTTCTGCACCTCCTACCTGGTTTCCATTCCCATTCCTATCCTGTACACTTCCCCTTTCATCTCTTCTCGCCAATACTTCCCATTATTCTGGGAACTTCCTTCCAGAAGCTATGAACCAAGCCTCCACTCTTGCCTCAGTCCATCCTACCTCACTTCTGTAGCACAAGCTACAAAAGTCTCTAAAGAATCAGTACAAAAATCCCATGCCATTTTAACCAACGTGTGCACCTCTACCACCCCTTGTCACTTACGGGGCATATTAAACCCACCATTTCCAGTGTAAACTCTTCACAGAAGCAGCCTGCCTTTCTGTGTCATCCCTATGAAGAGGCAGTCTCTTATTTTATTGCACACTTGTGACATTAGAAAAGAATCGGGGAAGCTGCAATTGTGTAAGGAATGTGGAATTGCTTTATAATAGTAATACACTAAACAGTTACTGTCAAAGGTCCAAGTTTTCTTTCTGCAGCTGCTGTGAGGTCAGTTAGCAAAAGTGCCACTAATTGTTAGTAGGAACAATATGGAGATATTGTAATATTTGGAGACCAGGACATCATGCATCCTGAAACTCTTAAGCATGGCTCTGAGGGATTTGGTCAGTAGATCCCAACTTTTACCCAGAAGCAACTCTATTTTGTAAATGTTTAAAAAACTTGGACCTCATATTTGTGTTCAGAATGAGACCAGTCCAACTGCTTACTCAGTCTTGACTCAGGCTAAGCTCCCATTGGATTAAGCCCTGGGCTGGAGCAGCCCCTTTCTTGGAAATACATATGGGAGGGAGCTTGATGGGGAAACACCACAAAGATCTCAAAGTTTCTCCATCAGTCATTCTGGATGAAGAGTGGTCTTGATCTTGCCTGTAGTGGTATGATCTTCAGTTCCAGCTCTCAGAACCCCATAAGCCTCCTGGGTCTCCTATCTGTTGATCATTGGTTATTGTGTAACACCTGCAAGGCTCTGTCTAGACTGCATCCCTTTTCCGTAAAAGGGATGCAAATTAGACACATCGCAATTGCAAATGAAGTGGGGATTTAAATCCCCCCTGCTTCATTTGCATAAAAATGGCTGCCACTTTTTTCCGGCTCGGAGCTTTGCTGGCAAAAAGCGCCAGTCTAGACGGGGATCTTTCGGAAAATAAAGGAATAAGGGATCTGTCGGAAAAGGCTTTATTTTCCGAAAGATCCGCGTCTAGACTGGCGCTTTTTTCCGGCAAAGCTCTGAGCCGGAAAAAAGCGGCAGCCATGTTTATGCAAATGAAGCAGGGGGGATTTAAATCCCCGCTTCATTTGCAATTGCGATGTGTCTAATTTGCATCCCTTTTACGGAAAAGGGATGCAGTCTAGACATAGCCCAATTGTGTATTAGGTAATAGAGCTGTGACATAGAGGGGGTGCTGTCTACTTTTGTAATTTTATGTTCGCTCTGGTGTTGCATTCACCATTTGTCTTATGGGGTTATATGTAGTCCTACTGCCCTATGCTGCTCTGTAGTAATGCTGTATGTGGGTGTGTGCTTGCCTCAGTGTCACCAGGCCCTGCAGCACTAGCTGAATGAGGAGAGGGAGGCTGGATGTGACTCACTGCAGTCTCTCGCTTCCTGAAGCCCAGATGACAGCAGATAACACCTTGGGCTAGGAAGGAGGACAACAGAGAAGGCAAGCGAGCAGTGGCTGTGGGGGTGAGGCAGTCTTGGCTGGGTAGGATGAGGAGAGCAGGAAAGGGGAGTTCAGGGCCCGTGAGGAATAAGGCTGTCTGTGCTAACATCACTCCTATGCTATGCTGTATGTCTGAGAAGCTTTTACTCTACTGGCTGGCTGAGTCTCACATCTAGCTGCGGATGGGGGTGCAGGGTTGGAGGCTCCCCAACATGCTGTCACAAGAGCATCAAGATAAAAGCAGTTTACTTAGCCAGCAACTTTCTCTGCTCTCATTTTTCACAGCTGAAGATATTTGCATGTTCTCCTACAGGTCCTCACATTGTTCTGCTTGATCCTCTGTTGAAACCATAATAGTGGTTCAGTTTTTACTTCAACAGGAGCTTAGCCTGGGTAAACTTCAAGGCTTACAACTCAATGAGAATTTTGTCTAAGGACTGGAGACCTGATCCTGGAAAGTGCAGAACATACTCAATTACTTTGAAGCAATATCTGGCAGTAGATACATGAATGGCTCCCCCTGAACACTGGAGAGAATTTAAGGTCATGATTAATCTAAAAAAAACCTCCACGGCCCAAGACTATCATACTTGCCTCTATCTCTGCTACCAGGGCTTTCTCCAACAGTAGTGCTCTATCAGAGTAGTGCTGTTTTATCAACTGCGGTTCTGGTATATGATTACTACACCTTTAAGAGCTTGAATACTCAACCCTGGTCTACACTAGGGCTAAGTCTAGACTGGCATGATTTTCCATTAATAGCATTTGCGGAAAAGAGCGTCTAGATTGGCACGGATGCTTTTCTGCAAAAGCACTTTTGCGGAAAAGCATCCATGCCAATCTAGACACGCTTTTGCGCAAAAAAGCCCCGATCGCCATTTTCGCGATTGGGGCTTTTTTGCGCAAAACAAATCTGAGCTGTCTAAACTGGCCCTTTTGCGCAAAAGCTTTGTGCAACAGGACTTTTGCCCGAATGGGAGCAGCATATTATTTCCGCAAGAAGCACTGATTTCAGACAGTAGGAAGTCAGTGTTCTTGCGGAAATTCAAGTGACCAGTGTAGACAGCTGGCAAGTTTTTCCAGAAAAGCGGCTGATTTTCCAGAAAAACTGGCTAGTCTAGACACAGCCTAGGACTTTATTGCAAAACAACCCTCCCCCCAAGGTCAAATTTATAATTGGAGCATCCACACTATATCAAGCCCATTATTTTTAAGTAATAGGCCACAGAAATTGAAATCTGCATTCCTGCTTTTAATCAGGAATAACACTAATCCCAAAATAGCAGTAGCGTGGATGCTCTGGTGCCACTATTTCAAAATAACTACTTCCCATAGTAATTTGAACTAATTATTCCCCAGGACTTCCTGGGGCTCTAAGTCTGAAGTAGTGTGTGCACATTAATGGAGCCTGCCTTGGACTAATTTCAAGGCTTCCCCATAGTGTGGACATGCTAGTTCAATGTTGTTAAATTGGGAGTTACTAAATCGAATTTACTAATTTCAAAATAGTTTCCTAGTGTAGACATGGCCTGAGTGGCAGAGTTCTAAAGACTTGCCAGCTGGAAGAAACTGCTGCTGCTAGTGGTTGGCAACTGAGCCCAAGAAAGTAGAAGAGCTGGATGTAGTTTATAAATGTGGATCTAATCATTGTGTTAACCGAGTCCATTTTTCTCGTTACATTTTTGTATGGTTATTCTGATCCAGCTAATGTAATGGAAGGCAATTAATAAAGCGTATTTGGCAAAATTAATTTTGGGAGACATAACACTCAGGAAAATGGAGCCATCTACAGATTGCACATCTCAGGACAGCTGGAGACAGCTTTAAAACTCCTTTCTTGGAGTTACCAGAATGGCCATGAATCTCGTAGCCTTCTGATCCAAATGTAAAGGACCTCTCTATAACCAAACTTCCCCTCTTTTCACAACAACCTGAAACCAATATAACTTGCACCCTGTTATTGTTGGAGGAGAAAAGGAAACATTTCATTATATTGTTACCCTCCTACTGAACAGTAACAGAGATCCATGATTTGGCAGGTCAGTTCCCCAGTGAAGAACCACTGCTTCACCCTAGAATCTTGCATAACTAAAGCTGACATCACATGTCTTGTCAAGACTGAACACTTGCTCACACATTCATCCTTCGGTGTGATGAGATTCTTTCCAAAGAAGTGTAAGCAGGGTCAGGATAAGCTCTACCTGGACATCTGGCGGCAGCAGAACCCTATGGAGAGGCAGAGCCATCGGTGGACCACGTAAGGTGTATCAACCCCCGCCCTCCTCCAGGTTGGGATGGTAACACCCTGCCGGGTGAACTTTTGAACCCTGGGGTGGCACTGACCTGGGGCAGAGACTTTTGGGGTGTCGGACGTTGGAACTTTGGGTGATTTTTGGGTTGCTGGACTCAAGAAACTCTTGGGGTGTTGGACTTTTGGGGACTTTGGGTGATTCGTGGCTGGGGGGCTGGGTCTTTGCTCATGTTTGGTCTATGAATCCAAGTTGTGGTGTTTTCCCAATTCAATGCTGAGGTCGGTTACCTCACGTTATTAAAGATTTGCTGCTATACCGAGGCTCTATGCTTGTGAGAGGGGAAAAATTGCCTCTTTGAAGTGCCCAAGGGTGTATGTAAGATTTCTCAGGTCACTGGTGAGGGCTCGAGCTGGTGTTGTATTACCTTGTTGGGAAGAGACCCCTAGATACTGAACCCGGCCCTTGCTGCTATTAGCTCGGCCTGGCAGAAGGGTTACACAAGAAAAGGAATCTGTACAGGCTGTCATTTATACTCCAGCAACAAGAACACTGAAACACATTTCAAAAATACTTGGAAAAGTATTAGAGAATACTTCTCTAATTCTTTGGCTGTATCTAGAACTGTCATTTTTTTCTTTTGTAATTTTTCATATCTATCAGTGGTTTAAGTGCAGTCATTTCACCTTCTCAATAACTGATCCAGGTTAAGTCAATCAAAACTGTGATTCCAATTTCAAGGAGCGTAGAGAGCTGGTAGAACACCTGGCAGATAAGCTGTTACATAACTTGAAGTTCTTTCCTTTGCAATTCATCACTGATTTCATTAACCAATTCATGATAAATCTGGGACCATCAAGACTCATTAACTCTTTGGTATTCTGATAAGTGCTCAGTGACTATGAAAACTTGAATTTTTAGGAGTAATACGTTGGCTTTTTTTTAACATATCTAAGTAACGTTCATGTTTCATCACAAGCATTATTCAAACCAGGGTGCTTGGATGACACCTCTGAGAAAAAGGAATCTTCAAATGTCTCTTCAACTTTTTCTGAAGTTCTGACTTTTGAACTGATAAAGCCCAAACATAGGACAGTGTCTATAAACTCAGACTGCAGAATGAAGAAACACTTCCATCAACTGGAAAATAAATAATTTTAAAGCCATTTGGAATGTGTGGGGTTTTTTTATAATACTGATTCTTGGCACCTACATAGACCCTATTACTGAGAGTCATACATTGTTTTTAAAGCAGTTTATTACGTTTAGATGAAGGCATCATAGACCAGTGTCTAGAAGTGCGATGCAGCATTACTGGGTTATATTCTGTGCTGTGTGAAAGTGGGCAGTTCACTTAACCTCTATATGCCTCAGTTTTTGAGGGTAGAAACATGACAGCTCTTAAGCAGTGCACAGCAACACAATACATTGGCACAAGCCAATTTCTGGTCATGGATGTCAATTTTTACAGAATTTACCATGTCACCAATCCAATTCAAAAGCCCCCAAATCCTAATAGAATAAGAAAGGTGGTCTGACTGCCAAACCTGAGCATGGAATACCCTCCAATGCTGCACTTAGTGGGAACCCAGATCTACACTTTGTTATTTGAGCCACTCTTCCCAATAAAAGTACAGGTTGGACCTCCCTTGTTTGGCACCCTCAGGACCTGACTTGTCCCGAATGAGGGAATTTGCCAGATTTGTGAAGGTCCCCTGCCACTGGCCTCCCAGGATGCTCCCCCTCCCTGAAGTTGGCTCTGCTCTGGCCCCACTGCCACTGGGCTCCAGTCTACAGGGCTTGGACTTGGGCTCCGGCCTGCTGGGGTACCCCAGGATGGAGGTCCCCAGCTGCCACGAAATGGGTCTTTACCCACGAAAGCTTATGCTCCAATAAATCTGTTGGTCTATAAGGTGCCACAGGACTTCTCCTTGTTTATATAGATTCAGAATAACACGGCTACCCCTCTGACTCTTGTCCACTGAACTTTGGCAGTTTCCACACAAGAGCCGTTGAATGACCACCTCCGTTAAGGAGCATGATCCCATAAGGATGAATGGACAGATTATAAATCTCAGGTTTTTAGGTGCTCCCCCCCATTACTACAACAGCTGAACCTCACAATCTTTAGTGCCACAGCACCACTGTGAGGCAGGCAAGGAAATGCACTTAATCTTCCTCTACACAGGGAACTGAGTTGAACCTCTTTAGTCCAGAACCCTCAGCATCTGACCAGTTCCAAACCAGAGAACTGCTGAAGGGAGGGGGAGGAGTCAATATTGTCTAGTAGCATTACCCACACTTCCACTGCTTACTGGGTGCTTAGAAGACTTGTAGGGGTAAATTAGAGATAAATAACAGCACCAGACACTAAGAGCCAGGGCTGGGGGCTGTAAACAAACTGTATGGGACCGTGGGAAACTTGGCCACACCCATGAAAAGTGGACATCTGGCTCACCAAAATCATGCCAGACCAGGATGTTTCCAGACCAGAGAGGTTCAACCTGTACACAGAGGCTAAGGGACTTGTCCAGAGCACATGGTAGGCTTATGGCAGAGCACAGAGAGGAAATGCAGCTCTCTCCCTGCCCAGCCATGTGCCCTAGCCACCCTTTCTCAGCTAGCCTCAGCCTCTGCACTGCTTCGCTGCTGCTGCCATGCTTCTTTTTGGCTGGAGTGTGCTCAGAGAGCTGAGCCAGTGCCTTTCCTGCAGCCCCACGAGACTGGCTTTCAATCAGGAGATGATTAAAATAACCCAGTTGGATGGGGAGGGAGCGAGCTTTGTACTGGCCTTCTGGGTTTGGAGCTCCTGCTTCCTTACTGCAACCCAGAGGGCCACCGTGGCTTGTTTTGAAATGAAAACGGAGCGTGTCCTGCCATCGCTCCGCTTTATGCCTTGCGCGCCCAGCGGGATGGGCCGGGGAGGTGAATCAGCCGCGGCATGGAAGAGCCCGCTTTGGCAACAGGCCGGTTTCAACACGCCGAAGGGAGGGGAACGGGGACTCCGGTGAAACATCTGTCGCGTCTTTTGGGGGGCGGAGGGAGGCAGTTTCTCGTTACGCCCTGCTGCCCACAGACCGAGACTCTGGGCGGATTGTTTTGCCCTGGGTGGCGTCAGGGCAAGGCAAAGCGTGTCTAGCAGGCGGGTTTCCCGCGGGAGGGGTGCCTTGTGCAAGTCTGGCGAGTCCGTGGGAACAGACTTTCCAAGAGAGCATCAGTGGCAGAGCTGGGGGGGGAGGGAGCGGGGTTTGCAGGAAGGCTCGTACGCAGCAGCAGCAGCAGCAGCATCGCTTGTGACTGAGATTACAGCAGCTGCTGTTGCTGTTTGGTCAATTTTCTTTGCACTAGCTCCGTGGGAAGCTCCCTCTTCTCCGCTGGGGGGCGCTGCTGCCGCCGAAGTTTTCTTGGAGCCTGGAGAGTCTGGCTGGGACCTGTCTAGCATTCCCGGAGCAGACCCGTTAGCCACCGGCGCGCTGGCCGCTGCCGCTAGAAGAGCTTCGTTGCCTGCTCTCCATGCCCTCCGTCGGTCAGCTGAGCGGATGGGGGATTTCTGAGGCTGCGAGGTGCGTGAGTATGCCCCCTGCTTTGCCTCCCCGCTGTAGGTAGGAAGGGCTGGGAGCGGCTGCGCTTGTTAATGACTTTGCACCATGAAGATGTTAGCCACTCGGGGGGAATGGGATGTATCCTCCTGTTACTGGGGTTGCTTAATATAAAACTTTTTAAAAAGGAGTCTTGTGATCCCTATGGGCTGAGTTAGGCGCAATGCCCTGCCTCTGCTAATCAGAACCTGGCATGTTGCATAATTCTCTCACCAGTCATTTATGTGGTACCACTTTCCAAAAGACCATGGTCCACAGTTTCCGGTAGGTCCCTGAATTTTTAGGTGCACTGGGTACTGAACTCTTCACATTCTTCTGTACTCCCTCCCCCATACACATAAAATCAGTAATACTTTGCAGATGTGGTTGCATATCCCATTGCACAAGTGCTTCCATCTAGCAGCTCTGCCATCAGGGCTGTGCTCTCATATCTAGCCCACAGGTGGGAGGTTAATATAGTAGCGGAGTTACTTGAATGTTATGTTAAAAACTAATCTGGTATTTTGATTTTGTTTTGCACTGAAATCTCTCTCTCTCTCTCTCTTTCCAATCTAAGCTAAATGGAACCTTCTTTAAAACTTCAAACTTCTCAGCCTACTTTGTTTTCTGACATGTATTCCTGCTAATGTATCTGTGCATATTAAAAGTATCAAGTATCCAGAGTGGGGAGACTGGCTGTGCAGATGGATTCATACTTTGTCTTGATATGTGGGAAATTCAAAACTCATTCTGTCTCCTGTGTCTCTAAGATGTTTTTTTTCTAACAGTAGATCGCATGAATCATCATCTGCATAACAGTATGGGGGGGGGATGCAGTTTTAAGCATCATAGTGGAAACATATAAAGTAATTACAGTTGTATATGCAACATACAGATACATCCCCCCTCCCATAAGGATTGTTTAGTATCAGGTCAAAGGGTTTTCTTTTATCAGATTAATATAGGAAAGGACGTGGGTGGATGGGGGAACAAGAGATCCAAGTGTCTCATTGGCTGGGTGACAGTACTTGAAATGAGTAATTAGCCGTCTTTGGTGGGAGGAGGAGTGCTGTCAGTGCAGCCTTTTCTTGGAAATCTGTTTGATCGTACCTGACACAATTCATTTGGGTACATTCTGAAGAGCAGTAGTGTGTGTCTTTTGCTTTTGGAAATATGCGAACCGGGGGAGAATTAGAGTTGCTGAAGATACGGTTTTAGCCATGTCCACAGAGAGGGATAAAGTCCTTTTCCTCTTTCCCCTGCTTCTTTCCGCTTTCTCCTTCAGCTTACACATTAAAGGTTTGAGAAGCCTTTAAAAAGAGGTTTAAAAGCTTATTCTGAGTGTTTTATTGCTGTAGGTGCAGTAAAAAAAATGTGCGTGGTGATGTGAACAAAGGCGGGGTGTCGAGCAGGAACCTGGCATGTGGGAAAAATCAATCTCTCCGATCCAGGCTGAGGCATGCTGGGTGGGTGGGGGATGCTTGCGCTGTCACTGCCTGGGCTGCACCTATTATGTCAAGAGAGGACTTTATTCTTCAGAGCTGTCAATCTATCACACTTCACAGGCACCGCGACTCCCTTCAGCTCTTAAGCTCCCCCACGCAACCATTCTGGAAGGCAGAACTGAAAAGTGCTCTCGGGGTTGTTTGCATGCAAAATAACGAACAGGCATCTACTGGATTTAAGATAAACCTCACCTGTTCAAACTTAAAAAACAACAAATGGTCTAGCAGCACCATAAAGACTAGCAAAACATGTAGATGGTATCATAAGCTTTTGTGGGTGCAACCCACTGCTTCAGATGAATGGGGTATTAAATGTCCAGTTCCAAAATAAATTGTAGGGGATGCGGGTGGGACCTGTTCAAATTAACTTTATACTGTTTAGGGCCCTGTATCTTTGTCCTACCCTGGAGAGCGATGAGGGCAGTCCAGGGGGCAGGAATCTACCCATCCAAAGCTGATTGCAGAACTGTCAACTCTAAACAGCCCAGAATCCTGAGCCAGGCTCCCAAAAAGCATGTGTTGGCCTTAGAGTGCACTTAGGTCATGTGTACAAACTTTTTTCCCCAACCATGCAGGCATTCATTTTTCATTAAATGGAAACAGATTGTCATGAGATCACCTGATTCCAGGAGCTGGGCCTTTAACAAAAACGTGTACTAGACTTGTGAAGAAATCCCAACAGTTGGCAATGCTGCAGTTGCAGGGTCAAGGCCTTTAATTTTAAATACTTTGGCAGCTATGTTATTTGATGCCCTGAATGCACAAATATCCTAAATGGTCTTTGCCTATGAAAGTCAGTTGAAACGTCTCCTAACTGGGAGAAGAAAGCAAACTCTTCAGTGCTTTTGAGAGGAAGTGGGGGCTTGAAGGGCCATCCAATATTGGAGATGTCTGAAAAGGGTCTGACATTCAAAATGCTCCTGCTCCCGCAATTTGAGATGTCCAGTTGGAATTCTACATGCAGCAGAAATTCCATGGGTGGGATGGATTTGACTGTACAAATAGAGGGCTGCATTTTGAATTGGCATCCAAACTCCACTACATTTGGGAGTACTGTATTTAGATCCAGGACTTTGGTGTCAGGCTTGTTGCTAATATTTCCATAAACAAATCATTTTTCTTCAGGGATTATTACTTCATTTGTTTGAAAAAAATGTCAGGAGAATTTAATGCTCAGAAAAAATGCTGGAGCAACTGATGACGAACCACATTTCAAAGACAGCACATGGGTAAACTTCTTCATGCTACCCTGCTTATGTATTCTCAGGATGCACTGCAGGGGTCACCTCTGGGGTTCCCTGTAAACTGTGTGCTTGAGATTCAAATGCCTCCCAGTTGATTAGCAGAGCACCCACAGGCAACAACATGTGTTTCTATTGGTGGTGCACATCAGCACATTCCTCTGTGCGCATAACAAAATTTATACTGCACATAGATGGGGAAAAATTAGAGGGAGCATTGGTCACCTCCCTAGTAAAGTTCAGACTCCTTCTCCAGTGAATTCAACATCTAGTTTCTCTGCTTGGGTTGCTGATCATGGTACTAATTCCAATATGGAGACCTGTCTACTTATGCATAGGAAACACTAATTCATTTTGCAATGGCCACTAACCTGCTATTGCATGGTAATATTGGTCTAGTGTAAACCTGAGGTGGATCTGAATCCATGACCTCAAGCTGAAAGATGCATCACGTTATCAGCCCTCTGAGTCAGCCAGGCTCCTGGTGACTTTAATAAATCTCATATCTTATCATCTCTTTTCATTAAATGTGGATCAGATCACATAGCATTTCTTTCATGACAAAGTCATTCAGATTTCCATTGAGTTGGCTCCTCTGATAAGTAGCTGCAGCCTTGACAATGCTGAACTGATCTTGAACTTCTGGACATGTACTGGAGCTTTTGACTGAACTACAGCGTCTGGGTTACAGATTGGGAATAAATAGATTCATCTGGCTACTCAGTTTTGAAGATGATTTTAAAGCTAATTTGTAACATGGAAAAGGAAGATAAATTAATATTACTGCAGCAAAAATACAGTAAAGGGCAATCTCACCACTCACAGAAAGCTGCTGAACTATTCATATCATCCATACTCTTCCATACTGTTTCCTCCACATTCTTTTTACTATGAGCATATGCACTATCGTTATGTATTTAGCATTACAGTGCCTTGTAAAGATCAGAGTCCCCATGACAGGCATTGTATACAGACATAAGAAGAGACAATCCCTCTCCTGCAATCAAAACAAAGAAATATTTTGTCCATTTCACAGATGGGGACCAGAGACACAGGGATGAAGTAACTTGCCTCTGGCCACACACCAAGTCTGTGGCAGAGCCAGAAATTGAATGCAGTTCTCCTGGGTTTCAGTGCAGTGCTTTAACCTCCTTCCTCTCTGCACGTCTCTCTCTGTGTATTGCCCTTGTCCTAGGATCATAACTCGCCGAGAAAAGACTATGACGAGATAGCACAGCAGAGGTAGTCTGAGGCCTCTCCCACTTTTGTGGTCGCACAGTGCCCTAGTTCCTCCAGGGCCTTTCACACACAAACACCAGTCCCATCAGCCTCAATTCTGATGACAGCACTGTCTCCTCTCTACTATATTTGTTCCCTCTCTAGTCCTGATGCCTGGTTCAGATATCTTGTCATGTCATTCTCTTTGTGCTCTGGCACCAAGTTCCATTATTCTCTCATCTCATTCCTCTGTCACCTCAGTGCAGGTCCAGCCAAAGTCATTTGCACTCAGCCATCTTTTTGCACCATTGTTTCTAATGATGTTGATGTCTAAGGGTCACCAAAGACCAAGGATAGCAGGTGGAACAGTCTGTGGAGGGTTGGGGGAAATGGAGCTATGACCACAGCATCTCATGACACTCCAAAGAAAAGTTGCTCTCAGCCAGGTTTACCTGATGGGTGAAGCCCTGCACCTCTTCTCAGAGGGTTCCTGAGAAACTACAGTGAGCTCTGGCCACTGCAGGGCTGGAATTTGCAGCAAGAGCAGGCAAAACCCCCTAGAAGTCAAGAGATTGCCTTTGAAACTCCTGAGAAGAATACCTGTTGTTTGCATGTTGGGACTTGTCATAGTGGGGAAGACAGCAGAGAATGAGAATCCAGCCTTGACTTAAAATAAATACCCTTTTCCCATTTTTTCCACAGAATATTAAGAGTTGTTTCGACCTTGTGACATTTCAGTGAGAAATTCCACTCAGCAAAAATGCAAGTTATCATCCATCTTCTGTGCTTTGCCTTATCTCAGTTTGGGTGGAATATCCCAAAAGAGTCCTTGAAGGCACCTGTAGAAACTCATGCTGGGAGTTAAAACATGTAAAATGGGATGGAATCTGGTCAGCCAAGTTTGATGTATAAAGGATTATTTATCTGGCTATATTCTCAAATGTCTCTACCGTCACCAGGGGATTTTTAAGAGCAGCATCAATTTATTAAACTGGCCTTGATTCAGCAGAAATGATCAGTCATAGTGTGGCTTAATTGAAGCAGAAAAAATAGTACACCTGTCTTTATTCAAAGTCCCCATCGATGTACAGTTTACTTGTATAGGCAGTTTTTTCTTGGTCGTCTCCCAGCTAATGTCATATTTTACAGAGGGGAAAAAAATTCATAATTAACAAAATACACATAATCTGAACAAGCTGACAAAAGCTATTAAAATTCCAGTCTACATAACAAGGGCTTCATGGATCCCACAGTTTCATAGCCACACAGTCCACACCATGACACAAGACTGAACTCCATAACCTACCTTTTCAGTCTGAACAATATTGCTTCTGACCCTCTGGTTTTAAAGTTTACCCAGGTTCACTGATATCTGAAGCCTCCATATATCTGCAGAAAACAACAGCTCTATGTGATGTGAGTTTCTTCATTCAGGTCAATGTGTTTTGATTCTGAACCCTAATGACAGCACAAATATTAAAGCTGCTGATCATTTCAGCAGAAGTATCCATCTTATTCTTTAACCCTCAAATGCCAGTAGCTCCCAGAATCCCATATCTAGCTACCAAACTTCTCCCCTCACCCCCAACACCTTTTACCATGCAAAGATGCACCGCAACACATGTGCAATATCACAAACTCAGATGGCAGGAGAGAGAAAATTGCATTTAAAATGCATTACATTGCATTTAATTTCAGAATAAATGTCTATTTTCTTATTTAAATGAAACGTCCAGAAAATTAAACGAGGGGTCCTGTAGCACCTTAAAGACTAATAGATTTATTTGGGCATAAGCTTTTGTGGGTAAAAGCCACTTAGGCCAGGTCTCTACTAAAAGGGAAGGTAGGCTCAAGCAGTGCCGTAACTAGCTAATTTTGCGCCTGAGGCAAAAATATAAAATTGCGCCCCTTCATGTGTATATATTCATAGTAATTTTGTAGAGAAAGGGAAAATACATTATTAATAATACATTTATTTATTCTAGTTATGATATCTGCATAAACAATCAGTTAATACATACAGTGGACTTCCGATAATCCAGCACTTTTGGGACCCAGGTGGTGCCAGATTATCGGATATGCTGGACTATCGGGAGGTACTCCGATGGGAGGCTGTGATGGGTCTGCTAGGACCCTTACTGTGTCCAGCGGGGGAGGGGCAGGGGTGGAGGCGGAGGCGGAGGCTCGGTGGGGAACGGCGCGGTGAGGGGCGAACCCAGCGCTGTTCTGCAGGGAGGCAAAGTGGCAGCAGAGAGGGGGTGAGAGGCAAGCAGCTGCTTCAAGAAGTTGTTAGTCAATTACAGTACTGCCCAGTGGATCCACAAGTGACAGGCACGCAATTTATCTTTCCTCTACTGTCTCCGGGGTGGCGTGGGGGGAAATCGGGGGTCGGCAGGGAACGGGTGGATCCGCTGGTGACAGGCTGCTGCTGAAACTGGCAAGAGATCTTCACCCCTCCTTGTCCCTGCTGGACTCCCGATAGTCCAGGATCAAAAGAGCAAGTGAATGAACTCCAGATCCACTCATTCCCTGCTCCCCCCGTATGCCCTGCCCCCGCCGGAGGCAGTAGAAGAAAGATAAATTGCGAGCCTGTCACCTGCGGATCCACCCAGCGGTACTGTAATTGACTAACAGCTTCTTGAAACGGCTGCCAGAGCACTTCCGGGTTCCAGTTGGTGCCAGACTATCGGGAGTGCCGGACAACTGGATGCCGGACGATTGGCGTTTTACTGTATATACATATAATTATAATATATCACCATGTCAGGTACTATTAGGTATTTGTTTATAATTGTACTTTGCATGCTTTTAATAAGGCAAACTCATCAATAATTGTGTTTAAATTAATATTATTCGCTACCTCATGTTCTATTGATAAGATGGACATATTTGAGAATCTCTCCTGACCTATGGATGCTTGAAGGTTGTTCTTAATTAATTTTAGTTTACTAAAATGTCTTTCACAAGAAGACACAGTCACTGCCTGGTCCCCTTGATTTGTTTAGCACATTCAAAGCACTTGGCATAGGCGGCTAAGCAGCATGGGCTCCAGTTTTTGGAGGGGAAACCATGACTCCAACAGGCTAAGGGCTTGGACCCATAGAACCCAGGGATCGTAGCTCCCAGACCCCCTGCTCTAATTCCATACCCCCAAGACCTAGAACCACTTCCCTGGAAGAGGTGAGACAAGACCCAGGAGTCCTGGCTTCCAGTGTGACACCCTCACTTCACCCCCTGCCCCTATACAGGGTAATTGAGCCCCTTCTCCCCCAGCCCTGCGCCCCGTGCCTGGACACTGTGCTAGGGCACCCCAAGGTGCCCGGCCTCCCATGCCACTTGGAAGCAGCTGACGCACTGGGCGGCCACCAGGGCTGGTGACTGTTGGATTGCGGAGCGGCAACATGCAGCCTGACATGTAAACTGCAGGCCAGCCGATGCTAATGGGCAAGGGAGGGAAACGGCACTGTCTTAAAATAAGTAGCTGTCTTAATATAATTAGTTTTCTATATTATTCTTCTGCGCCCCCTCAGCTATGCGCCCGAGGCAAGTGCCTTACTCTTCTTGCCCTTGTTACGGCCCTGGAATCAAGGTATGCAACTCTAACTAAGTTAATTACGTAGCTGGAGTCGACATACTTTGTTTCGAGTTTCCCCGCCGTCCCCCCAATGGGAGGCAAATGGGAGCAAATGCTCCCAACGGCTTCCCTTACTCCTCACAGAAGCAGGAGTATTGGCTGCCAGCGGGGGCACCCTCTGAGTTCGATTTAGCAAGTCTTAATTAGACTTGCTAAATTGAACTCCGGAAGATCAATCACGGCAGCGTCGTTCTTCCATTTAGTGAAGACGTGGCCTTAGTCAGATGCATGGACAGAGGATTAGAGGCCGGGGACCTTACTACAGAATTGGAATCCAACTTATTGAGGCGTGCATGGGAAAAGCAATGATCCGTTTGCCCTCCAAAGGGGCTTATTTTATGCCTGGCTGACAAATCCCTGACTCCCAAGGTGGTTGCTTATTGACTCCTATAAAAATCCTAGCTCTGGTCTCAGTCTTTGATAGGAACTCTACAATTGCCAGGTGCTGGAGACCAAGGGTATATCTACCCTGCAGCCTGGTAGTTCATCTGGAGTTAGCTTGCTAAGAATAGCATTTTGACACTGGGTGAGCTTGGGTTAGCCACCCCAGACTGGATCCAACCAATGTCCCAGATGCAAGCTCCAGCAGCTTGTTTCTGGTCTCTACCCAGAACATGTATTGCTTTGTATATCTTCCTGGTTTATTCCGCTGGAGCTAAATGAATTACACTGGGGTAAATACATGTAGATATACAGACGTCTTAGTTTTCTAACTTTCTGCAATAGAACTAGTTTCTGAGAGCCAGTCTGTATCTAGTTCTGCTTTGGTCCGGATACCTGTCATCAAGTCAATGTTTTACAGTCACCACTCCCGTGAGTAAACATGTAATAATGGTATCTGATTTGGAAACGATGGCAGCTAAGGTTTATGTCCTTTCGCCTAACATTTTAGAAAGAGCTTTGACCATAAAACAATCTGGCATTCTTTCAAGTCGGGAGTGAAATTGAAAGACAAAAAAACATGCAAGCCTTTGGAGCTGACTTAGACACCAATTCTGGGTTTTCATCTAGCCTGGATGTGGATGTTGGGACTTTTTTTTAAAGACTGCAAAGATATGTATAAGGTCGCTGAAGGTTTAAAGGCCAAAAGCTGTAGCTCTCTTTACTTTTAGGCTCACAGGGCCAAATTCCCTCCTCAGACACATGTGCAACTCCCCTTTGAAATGGTGGGAACTGCATATGTGAGAGCAGAGGTTAGCTCATTATAAGCAATTTAAAAGGAAACTGAGGTCTTTGAGTGTTTGACAACTGTCCCATTTGGAAGGTCCTGCCTTCTGGAAGCCATGACAGCCTCCCTGCCAGCTCAGTCCCTTTCCTTTATTTCAACCTCATGAAGGCCCTGTCTCCTTTGCCTTTCACTTGTTTGATATGTAGGCCTCTGGCTGTAGAATGGCTGCGTCTTTCCGCTACGGAGTGACCATCACGGGAGCTATCTTGCTGGTGACAGGAACGCTTTGTTTTGCCTGGTGGAGCGATGGAGAGGTGGGACCCACGTCTAATAGCGATGCTATGGCTGTGCCCCATGGAGAAGCCAAAGTGGTGCCGAACTCCACCTCCTCGAATGCACTGCTCAGGTCTGTCAGCTTCTTCTGCTGCGGCATCGGTGGCATCCTCCTCCTCTTTGGCCTTTTGTGGTCGGTGAAAGCAAATGCTCGGGGGATGTCTCGACACTACCAGTACCACTTTTCCAGAGACCTTCACTACTTCACCGTGGAACCTCCTGATAAAAGGACGTACAGGTTAGTGCAGTGTCTGCGACAGCTGACTCCCTCAAAAGGGAATAGTTCTTTTAACTAAGTTTTATTGAATTTTAGGATATCCAGGGCCAGACAATAAGTAACATATCATTAAACTACTGTGTGATAAAGCTGAGTGTTTATATTGGATTTTCTACGTTCAAAGCACTGATCAAACAACCTTCCTCATGAAGCGGATGGGGGGAATAATTAAGTACTACTTACCCCAACTATCGGGATTTTTAATCACGGGTTTTTGCTGTTTCTCTGAAAGCTCCAACTGCTGGACTCAAGAGACTGAAAGACTCTAAGTCTTTCTTGCTTTCTTTTTAGCTTTCTAGTTTGCTTTCTAGCTTTCATTGCTGCAGAGAAAAGCTTGAAAATGTGACCTGAGTTAACTCTACAGGCTCAGAAACCAGAAAGCAAATAAAAGAATCCCAAACTCATGGTTTTAAAGCCAAGCACATGATTTATGGGGCCCAACTTATAACATTTGGGGTTGGCAATACCTTAAACCAGGGGTGGGTAATAATTTTTGATGGGGAGCCGCTCCAAGATTTTGGAAAATGATTAGGGGTCTCACTCTTCCATGATATTAATGGAGGAGGTGTGGGGTCTGGGTTGGGGGTTGGGTGCAGAAGGGGAAGTTGGGATAAAGGATTGAGGAGCAGAAGGGGAAGTTGGGATAAAGGATTGAGGAGCAGAAGGGGAAGTTGGGATAAGGGATCAAGGAGCAGGAGGGGAGCAGACGGTTGTGACCTGGGGCACTGGACTGCGGTGCCGGGGTTTGGGTTGTGACCTAGGACAAGAGGGAGTTATGACCTGGGTCAGGGGACAGGGCACAGGAGGAGGTGCAGGGGCTTGGGATGTGACCTTGGGCAGGGGATTGGGGTGCAGGGTATGGGAGAGGGTAAGGGCTCAGTAGGGGGACAGAGGGTTTGGCTTATGTGGGGTAGCAGGGCAGGAATGAGGGGGCACAGGGTTAGGGGAGAGAGGGACTGAGGTGTCAGAGGCAGGCTCTGACCAGGAGACTTACCTGGGTGACTCTTGGCCAGCAGCCCAGCAGGGTTCTCAGGCAGCTTCCCCGACTGCCCTGCCCCCGCACAGGCTGCAGGGGCCATGTGCGTTGGTGAATAAAAGTCTGAGGAGAGGGGATAGGGATGCTTCGTGCGCTGTCTATTCTTCAAACAGACAGTTCCCATTGGCTGAAATTGGCCAATGGGATTGTGCTGGGGGTGGGAGCAGCACGAGAAGTACCACTCCCCCCTCCCCCAGGCTCATAGAGAAATAGCTACAGCAGCAGCTTTTCTGAGCAGTGGGAGTGCACATGGGGCAAGCAGGGAGTCTGCCTGAGGCTTCTTGCTGTGTCCACAGACTGGATCCGGTGGCTTCGTGGGCTGGATCTGGCCCCCGGGCCGTATTTTGCCCAGCCCTGCCTTATACATAACTTTTCCCCGCTGTGGGCCACTATGAGATGACTACCATTAAGAAGACATCTCTCTATCCCAGTTCCATATTTTCTCTCTGACAATTCTAGTTCTTGGTTATTTTAACAGATAATATTAGGACTGTGTTAAAACACGGTAGAAATAAGCTCACTTTGTTGTGATGGATGCTGCTGCTGAGATTTATTTCCCATTGGCCACTTTGTGTCTGCAGTATATTTCCTTTTCATAGGTGTAGGACTCATGACATCAATTACTCATGATTGTAATTCCCTGTAGCCGCAAGTGCTTTGTTTCCCACAGGTTGCTTTGCGATTTGACTCTGTCCAGGTGCATGTTTTCTCTTGCTCCACTGATTGTGTCATCAGGAAATGTGGCTGTGATTGTTTTTACCCCGGAAGGAACAACTTCCAGGCTGACTGTCTCGTTGACAGGTTTCAGTTTTTGTATCATGACCCCACGAGCTGAAGACCACAAAGCACAAATTCTTCTGCAAGAATCTGTGCAATTGAACCCCATGGCTGGGCAGAACGATTCTTGTTTCGCTTGCCTGTGCTTCGTTACTGTGACAGGTACAGCTCTGCAAGCTGCTTGGAAGAGTCGTGAGACTCAACAGCTGTGCTTGAGGAACAACGGAATGGCATAAATATTAGGTCTGGACAAACCGATTTGTGTCTTTCAACCTGATCATCCTGCGTTGTGTGTGGGAGGAAAGGGATTGCTGTAGGAACGACTTTTGCCGCAGCTTTTTCAGCTGGTGTGTATCAGTGAGTGAGCCTCTTCCAAATCCCCTTGGAGTCTGGTTCATTGCTTAGTTGTTGCTTAGTTGTGAGCCTGTTCCTTCATCTAACCCTAGTTCTTCCTTCCTAAACTTTAGGGCAAGGCTGAAAGTGAACCACTGACTAGGGATGTAAAATCCTGCTCTGTTGGCTAACTGGTTAAACATATTTTTAAACTGGTTAACCAGTTAAAGGGGGGGAGAACAGGGGGTGGAGTGCCGCTGGGCTGGAGTGCTCCCTCTTCCCCCCACTGCAGGCAGGGGCTCCTCCGGCATCCATGCAGGAGCATCCCCTGTCCATAGTGAGCTCCTCTCTGCCTGTGGCAGTTAACCTTAACTAGTAAACCTCCTTAAGAATGAAGCTTTCTGGTTAACTGGCTAAACATTCATATCCCTACCAGTGCTACCACTGACTGTAGCAGATGTTGATTTCCAGGCATGTACCATCACCAGGTGCATGTGGCCTTTCAATGCAATAGAAATAACTGGATATAGTGGAGCAGCTGCCCGGCACTGGCCAGAAGGGGTTGAAGTAGGCTGAGCCTGTGCACAGCCCTGGCCAATCAGAGGGTGGCTTGTTGGTGTGGCCCTGTTATAAACAGCTGGTCAGCAGAGCAGCGTGCAGTTAGGTCCTGACCAGCAAGGGTGCAGAACTGGCTCCCAGTGAGGGAGAAGAACCTGGGAGGAGCAGTGCTGAGCAGGCTCAGGGGAGCAGGAAAGAGACTTCAGCCTGATACCTCCCAGGCTTGATACAAGGGCCAGGAAGGGACATGGGAAAGTGGCCCAGGGAACACTGTGAGCAGTAAAAGGGGGAGTGAAGTAAGGCAGGGCAAGGCTGCCGCCTGAGGCTCCCTGGGCCAGGACCCAGAGTAGTGTACGGGTTTGGGTCTCTCCCTTCCTTCTTGCACCATTGGAGTGTGGCCTTGGCACACTGCAGCTTGCCCCTGAGGTGAGGAGCTAGACATTGGATACTGTCAGGCCCAGTGGCAGGTGCGAGACTGAGGACGGCTGATTGAGCTAATTCCCAGTATCACCAGCAGGAGGCACCATGCCAGTGAGTCTCAACTCTGCTTATGATGTAAGCAAACCTTCAGGCCAACTGGCTCTGCCTGCCTATGCATTGATTGTATCACCATGTGCAGAAGGCCATTTCAGGAAGTTGTCCGTATCTCGCCAAAGCACGTGGCAGTATTTTCCCCTGACCTGGCAGTCCATACCACTAATCTCAGTCATTTTAAATAGAACCAATTTATATTGGGCACAGGGTAAAATAATAATTAATAATAAAAAACCATCACAACTAACTGCTTAAGTGGAATAGAAATGGGCCTGATCCAAAGCTCACTGAGGTCAGCAGAAAGATTCCCACTGACTTTGATGGGCTTTGGGACAGATTCCCTAGCACCCCAAAATGAACGTTTAGGGAGTGCCACAAAGCCCATCAAAATCAGTGGGAATTGTTTCACTGACCTTAGTGGGCTTTGAACCAGGCTCTTCATCTGGTTTGAATCTCTGGGACTTGTTTCCAGCTCTGGATCAAACCCATTTTCCCATTAGCGCTCATGCTCTCTGTCTCTTAAGGTGGCTTCAGGTAAGTTTTTGATTTCAAAAAAAATCTTGAAGGGAAAAAAAGTCCTCAGAAGTGCTGTTTTGTATCGCGAGAAAGTCCTTGTCTCATCTACAAATCAACCTATGGGAAAAATAAGTCTAAAAGGAACATAGGCACTTACTGTAAAAATTCTCTCTTGAGGCATAAATTACAGGCTCCGTCTCATCCAGAGACTTTTTGGGAAGCTGTTTAAAATCTGTGGCCAGTCAGGAATTAGTGTGGCACTATGCCAATGCACACGAGCTGAGGTCTGGCTCACTAATTTTGGTCCTTCCCCTGTGCTACTGCCCCCATGATTTGGAGGTGTTTAGCCCAGCACTGGGTTCACCACACACCCACGGGCTAGCAAAGGGAGCACTGCCATTCGGAACGAGCTCATTCCGCTGCAGCAGCTGGGTTGGCTTTTGCATTGGAACCCTTTGAACCGAGCAGGGTAGGGAAAGGTCACTGTGTTCCCTAGAGGATTTCAGTATTTTTGAAATGCTGGTTTTGTTCTGATTTGGAACACTTCCCCCCTCCAAATTCTCTACTAAAGGGAACAGAGTTCCAACTCCGGGGCAGTCTGCCGGGGACCCTGGAATCCCTGGTGGTCCCTTTTCTAGGGCCAACTGGCAGGTCCACTGCCCTGGAGCCATAGACCCAGGGAGCTCTGGGCTCCCCATTTCTGAGGCAGGTGGGCTACTCGGGAGCTGGATGGGTGAGCTGGCAGGAGCCAGGTAGGTTTCATTCAGACCCCTGCCTAGGTTCCAGCAGAAGCGAGCTTCTCTGTGAGATGTTTTGTTTTCCACAAATCAGAAAATTCCAGTGAACCAATGTGTGCTTGGAATTTTCCCACCCAGTTCCCATTGACCATCCCCAAACTGGCCTGGGGCAACTTATTGGTTTTCAAACTTTTTTTCTCTTTTGTTTAAAAAAAGGCCAGTTTCTCACCATAAGCCTGTTGGGCAAATTCTGAGCATAGAGTCTAGGAGCCCTCATTGTGGACCAGGTTCCCATTGTGCTTGGAATTGTACAAGCAAAATTTCTGAGCCTCACCTGCTACTACCACCTTATCTATCAACTGTGTACCTCTATGCAAACCTTCCCCTTACAGCGCACTCCTATAACAGAGAGCAGCTCTGACAGTGTTTGCACTAGGGCGGGACTGAGACCCACTGGCAGGGCAGAGTAGGATTACTTGCCCAGCGGCAAGTTGGTGAATCAGCATCTCTCGTATAGACTTCATTGTGTTCCATTTGAAGGACGAGAGTCTCCTGTGATAACCCATGTCCGCCTTGCTAGAACATCCAGTCTCAAGCTTTTGGCTTCCTTGGGTACAACAGGCTCAGGAAGGAGCAAGGCTCAATGTTTCGACAGGATTTCTGCAGCGTGTGTGCGTGTTAATTTCAGCACATCGTTGCCATGTCCTAGCCATGCGATACAAACATCAAGTCTCAAGCCAGGTCCCATTAGAGGTTTAACTGAGAGGGCTGTGGTCACAGCCTTACACCTTTCTTAATCTTCTCTTCAAGGAAAGGGAAAGTGAGAAGATTACAGGTCGTGCAAATGTTTCCCCGTACACAGCCTGTGTTTATTCAGAGTCGAAAGGCACAAACATTGCGTTTTTCCCAGGTTCTCCCCACTGCTGATTAGTTAACGATTAACTGTGGACACTATTAATAGTAAATAATAATGATAATAACAGTGTTATGTATTTGCCTTTTGGTAGTACCCAGAGACTCCCAACAGGACCTGAAAGGCACTCGGACAGCCCTAGTCTCCCCAGCAGTAACTTATCTACCCTTGATTGCTTTTGGTACCCTCATCGTCCCTTCCCTCCATTTTTCCTCCTTTCATTTGCCATTCTCCTTTCTTGATTCCTGTTTCAAACTATATCCAAGCAGGAATGAATCTAGCAGCACGTTTGTACTGTTGTTAGTGTATTAGCACAATCAGATCTTGGATCTTCATTGCGGTCTTTGGTTCTACACTACACAGAGATGTTTATAAAAGACATAAAGTTGGCTAACTCCAGCTGTGACAAAATGTAGGCATCACTGGCTGGATGAATTCCTCTAGACATCACAGCTCATGTACATGCCAATAGGCAGTTTGAAGGAGAGGGAGAGAAGGAAGCTTGAAGCTATAGTATCTATACAGGTCTCCTGAAAATCATCTGCATGATCATGTCAGATTAGGAGAGGTCCACACTTTAGGGTGCCCAAACATACAGTAGAGGTAGACACTGTAATGTATTATCAGTTTGTCATCTTTCAACACGCAGTTATAACCACATGGCACAGAGTGGCGACAGACCAAAATTACCTTCACATCAGTGTCTTTAGTCGCCGCAGATGGGGTTTCTCCAACATCTTTTGTTAAAGTAGATCACACTTTCATACAGAACATTTCTCTTGAAACACCTCCCCTTCCTTGACTTCCATGTGATGACCACAGCAGTTGTTTACATTAGAAAATAGCGTAGCTGGTCTTTAACACAATGCTTAGCAGCTGGAATGAAGGAGAAGTCACTAGCACCAGGGGCCCAGTCGAACAGTGACAGGCAATCTAGGCTAGTGAGTGGGCCGCATGAGTGGCCCTCCTCCAGCTCAGTGGACTGCAAGATTGTCTCCCAGGATAGGGTATTTTGTTAACTGTGCTTGAGTAACTAGAATTTGGGGCAAGGGGTGCTAATTGGACTGTAGCAGCACTTTGCATGCAGAAGGTGCATCTGGCTTTTACAGTCAATGTTGTGTGCAATCAGCACACACCTCACTTCAGGTGCCGTTGGTTTAGAGGAGTGTCACTTTGTTAATACTGACAGGAAAAAATGATGTCATTGGAAACCAGCAGAATCTGGCAACGCTGCGCGGGGGCAAAATGCCTCATGGGCCACTTATAGAAGCCTGATGGGCTGCATGCAGCCCTCAGGCCGCAGGTTGCTCACCTTTGCGGTAGAAGAGTGATAAGTGTCGTCTCCCCCCCCCACACCTCTTTAAAGAAAGTGAACCTGGTCATATTCAGACGTCTCTATTAGACAGCCAGGAGTTTTGGAGCCACTACTAGCTAATGCAATAGCTACTTTTACCTAGTCCCTGTACTTCATTATACATCCAGTTTTACAGAGGGATGCATTTGATTTGGTTCCGCTTGATGTAGTTTTGCTTTGCTGTTTGTTTCAGTGCCTGGGATTCCAATGCTATCCCCACCTATGAAGAAGCCCTGAACTGCAGGCCTGCTCAAAGTCCCGTTGGTTATATACCGCCTTGTGGTGGGAAGGAGGAGAATACACCCCCTCTATATGAAGACTTGGATGAGGATGACACATGGCCAGGGAGCCGCAGACGCAGCTCCTCAGACAGCATGCTGCTCAGGACCACGTCATCCAGGAGGGAAACAGAGTCACAGGGTGAGCCCAGTGCCACACCCCCTCCTAGCTACGAAGACATCAGTGTACGTGGTGTATGATTTACAGACCACATGCAATGCTTTGGACTCTATAGATTGCTGCCTTCTTTGTTTGCTTTAGAGCCTGCCCTTTCCTTCTCTAAAGTAATGATCATGAAGTGAGAAGGGAAACATAGATCAGCTTTTAAGATCAAAATAGCTTTTTTGTCATTTCTAGGCATCAATCCAGAATAATTACAGTAAATCCAGATAATCTCAATGCTGCCAATTTCTGAGTTGTGTGGATAATCAGTATGTTTTAAAGCCTCTGAATTTTTAATAAAATCACTGATGATTGCAAATGTTTGACAGGTAGCAGGATAGAGAAGATAATATTTATTCTGAGTACATTGACTTGCATGGAGGAAATCTTTACCAGAGAGAACCAGCCAAATCCAGCATCTTAGCTTTTTCACAAAAGCCTAGTGATTTAGGTGCCCAAACGCCATTTCAAGAAATGATTTAGTCACTAAGGAGGCTAAGCCACATTGCTATTCAATGACACTGGCTAAAGTTTTCAGAAGTGCTTAGTGATGTTTGAGTGACTGGATATACCTGAAAGGGATCTGATTTTCAGAAAGCACAGAGCATCCACCTTTTGAGAAACAGGCTCTGAAAGAGCCTCAGGTTGAGCACTCCAAACCTGAGACTCCTCCAAATCAACAGTTTCTTTTTCTATGTGCTGAATGTACTTTTGACAGTGTTTCCCATCAGGCTTGCTGACAGGAGCGGGAGGAAGGAGGCAGCTGCCCCAGGGCCCGGTGACTGAAAAGGGCCCAGGGTTCCCAGCCGCCACTACTGCAGGAGCGGTGATGGTTGAAGCGCTGGGCCCTTTAGTTTCTACTGGCGCGCTGTGTGCTCTGGGTAGCTCTGAGCGCCGGCTGGAGAGGCACGAGTGCAGTGCAGTGTGCTCCGGACAGCACTGAGGGCTGGCTGCCCCTAGCCCTGCCCCTTTCTTCTGAGGCCCCACCCCTTCTGGGAGAGTGGAGCCAGGCCCCACCCCCTGCTTGCCCAGGGGCCCGGCAATTCTGTCAACCCTGTTTCCTATAGTCACTAGGCAGCAGGGTTGTTCTGGTAAATAACACAGGGTATGTCTACACTACCCTCCTAGTTCGAACTAGGAGGGTAATGTAGGCATACCGCACTTGCAAATGAAGCCCGGGATTTAAATTTCCCGGGCTTCATTTGCATAAGCGGGGAGCCGCCATTTTTAAAACCCCGCTGGTTCGAACCCTGTGCAGCGCGGCTACATGGGGCACGAACTAGGTAGTTCGAACTAGGCTTCCTAGTTCGAACTACCGTTACTCCTCATTTCACAAGGAGTAACGGTAGTTCGAACTAGGAAACCTAGTTCGAACTACCTAGTTCGTGCCCCGTGTAGCCGCGCTGCACGGGGTTCGAACCAGCGGGGTTTTAAAAATGGCGGCTCCCCGCTTATGCAAATGAAGACCGGGAAATTCAAATCCTGGGCTTCATTTGCAAGTGCGGTATGCCTACATTACCCTGCTAGTTCGAACTAGCGGGGTAGTGTAGACATACCCACAAGGACTTAAGCTTTACCCAGCCATTGGCCATGAGCTGAAGTGCACAACACTGCCGAAAATCCAGCCTTTATATTCTATATACGGCAAAAACATGTTTACTCCCAGAGATTGTTCCACCAGGAGCAACAAGAAACCAGCTTCCCACCCAGTAAAGTTACTGTTCTGAGAACAACAGAGGACAAACTCTCCCAAATAAGAGGTATCTTCTGGAGAATCCTGGATGTTAATTAGCTGATGAGTCCAGAACAGTGCTTTGCAATCAGAGTGGTTTGTGTTCAGCCTGCTGTCCCACTAAATCAGTCACTTTACTGCTGTCTCCATGTTGTAGTCCCTCCAGAAACAGCTGTGGGTCACACTTCTGGTGACTGCAGGAGAGTAGGGGACAGGTAGTGTTGTCACTATTATGGCTGGCAATGATAACTAGCCGCTATACTTTATGACTGTCATTTGCCATACACACTGACACAAATAGAGGAAGTGCAGAGTTCTCACTTGTCGTGGGAAATCACACATAAGGCAGTGGGAGAGAGTTATCCTGTAAAATCACCATGGCGACACATATCAGTGCCGTAATGGGAGGAAAGCAATCAAGCAGCTTCAGACTTACCTCAGTCCCCGGAAAAATCATGGAGGGGATCCTCAGGGAATCCATTTTGAAGCACTTGGAAGAGGGGAAAGTGATCAGGAACAATCAACATGGATTCACGAAGGGCAAGTCGTGCCTGACCAATCTGATTAGCTTCTATGATGAGGTAACTGGCTCTATGGATATGGGAAAGTCAGTGGATGTGATATACCTTGACTTTAGCAAAGCTTTTGATATGGTCTCCTACAATATTCTTGCCAGCAAGTTAAGGGAATATGGATTGGATACATGGACTGTAAGATGGATAGAAAGCTGGCTAGACTGTCGGGCCCAACGGGTAGTGATCAACGGCTCGATGTCAGGTTGGCAGTTGGGGTTTCTAGAGGAGTGCCCCAAGGATCTGTTCTTGAACCGGTTTTTTTCAACATCTTTATTAATGACCTGGATGAGGGGATGGATTGCATCCTCAGCAAACTCGCAGATGACACTAAGCTAGGGGGAGAGGTAGATACACTGGAGGGCAGGGATAGGGTCCAGAGTGACCTGGATAGATTATAGGATTGGGTCAAAAGAAATCTGATTAGGTTCAACAAGGACAAGTATAGAGTCCTGCACTTGGGATGGAAGAATCCTAAGCATTGTTACAGGCTAGCAGTTTGTCAGGAAAGGACCTGTGGATTACAGTGGATGAGAACCTGGATTTGAGTCAACAGTGTGCCCTTGTAGCCAAGAAGGCTAATGGCATATTAGGGTGCATTAGGAGGAGCACTGCCAGCAGATCCAAAGAAGTGATTATTCCCCTTTATTCGGCTCTGGTGAGGCCACATTTGGAGTATTGTGTCCAGTTCTGGAACCCCCACTATAGAAAGGATGTGGACACATGGAGAGGGTCCAGCAGAGGGCAACCAAAATGATTAGGGGGCTGGAGCGCATGACCTATGAGGAGAGACTGAAGGATTTGTGTTTGTTTTGTTTGCAGAGGAGAAGAGTGAGGGGGGATTTGATAGCAGCCTTCAACTTCCTGAAGGGAGGTAACAAAGAGGATGAAGAGAGGCTGTTCACAGTAGTGATGGATGGCAGAACAAGGAGCAATGGTCTCAAGTTACAGTGGGAAAGGTCTAGGTTGGATATTAGGAAAAACTATTTCACTAGGAAGGTGGTGAAATACTGGAATGCGTTACCTAGGGAGGTGGTGGAATCTCCATCCCTAGAGGTTTTTAAGTCTCGGCTTGACAAAGCCCTGGCTGGGTTTATTTAGTGGGGATTGGTCCTGCCTTGGGCAGGGGGCTGGACTTGATGACCTCCTGAGGCCTTTTGCAGCTCCATGATTCTAGGGAATCAAAATTTACAACTGAAATGTGATATTTTGCTATTTTAGAGTGAGACTAGACCACTTTCTCAGATGGCGTAATTCACAGAGGGCCGCAGCCACAACAGAACTATGCTGATTTACACCAGCTAAGAATCTGTCCCCAAGCCTTTGAAGCATTGCTCCATTAGCTAAAAGACATCACATTCTCTACTGAATCCACAGAAGTGACTGCTCCCCAGAGGTTACAGTAAAAGCTTTACATTGGAACCCACTGTGGAAAAGAATGTGTAGTTGCAAAACAAAAATCTGTTAAAATTGTGGTGAAGTTTCAGGAATTCTCTTATTCTCTTCCCCTCTTCCCCGGCATATATGGTCTCCCTAGAAATGTGAGAAGAGGAAGAGTAGCCTATAATAATTGGTTTTGTATGTGGTGGGGTTGAGAGGTCTCTGTTTCCTAGCTGATTTATTTCTCATTCATGGATGGGCTTGTCTCCTACTATTTTGTGGGTAGAGAGAGGTTGGAGTTTTGTTTTTTTAAATAATTTTTGCTTGGTTCTTTTGTTGTTTGTTGTTGTGAACTGAAGTTAATAGACAATCTCCCACCCAGACAAATATTAAAAACAAAAGAAAAGCATATACAGTGCTTATTTTCCAAAACTGTGACCAATAATTGCTTTTCAAGGACATTCATTCATATCTCAGCTGCTTCCTGTTTGTTCTGCCCTCCCTACAAATGACCCCAAATCCTTGTGCTACTTCACTTACTGCCTTTTGGTCTCAAGCATGTAATGGGTTTTTGTGTATTTGTGTTTGATTTTTAGCAAGTGACTATCACTGGACATCGAGAGCTACTTAAATACTTTATACACTTTCAATAAACAAATGCACATTGAAGCCAGACGTGAAGGCCAGATAAATTACAGGCTGTTGTCATTTGATCCTTAGCATCTAAGCAACACACTCTAAAAGAGGGAGTCTAGTGCGGTTTCATCTGGCAGAAGGTCTATAACCTTAGATGTGCCAAAGGATATTTATGTTATGAAGTATTCTGCATGCCCATACTCAGGGGTGAGGAACCTTTTTTGGGTTGTGGGCCACAGAGGGTACATCTAGACTATGTTCTTCTTTTGAAAGGAGATATGCAAATTTGGCACTAATTTGCATATCTTCTGCCGATCGCTTTTTCAAAAGCATTTTTTTAAAAGTGAAAGCAGTTTAGACGGGAGGGGTTTTTTTTCTGAAAGAACCCCCTTTTTCAAAAGAACCCTTCTTTCTTAAAAAATGAGGTGTACAAGATGCTTTCGAAAAAGGGGGGTTCTTTCGAAACCCTCCTGTCTAAACTGCTTTCACTTTCGAAAAAAACCACTTTCGCAAAAGCGATCAGAAGAAAGATATGCAAATAAGTGCCAAATTTGCATATCTCCTTTCGAAAAAAGAACGTAGTCGAGATGTACCCACAGTCGGGAGCCACACACAACAGAAGCAAAAAACAAAATCAACCAACAAGACCAACCCCTTCACTGGCGTGGCTCCTGACTGAGAAGAGAAAGACATTCCTTACATTCCCCTTGCATCCTAGAGCTTAGGGGGGCTCAGCCTAGTAGATTTTATGTGCTCCAGCCCTGCAGGGAATCTAGAGCGCCAGCGTGGGCTCCCCAAAGCTTGGTGTGGGCCCTGAGCCTTGGAGGCCACATCCAGGCAAGTTGGGGGCTGCATCTGACCCCTGGGCCTCAGCTTCCCCAGCCCCTGCCCTAGTAGATATGGAAGAACAATTGAAGGGCCTGCTTTGCCTTATAGCAGCATTGCTTCTAATAAGTAATCTCTTGCTAGCCGGGGATGGTGGACAATATCCAAGGCCAGATCTTTCCCCACACACGCGGCACAGACTGAACTGATGTAATTTCAGTCCTTGCCAGCCATCCTCTGAGACCGCAATGCTTACTGGTGTGTGATAGAAGAAAAGGCTCACACAGAACTTCCAGGTCCCCTTGAGGAACTTTGAAGGACTCTGCTGAGGTATTTTTCAAATGTGTTCTTGCTTCCTCTGACCATGAAAAGCTGTTCCCCTGCCATCATCTTTGCTCCTTCCCTCCCTCCTACACACGCACTGACGCTTGTTGGTTTCTTTGTGTTTATTTACAAAGAGTATTGAAGCATGTGTTTTGGAAATAGCGCCAAAGAGAATTCCAGAGTCTGTGCAAACAGACAGATGATAAAGCCAAGGTCAGATGAATTTTGGGTCTGTCACCAGCCTTAACAAAACCAGAATGCAACAGCACAGAACTGGAGTGAAAAAAACTCACTTCCCTCATGAGATCTGCTTGTCCTTAACCTCTTGGTGCTGGCGACTCTCTACTGGGCAGAGCTCTTTAAAAAATTATAGCGTTGTGTCAGCACTGTCTTGCATATGCCATCTGAAGAGTTCAACATCCCTTACAAAGCAGATCATTCGAGTGAGCCTGCTAGACCGCTCTGAAGTGGGGTGGTAGAATTATGTCCATTTTACAGGTGGAAGACTTGAGACATGGAAGGCTCTGTCAGGGCAGTGTCATGATCCCAGTGAGTTACATTGCTTCCCAGCCTGCTCCTGGAGCAGCACACCTGACTGTGACCCAGACTCCCTGTTTCTCCTGGTGTCACAGTCAGAGGGGACAGACGCTGAGCCAGCCTTATACCTGGTGTGAGGCACCGCTGCTGGCAAGCTGGCCCCACTGCTACCCAGTACATGCTGGGACATGGGGCCTGTCTGTGTGTGAAGCCCAGGCCCTGCTCACTCCCAGCCCCTGCCTGGTCATGCCTCACTCGTCTGCAGGAGAAGGGGAGCAGTGGCTTTGCATTTGCTGCCTTTTCTCCATCTCCCTGTACTCTATCATTGATTTAGAAAAGTGCCTTCCATCCCTTTCCCCATACTCTCCTGCGTGGGGGCTCAGAGCGGGCCCCAATCTGAGTTGAGAAGAGTAACTTGCCTATGGCCACATGCACAATGTCATTACAAAGCAACATTTCCACCCTGCCTGGAGTGGATGAACACAGGGCCTGAATTCTCCTAAATTGTTTCCCAGGGCTCAGTGCTTCTGCCCTGCGGGTGAATGTAAGCCCCCCTGGGTCTAGGTACAGCCATTGCTAGCTGGTTCTAGCATGGCTTCCCAGCTGCTGTGGGCAGGTTTCTTTGGAAAACACTCCCTGTCAGAATTCTTACTCCCACAATGGGCATGGGCTGTCAGGCTGTGCCTACTTAGGAACTGTACACTGTCCTTCCTCCTAGGACATTTTTGGCTCAGAGACAAAAAGTCTGTGGGCCTGATTCTCCAGTGCGTTGAATCTGACAGTACAAGCTGCAAGGCAGTGAGCCATGGACCACCGGGAGCCGACCAGGGAAATAGGGCTAATACTCTGCTAGCTGGGTCTGGTGGGCAGCTAGGAATTAGCCTGCATGAGCCCCACTGAGGGCTTGTCTTCACTATACCATGGATTGACACTATAGCGATCGATTCACCGCCAGTCAATGTGTCGCGTCTGCGCAGGCGTGATAAATGGACCTCGGAGCGCTCACCCGTCGACTCCGGTACTCCACTAGGATGAGGAGAGTAGGCAGAGTCAATGGGAGAGCAGTTCCCGTCAACCTTACTGTGTGGAAGACACTGCGGTAACTACATTGACTTCAGCTACACTGTTTGTGCATCTGTTATATGAATAATACAGGAAAAGTTCCACCTACGGCCCAGAAAATTGCTCCTGCCTCTGCTCAGATTTTCTTTAAAACCAGAGAACTCAAGATTTCAAGGAATCAGTCTCCCCTGAAGACATGCTGCCACAGCTGCATTAGAGTTAACATTTGAGCTTCTTTTAAAAATCTCTCTAGTTGCCAATTCCACGCTGTTCTATGAATGTCTCTTAGAGTCACAGAAATCAAAACCAGCTGCTTAGCCCTTAGGAGCAACTCACCAGAAGCATCTAAACCAGGAGATTATAACCAATAAGGAAAAGCTTTGTTTCAAATGTATGCAACATACCATGTCCTTTTCCTCCAGCTGGCTTTTATGTCAGCCTGCCTTCTAATCTTTGCACCCTTTTACTAACATAATTACCACCCCTGTAATAATCATTGATGCTGCTTCAAGCGTCATAGTGTCAAAGGCCAGAAGAGACCGTTATGATCACATTGTCAGACCTCCCATATGACACAGGCCATAGACTAAGGATAGTCACACCCATTGTAGCTACAGTAATACATGTTCACCCAACAACCACTAATGTAGCCATGCTGCACCAGAACAGACTGGGACTTATATTAGTGCTGCTGAATTTGGTTCTAAAGCCAGCTTCACTTGGGCATCATTAGGGGGGCTGAACTAGCATCACTGCAGTGTAGATTTCCTTAGTATTGACAGAGCATTAATGTCCTATATGTAGCGTGGGATCATTTTCTTTCAGGGGCTAAGCAGGGATCGAGGTACGTTCAGGCCATGTCTATACCAGGAGCGCTTTACCTCCCTAGGAATACCAGGGTATCATCTTGGCAAAGCGCTGGCAGCATGGACACAGCTCTATTGGCAAAGTGGAACCATGAAACCACCCCCAGGAATGAAACACACTATGCTACAAGAAGCAGATTTGCCAGTATACCTGCATCTGCTCTAGAGGTCTCTCCTGGTTCAGCTATGCCGGGCAGGGATCACACTGCTTCACACCCCTGACAACACAGCTGTGTCAGCAGAACCCTGTAGCAGAGACACAGTCCTGGGCTGTACTATGCCAGTACCCCGTGCTACTTTGCCAGAATAGCTGTGTCCACACTAGCAGTGCTTTGCTGGTATGGTGTCCTGGTATTCCGAGGACAGTAAAGTGCACCTGGGCTACGTCTACATTGGCATGATCTTGCGCAAATACTCTTTAATGCAAGAGTTCTTGCATTAAAGTATTTGCGCGAGAGAGTGTCTACACTGGCATGTGCCTATGCGCAAGAGATGTTCTTTTGCGCAAGAGCATCCGTGCCAGTGTAGACGCTTTCTTGCGCAAGAAAGCTCTGATGGCCATTTTAGCCATCGGGCTTTCTTGCGCAAGAAATTCATGTTGCCTGTCTACACTGGCCTCTTGCACAAGAACAGTTGCGCAAGAGGGCTTATTCCTGAGCGGGAGCATTACAGTTCTTGCGCAAGAAGCACTGATTTCACACATTAGAACGTCAGTGTTCTTCCGCAAGAACTCCCCACCAGTGGAGACAGGCAGCATGTTTTTGAGCATGTTTTGTAGACACAGCCCTGGTGTAGATGTGACTGCCACTGAGCAGATTTGAATCTAGAACTTCGTGTAGGAGCTTCTACAGCTTGAGCTATAAAGCCAGCTGGCTCTCAACTTAGGCTGTAGAGCTCCCTTGTTCTTATCTCTCGATGCAAGTGGTCTAAGTGCCACCACATGGGACAGTGAACCACACGACTTGTGTGGGTGACATAGACATGGCCTGAATATACCTTGATCCCAGCTCAGCCCCTGAAAGAGAACGAGCTCGGCCTTTGTTGCAGAGCCCATGCTACATATAAGACCGTAGGCCTCTACTGGCCACTGGCTCAGTGGCAGAGGGTTCTCTCAGTCAGCTTCAGACAGGCTGGGTGGTGGGAAATGCATGCACCTTCCCATCCAGCTCTGAGGACTCCTCTCCAGGCAGGCTTGGCAGGGATCTGGCTTCTCATTGCTGGTGGGATGGCTGGGATACTCCAAAGACTCCCCCACAAACTAGGGGCAATGGTGGAAAATAGCAAAATGGGCCATGTGGAGGTAAAGACTCTGGGGAGACAACCATGATCCCTGGGGGAGATTCTTGTGACTCTCGAATGGGCCGTATTGTCTAAGCCTTGTGGGGGCCTGCATCCTGATGGAAGGGCTGGAACTTTAAGCTTATAATGCTTCATGCAACTGTATTTCTAAGCCACATGGGGGCGCCATGAGCTCAATGCTTTTAGTCCAATTATTTCTAAATCCATTTTCAAAGGGAGATGACAAAGCGAAAACGTGGGCGCATTAAGCGTTGCTAAGGAAAGGCAGGTGTTCCTCCCACGTACCTGAACTTACCCATTAGCTCCCCCGGTCCAGTGGAACCAGCTGAATGTTGGATACAGTCTGTGTTGCTTCTCGTGGCCCTTTTAAACACACTTGTGGAAAAATCATGCAGTTGAAAATAGTGCTTAAAAGACACATTTCTGACCCGATTGTTTGAGGTGCCCCTCAAGTGCTTGCCTCAGTAGGACACCTTGGGACAGAGGAGGGACTAGGCCTCATTTCTCACCCCATGAACCAAGGCTACAAAGCATTGTGGTGCAGCCTCGGGGGAGGGAATGATACACATTCACATGAGGGCTCCTGGCCTCTCCCTTGGTAGTTCTGCTGCTCCTGATCCCAGAGTACCCAAATATCAGGAGTGGAACCTGAGATTGTCTCTCATATGCTGGGGCTTTGGATTTGCAGAACAATTTGACCTGTCATTTAAAAATAATGAGAAGTCCTGTGGCACCTTATAGACTAACAGATATATTGGAGCATAAGCTTTCGTGGGCAAAGACCCACTTCGTCAGATGCATGTCAAGTGGGTCTTTGCCCATGAAAGCTTATGTTCCAATAAATCTGTTAGTCAATAAGGTGCCACCGGACTTCTGGTTATTTATGCAGATTCAGACTAACACGGCCACCACTCTGATACCTGTCATTTAAGCCACACTTCCTTCATACTCCTCCAGGACAAATCCATTTAAAAATCACCTGGCCTCCTAGCCAAAGTGGAAAATACACGCTGTGTCTCAGGAAAAATGGCCGTCATCCCCAAGCCAAACATTCTTTCTTGGGATTGGGAGAGATGCCATGTTCCCATCCCCATGGGAAGTTCTCCCTCCCCATTTCTACTCCTTTCTTCAGTCAGCAGGTTTGTTTTTCGCTCCTCTGATTCCCCCTGGCTCCACTTCCCACCCTCCTTTCTCACTGGAGAGTCTGCCTTTCCTGCCGTCTCTGCTCCATTTTTCACACTCTCTCCTATGCCGGGACAATGGATGATTTCAAGTCATACATTAGAATCCATGTTACTGGAGAGGGACTGAGAACAGTTGAAGCTGATAAGGGGAAATTTTTCCTTCCACTTAACTTCAGGCCTCTCACAAATAGCATCCCAAGCCCATCATCTAGAGAGCAAGGTGGTCATTGGAAGATGAATTCTTGTGCAGTACCCACCTTGGCAAGAAGGCACAGAGACAGGAAGGATATTCTATACAGCAGAGCAAAAGCTGAAATAAGCTATGCAACTTGAGCTATGTCAATTGCATAACTTAAGTTGAAATAGCTTATTTTGGCTTTTGGCGCTGTCAATAGTGCAGCAAGTCCAAGGTAGAGCACTCTTCCTTTGACTTCTCTTACTGCTCGTACAATGAGGGTTATAGCAGTCGGAGTAAGAAGTCCTCCAGCTTGACAGTATTTTGACATTATGTCGAAATAACTGCTTGCTGTGTAGACACAGACTATGTTATTTCAGAATAACATCGGTTACTCTGAAATAACTCTGCTGTGTAAGACATAGCCGAAATGATGAACCAAAGAAAGAAAAATTGGATCTCTCCCAGTGTGGGTGTGGTTGCTAGCTCCCTGTAGGATTTATGAAAGGCCCTAATGGTGCCGGTTTCCTCAGCAAGACATGTCACTAGAGTTGGCTGAAGTGCTGGACTTTAAAAAGGAATGGTGATAAAACCTGGCATTTCATCCCAAACTAACATGTGACTGGGAAAATTTCATTCTTGACTCAAGTTTGCTCTCCCTGTATTAAAAAACTGGAAAGCAAAAAGTTTTCAGGAAAAGTTCACAGTTTTGGGTAAAAACTTTATGAAAGCACCAAATATTTTTACCAGAATTTTTTTTTTAAATGAAAACTACTTTTGAAGACCAACATTTCAGGTTTCTGTTTTACAATACATGGGAAATTTTGACAAGAACCAAATCACCATATTTTTTCCTGAAGTTTTCTGCAAACAAGAATATTTCACCCCGCTCCAGCCAGAATCCCTGCTAAACACTCCCCTTGGGCAGGAGCTTTAGGAATCATCTTGGTACTTGGTGATTTCCCCCACAGCCATTGTGGATATTTCATTGGTCCTGCTGGGCACGTGACCTTCTTGCCAGTGGTCCTTGCAAGAAGAGGATGAAGTTTCCCGTGCTAACAAGGATTTATTCTGTTGCTACCTGCCTAATTGTGAGCTGTCTGGGGGCAAGAACTGTCTTCTTTCTTAGGTGTCTGCACAGCACCTAGCACAATGGGGCCCTGACCCTAGAATGGGACTCCTAGGTGGAAAAGCAATACAAATAATAAACCAGCATTGTTTCTTTTTCAATAGCTTACAAACATATCGTAGGATATGCCTGGAAGCATCAGCCTCACCTTTTCTACTGATGCAGGTCCAGTACAGCTCAGCAGCACAGAGATAACAGTAGTATCTGCAGCTCTGACAATGGGTCATTAACTGGGACAGTCCCGTCTCTTCTCATTTGTCAGTGGCCCTCGTCTGCACTAAGAAAATCAGTACCCCTCCTTCAGCACTGGTGAAAATGTGGGTGCAGAAGGGAGAGCAAGGCTTTTGTCAGCCCCTTCTAGAAACAGGGCTGGAAGGGTGTGGCTGCACGTCGGGTACCCCCCGATCCTGCACCCCGTCAGCAGCAAGGTGAGACTCCGCCAGCCAGTAGTATAGAAAGGGTTTATTGCTCCTCCAGGATACAGCACAGCATAAATGTGATGTGGTTTCAGGAGTCAGGGCCAGGATGCCTCAGACCCCTTGGATTAGGGGGTCCATTGTCATCACTAGACCCTCAGCTAAGGCTGCTTCCTTCGGGTGTGTCTAGGCTGGCAAGATTTTGTGCAAAAGCGAATGCTTTTGTGCAAAAACTTGCCAGCTGTCTACACTGGCTGCTTGAATTTGTGCAAGAGCACTGACTTTGTAATGTACAAAAATCAGTGCTTCTTGTGCAAATACTTTCACGCTCCCACTCAGGAAAAAGCCCTCTTGCGCAAGAATACTTGCTCAAGAGGGCCAGTGTAGACAGGGAAGAACTGTTTTGCGCAAAAAAGCCCCCATGGCTAAAATGGTGATCGGGGCTTTCTTGTGCAAAATCATGTCTAGACTGGCCACAGATGCTTTTGTGGAAATACTTTTAACGGAAAAACTTTTCCATTAAAAGTATTTCTGCAAAATCATGCCAGTCTAGATGCAGCCTTCATGTTTCCCAGCCAGCAACTGCCCCTTCCCCCGAAGCCTGGTGTTGGTCTCTGCCTTTCTCCCTTTCTCTCTCCCCCTGGGAATCCTGTTATCTCCTCAGGCTGAGCCTAGGTGTCTAGATTAATACACATTTGGGTGAGTCAGTGGGAATCCCACATCACAGCGCAGGGGGACCCCAGATTACAATGCAGACAGCACCCCCACTATACCACATCGGGTGCTCAGGAACTCACCTCTCTACAGAGGAGCATTAAGTATACAGACCGAGCCTCTTTGGTCCAACGTCCTTGGGACCTGATCGGTGCTGAACCAGAGAATTTGCTGGACCATGGGAGGTCAATATTAACTAGCACATGGGTGGGGAACCTAAGGCCTGGATGTGACCCCAGCTTGTCTGGATCCAGCTCCCGAGGCTCAGGGCTTCTCCCCAGCACTGGGGAGCCTGCACTCGTACTCCAGCCCTTCCGCTGCTCTCCTGTGGGGCTGGAGCACACAAAAGCTACTAGCCTGGGCCCCCCAGGCTCTGGTGTGCGAGGAGAATGTGGGGAGCGTCTTTCTGCTTCTCAGGCAGGCACCACGGCAGTGAGGATTTGTTTTTCTTTCTTTTTTTTTTTTTTTTGCTTCTCACTTGTGTGCGGCCCCCAACCCAAAAAAGGTTCCCCATCCATGGTCTAGCAGCATTACTCACACTCCCAAGGCTTACTGGGCTCTGAGAAGACATTTAGGGGGTAAATTAGAGCTAAATAACAGCACAAAACATTGAGAGGCAGGACGGGTGGCTGTGAACAAAATGTATGGGATTGCAGGAAGTTTGGCCACACCCATGATAAGTGGACATTCGGCTCACTAAAATCATCCTGGACCATGGCTGGTGCTGGACCAGAGAGTGCCGGACGAGACCCTCCCCAGTATAGCTAGACTGTCATGCAGATGAGACTCATTTCCCTCAAGTCGATGAAATTTGTGCAGCGCACTGAAAAATTAAAGAGGCGCTGCCCACATGCAATGCCCACCTCTTCCAAACTCCCAAGCCAGCTCCAGAACAAGGAGCTGGTGTAGCCAGGCATGGGCTGGTTATTGCAAGTGCCCAGTGACTAGTCTTGTCTCTGGGTCCTGGTGCTGTTCATATGCCCCCCTCCTCCCGTGATCTCACCGTTTCCGAGTCGCAGTCCCTGCGTAAGGTGCTCTGGAGCCTGTGCAGCATGTGCCTGGAGGGAAGGTGAGAGTGAAGTTTGCTGGGCAGCTTCACTGGAGTGTGAATTTCGGGACCGTGTTTGCATTCATTACACTCCCATTAAAAACTGGCTGGCTCAGACCTGGGCAGGACTGGTCTGAATGTGCAGCTGATCATTTGTCCCTGCCAGCCTCTGGAAAAACACGCCTGGCTGTGCACCTGAGGAGTGCTGGCTGGGACAGAGACAGGCAAAGGGCTCCCGGCCTCTGTCCCCTCCCCGTCTGGGGCTCTCTCTTTGCATTCGCGCGTCCTGCACTTGGTTTCTCCCTGCGTGGGTTGCAATGGCTGAGGATAAAACTTTCAGCTATGGACTGATAGTGCTGGGCTTCTTCCTGGTGATGATTGGCATGTTCATCATGAGCGTGGACAAACCCCACGTCTACATCACCTTTTGCACCTTGGGGGTTTTAACCATAGCAGTGGGGATCACCTGGAGCATGTGTCAGTGCTACCCCAAGGTAGGGCCAATTCTCTTATTTGTGCTTTCTTGGGCTGCCTCTCTGGCGCAGGGGTTCTGGGAGGGGGTAGAGGGGCATTGCGAGGCATCTTTGGGAGCCAAAAAGCCTCCACAGGGCTTAATAATAGCGGTGGCTTAAATACTCTTGTGGCAGCCCTATGGAGGGGAAGTGTGTGCCATGCTTAAGGCACCAGACCAGGAGACACTGGGGGGAGGGAGCACGATTTCCATCTCTGCTACTGACTCACTGTGCAGTCTTGGGCAAGTTATTTAACTCCTCTATGCCTCACTTTCCCCATCTGTAAAATGAGGATGGGGATGCTTACCCTTTCTTCCACAGTGCTGAGAGACCAGGGATGAAAATATCCACTAGTAGTGATTGCACAGTCACTGTAAGGCTTGGCTCAGCATTCCTTTGGCAGCTGATTTATCACTGGTCAGTGCTTGTGCCTGGCTCTGGGATATTGCTGCTATCCCATTGAGTGGCTGGCAATTTCTCCTGGGTGTGTAATGCATTGCTTCCCTTGAGAGGGGCGAGGGAACATCAAGGGGCTTCGTAATACGCCCTCTGCCACAGTCAGATAACTCAGACTAGTGTTCCAAGGGGCTTTTAAAAGTTACCTGCAACTTGAGGTTGGTTTGACTAAAACCCTTGAAACAGCTGCGAGTGGAGCAGGGAAGAGAGGGCAGTCACTTCTTCTGCCTCATTGTCTCTGCAGCAGCAATTCCAGTTCTCTCTGGGCACGGAGCACACGGAGCAAGGGGAATAGATACATTGCCACGCTCTCTGGAAGGGAGCTGAGAGCATTACATTAAACTGGGGCTACAAAACCATCCGTCCTTTCAGCCATTCAAAGTGCTCCTTGACACCTCAGAGGAGATGCCTCACTTTGTCCTTCTATCCCCAAAGAGCCTGCTTTTTGCCAGGCTTGGCTTTAACCCTGAGGACAGTGGAGGAGGCTGGCTCTGGATCTGGAGAGTTACAGGTGAAGCAGGCCCAGGGGGAGCTCCAAGGGTGTCTTTCGTTCTTCTCATCTGGGGATAAAACATCTTCAGGCGTTACTGAAGGCTGTGCTGACTGCACAGGCATGTGCCCTGAATCCCTGTTATTAATGAGAGGAGGAATCATTTAAAGAATCTCTCCTGCGTTCCCCCAACCCCTTTCCTATACCTCCCGGTGACAGCTGCCGTGTAACTTGTTGCTGCTAAATGATCAATAGGAAACAAAGAATGGCAAATGTCTTGATTCATTTCTCAAGGTCACCACCACCGTTCCCTCTAATATTTTTCCATTTGCATGCAGAATACATTTTATGTGCACCGAGGCATGTGCGGATGTGCACCAAACACATCCTGCTGGCTATGGGCGCTCTGCTAATCAGCTGGGTGACATTTGAATCTCTCCTGGGTGGCCACACACTCAGCTCACAGGGAACACTGGTCACCATCCCCAAAATCCACATTTCTCTCATGCAAATTAAGAAGGTGGAAGTTAAGCAAATGGACAAATCTTAGAGAAAGAGAGAGTCTCCCCCCCCCCCCCCCCACGGTCTCTCTCAGCTCACTCTGCTTTTCCACAGGATTCTTTTTGCCTTAACAAGACTCTTTCACCAAGTTCTTTTGGGAGACACATATCAGAGGGGCAGGCTGGCACAGCAGAAGTGTTTTCATACAAGCAGCTTATTGAACAGATTCACGACACCGTGAAAGCAATTTGTGTAGTAAGGGAAAAAAATTGATCTGTTGCCTAAAGAACAACACTGCTGTGTAAGTGAAGGCACAGGAGACAGCCAGGAAAATGCTGGGAGGGGGAAGTGTTTACTTATTGCTCATCGATTGCTCACAGTTTCATATAAAATTGTTAAATTCAGTTTAGATTAAGGGGAAAAGAATCCTAGACCCTGCTGAATCCATGCCTAACCCCTAGGCCCTTTGACTCTGTGGGTTATTAAAGTCTCTTTCAAGAAATCTCCTTGAAGAATGTTGATAGCAGCTCAGTAAAACAATTAAACTCCCATTCCCCGAAGAAACAGCTATCCCACGTTCACCATTTTCCCAATGGAAACGAGACATTCGCTCACTCATCTGAGGAAGTGGGTGTGGTTCACAAAAGCTCATGATACTATATGTTGCGACAGGATCCGCCCCACTCCTGGGTCCCAGACCCCCGTTCTGCCCACTATCCCACAGTTTAGGGGCTGCAGCATAAGACTCGCTCGCCTTGTTTCAGCGTTTGGCCATCTGTCCCTCTGCAAAACAACAGAGCGTCGGGGCCGATGCCCCAGGCCAGTCAGGGCTGAGAAAAAAAGGTCCCCCTCTGGCCCCTTGGGAATAGGGAGTCTTCAAACATTCACTGCTCAAGCCCTTCACCTTCCCTTGCAGCCTTTAGCAGGGCTGGTGTCGTTCCCTGCTAAGCGCCTCTGAATCTCCTTACCACTTGTTTGTTCCTCTCCACCTCCCCTCCCCTCCCCTCTCCCAAACTCCTTCTTCACTCTGTCCACCCTCCCCCACAGGGAAGGTTTTTAAAGAGGTCTCATGGCAGCTCAACTGGCCCTTAATTGATTGGTAGCAGTCCTGTCTCAGCTGCCCCTCATTAGCCAGGGCCCTTGCTGTTCCTTTTGTCAGAGCTGCCTCTCTCCCCTTCTACCTAGGCTTGCCAGGTGTCCGGTTTGGAACCAGACACTCCAGTATTTGAGCTTTCTGTTCAGGAAACAAATTGAAAAAAATATCAGTGAGAAAATACAAATGTTGGTATTTTCTAAATAAGATGTCATATAGATTGTGATGTAGTGTCAAACGTGTCCAGTATTTTTGTTGAAACCATCTGGCAACCCTACTTCTACCAAGCCCTTTAACCTGCTCTGTCACAATATATATATTTGGTTAGTCTCTGAGGTGCTATAGGGCTACTCGTTGGTATATTAACTCTCGGGTTAGATTTAGGTTTGGTCTAGATTGTAGCCTTACATCTGGGCTGTGTCTAGACTGGCCAGTTTTTCCAGAAAATCAGCCGCTTTTCCGGAAAAACTTGTCAGCTGTCTACACTGTCCGCTTGAATTTCCGCAAAAGCACTGGCTTCCTACTGTAAGAGATCAGTGCTTTTTGCAGAAATACTATGCTGCTCCTGTTCGGGCAAAAGTCCCTTATGTGCAAAGCTTTTGTGCAAAAGGGCCAGTGTAGACAGCTCAGATTTGTTTTGCGCAAAAATGCCCCTATCGCGAAAATGGCAATCAGGGCTTTTTTGCAGAAAAGCTCATCTAGATTGGCCACGGACGCTTTTCCGCAAAAAGTGCTTTTGCGGAAAAGCACCCATGCCTCTAGATGCTCTTTTCCGAAAATGCTTTTAACGGAAAACTTTTCCGGTAAAAGCATTTCCAGAAAATCATGCCAGTCTAGATGTAGCCCTGTAGTCTAGAGCATGGATGGGGAACCTCAGGCATGGGGACTGCATCTGGCCCCTGGCTTGCCTGGATCCGGCTCCTGAAGTTCCAGGCTTCCCCACAGCATTGGGGAGTCTGTGCTGGCGCTCCAGCCTCACCCCTGCCATCCCATGGCAGGACAGCAGCACATAAAATCTACTAGCCTGGGCTCCCCTAGGCTCTGGTGTGCTAGGGAAATGTGGGGAGTGTCTTTTTCCTTCTCAGTCAGGGGCCGCACCAGTGAGTTTTTTTGTTTTTCATTTTTTGCTTCTCCCTCGTGTGCAGCCCCCAACTGATTTTTCTATGGGGCAGCCGACCCCAGCCCAAAAAAGGTTCCCCGCCCCTGGTCTAGAGTCTCCGATTGACACAGGTTTACTGACCAATCTCCTGGTGTCGCCTGCGCTGTCACTGGGAAAGCTTCTCCTATCAGCACCTCCTATCTGGGGGAGGTGGCGTATCTGCGGTGATGGGAGGTCCCTCTCTGGCATTGGTAGCATCGTCACTGAGCAGTACAGCCTGCCCCTGCAGCACTGCGTGTGTAGACAGTCCTTCTGTGAAGCACAATGGCTCGCGAGAGGATCTGGAGCCAATGAGTGGGCGTGTTGAGGCACAGCACAGGGCAGAGGAGGGGCAGAGCGGGAGGTTACAGCACAATAAGCTGAAGGGTTCACCCGTGATAGGGACCCATCTCCAGAATTTTGCATTATACGGTGTCTTTAAATGCTGGCGGTCAGGCCTCTTTACCGGTACTGGGAGAGCTGTAAGTGCAAGTTTGGATCTGGATCCCGACTTCCTGAAGCTTTGGGGGAGGGTTGGCTCTGGGCAGGCCTGCTGATGGGCGGGGACAAAGGGGTCCCGGTGAGCCGGCAGAGGTGCAGAGATGGCTGCAGGAGCCTCGGGCCCTTTACATTGCTGCTGGAGTGCTCCAGCCAGCGCTGAGGGCTGGGAGGTGGATGTGCCATGGTCCAGGCAGTGCTCAGGGCTGGCTGCCCCGGCCCCATCCCTTCTGCCCGAGGCCCCACTCCTTCCGGGAGCACAGAGCTGCACCCCCTTCCACCTTGCCCAGGGGCCCAACAAAGCTGTTGGCCCCCCCTGGTTCTAGGACTTTGGTTTGGCCTGTAGTAGTGAGAAAGGGCAGCCATGAAGTTCAGCACTGGATCCAGTCCATGGTCTGTGGGGTGCGGATCAGGAATGCTGGGAATCCACGCCCTGGGGCCCATCCTTTCCCACGGGATGTCTCTGTTTCTGCATTGCAGCCTGTGGGCTGCATAAAATGCCCATCCCCCACTGGGAAGACCCTTGTGTCCCGGGGCTCTGGCCACCAGATATGGCTCCTGGAGGAAGGGGCAAAGCCATGGAGCCTGCAGCCCCCAGCTTCTCCTCAGATTGAAGTCCATGGCACAGCTCTGACTCCCTTGAAGGGGCCCTTTGGGGAACAGCCTGCCTGCCTCTGAAAGGGCCTGTCTCCCCTCAGGCTCTGCTATAGTTTCTGAGGCGCTGAGGGTGGCCAAGCTGGGGACTGATGCTAGGATCGGTGCTCCAGAAACTGCCGGCCCCCCAGCCGGACCAATCCAAGCCGGTTCCATTTGGAGGGAGCTGGCATTTCTCCACCTGTCTCCCCTGGGTGCAGGATGGCAGGACTGGGTGCCCTATTGGTGACATGATCCTGTCCCAGCCCTGCCAGGGGTGAGGTCCTGAGCATGCTCCATGGACCACTGAACACTGAAGACCTTACAGGACTGAGACTCCATGGGGGTTCTTCATATCAGCCTGAGTTTCGTGGCCAGGGGAGTAGCTTGCGCACGGTCTATTCTTGTGGTAGAAATGTAGCCATGTTAGTCTGGTGCAGCTGTAGTGTGATCTGGCGGATTAGCTACTTCTTCCTTTGCAGTGATTTGGATGTAAAAATGCCCATTTCAGGTGTGAGCCAAGTATGATTTTACCGCTGGGAAGGAGTTAGTGCTAGCCCTACACCAGGGAAACCTCCACTGAGGAGATTCACCCTCTTTGTTCACATTTAGAGGAATGATTCACCCCTTCTTGTTTTATTTTATCTCCCTCCCCCCCGCCCAGATAACGTTTGTCCCCATGGAGACGGAGTCCGAGAAGTTCCTGTCACACAAGCCTGGTGCTTCGATAGAAAATGAAATTCTGGAGAAGAGCTGGTATGTCGGAAAGATCCCAGGTTCCCAGCCTCAGCTCAACAGTTTGCAATCTGGTTTTTAATTAGAGTCTTAGCTTGTACACAAGGTTATCTGTGTGCCTCCAGGGACGAGGTCAATCCCTGAACACTCTGGCACGAGGGAGAGCTAAAAATATTTTGTCCAAAAAAAAAAAAAAAAAAAGTAAGCCGAGAGGGGGAAAAAAGCAAAAGCTTGTTATGGAACTGAGGACTCTGTTTCCATGTTATTTCAACCCTTAGATACTCAGCTTCTCTCTGAAGAGACTTCCAAGTGGGGGGGAGAGGGAAGTGAAGAGGGATGCAGCATGGGTGGGGGGGAGGGAGGTCTGACCTTATTCTGCAGTCCTTTCCCATCTAGAAATCCCACCGATTTCAGCCCTTTCCCAGACAAAATCCACCCTGCCCCCTTGGAGTCCTCCTCTGATGGGCCTAGTCTAGTGCCTGTTGGGTGAGAGCCAAGCCCTGCAGTCCTTTCCTAGGCCAAACCCCCACTGGGTTCCCCACGTCACACTGCCCTTGACACCCGCAGGGTTGGACTGTGCGCTCTCTCTGGAGCAAGCAGCTTAAGACCAATAGCTAACTTGATTGCCTCTCCACTAGGGTGACTGTTGTTCACTCTGAGCTGGATCCAACCCCTCCACCTCCCAGGCTGTGTCTAGACTGGCCAGTTTTTCCGGAAAATCAACTGCTTTTCTGGAAAAACTTGCCAGCTGTCTACACTGGCTGCTTGAATTTCCGCAAAAGCACTGACTTCCTACTGTAAGAAATCAGTGCTTTTTGCGGAAATACTATTCTGCTCCCGTTCAGGCAAAAGTCCCTTTTGCGCAGAAGTTTTGCACAAAAGGGCCAGTGTAGACAGCTGAGATTTGTTTTCCGCAAAAAAGTCCCAATCGCAAAAATGGTGATCAGGGCTTTTTTTGCGGAAAAGCGCGTCTAGATTGGCCAAGGACGCTTTTCCGCAAAAAGTGCTTTTGCGGAAAAGTGTCCGTGCCAATCTAGATGCTCTGTTCCAAAAATGCTTTTAACGGAAAACTTTTCCGTTAAAAGCATTTCCAGAAAATCATGCCAGTGTAGACGTAGCCTCAGAGTCTGGGGAGTTCAGATGTGGGATCTGGGTCTGGCCCATTTCTAAGACAAATCGGCTCACTGTGCCATGACTCTCTTCCCTTTTCCCTTCTCAGCAAATGATAAAATTCCTGCTTTGGAGCAGGAACTACCAGAATTCAGTTAAATGGGAGAATTTACTAACTTCTCTTTGCCTCTTCCTCCCTCACCCCAGCTCCCAGACTCCCTACACCAGCCAGGAAGAAGCTAATGTCTATGAGACAAGCCTGCCATCTTATGAGCAGATCCATGAGATGGCAAAGGGCTCTGTGGAATGTCTGAGGGTTCAAACGGCCCCACTCCTAGGTAACGGCGAGCTCCAGCCAGGAGAATGTCCCCATCCCTTTGTACAGGCCAAGGCCGAGGTCCACAGGATCTCAGAGAACGATGGAGAGACCTACAGCGAGCCAGCCTCTCTAGTGGTCACAGGAACAATTGGCAGGTGAGTGACCTTGAGGAACTGCTATCGGGGAGCCCAAAGGGCAATAAAAAGTTGCACTTATGGACATTCACTCTTTATGGACATAACAGTAGACAAAAAATAGGCAGCAGACATGGTGATCAAATCCTTCCAGCTAGACACGTCTCATCAGAACTTGCGGGATGCTTCAGGTACCTGTACGCTCTCTGGGACAGAGACTGTCTCTTTCTATGGCCTGTCTACCCTGAGGGAAAAGTAACCCTGGCATCGAGTCTGAAAACCCCGGGCTTGTGCTGTGGCGGGCTATAAACAGCTGTGTCAGTGTCTGGCTCACGCTGGAGCCTTTGCTCTGAGTTCCTCCCTCCTCACCAGGTTTCAGAGCCCACGTCCCAGCCTGAGCCCCCACACCTGTGCTGCTTTGCAGTGCTGGTGTGCGAGCCCAGGCCTGTACCCGATGTGTGAGTCCTGGATGCTATTGCCTTGTGTGACGGGGCACTCACTGGGATGAAAAGGGTTAAAACAGCCCTGGGAGAAGGCTGAGGCTGGCAGCCAATCAGAGCTCGATGGGGCTGTATAAAAAGATGCCTGGCCAGGAGCCACTCATGCTCCAGCTCGGGAGGGAGGGGGACCTAGCTGCCTGCTAGCAGGGGTCCTTGGGCAGAGCTCTGCTGGGGGAAGGCAAGGTGAGTTGCAGGAGGTCAGGCCTGAGTAATCCCCAGGCTGAGGCCGAGTGAGGTACTTGGGCTGAGGAGGAGCAGCTGAGGCAGGAGAAGGCAGCAGGCCCAATCCCCCTTCCAAGGATGGGTGGTCATTTCAGACTGCAGTTTGTCCCTGAGGCAGAGGCTAGATGATGGGCAGTGGGTCACTGAGGCAAAGTGGGTATAGGAGGTTGGGGTTCCCTAAGAGTGGAGTACCCCAAAGTGTGGGGGCACTGCCCCATGGCAGTACCAGGAGGGAAGGGCAGGTGGTCTGGGAGGGACATGGGTCCAGATGAGTTGTGGAGAATGGGCAAAAAGGGACTAGTGGGTGAGACACCGACTGCACTGAGCTAATTCCTGGAGTGACTGGCAGGAGGTGTCATGGTGGAGAGTCCTGCATGGACAGGTTAGCAAAGCAAACAGCAGCAGTGCAGGGAGGACGCAGTGCAGTGTGAAGTGGGCGCACCACAGTGACGCTGGTGCATCCCAACAGCCCAGGCCTGTCAGGAAACAAGTGACAGCAGCACGGTCCAGGTCATCAGCGAAAAGGTTGTGGGGACTGGCTTCCAGCTTGGTGGCTGTGGTTGTAAAGCCAAAGAGCTGTGCAGGCTAGCAGGGACATGGTACCTGGCAAATGGCTCTTCAGGGGAGTGATGAGGCCTGAACTCGCTTGTCAAACGCATCACACAAAGGTCTAGAACTGGACTGAATCCATTTGGACCAGTTGGGATGTTCTGAGTTATATGTGGTATGACACTAGGGGGCCGCATTTCCTCTCCCAGGCACAATGACAGGCTAATAGAACTGGCTTTCTCCAGCCCTGGACTCAGCTGTGACCCACTCACAAAAGCCCGAGCCAGCACCCACTCAAAGGAAGGGGGGGAGGGGTTATGGAAAGGGGGAAGTTTTTGCGCAACCTGGTCCCCATTTGTGCCTATGAAAATCACCCCCTGCATATTTAACTGCAGGGTCCCAGCTCTTCCTACCTTTCCTGGAGGATTGCCTGGTTTCATTTCCCCACTTTAATAGAAAAACGGGTCCTTATTTCCCAAGCACTGTTTGCTAATAGGGTTTGGGCCCCTTAGTATCCCAGGGTACGGCTACACTGCTAGTTTTTTCAAGCCTTTTGTTGGAAGAGGCTTTTCCAACATTTGGCCCGTCTAGACTGGACCAGAAAAAAAAAACCTCTTTCAGAAGCCTCTTTATTCCTCGTAGAACAAGGAGTACAGGGGCTTCCAAAAAAGCGCGTTTGCTCTTCCGGGGGAAAAAAAACAGAAGAGCAAACATGTCCCTGGACATGGAAGAGTTTTTATCCTGGAAAAACTCTCGTAGTCTAGCCGTACCCCCGGTCAGGTCCTACACTGGGATCCATAATGGCAGAGCCCTGACCAGCCTAAAGCCCATTGCAGAGGCTCAAGGATGTTGAACACATGCACTGAAATGACATTCATTGAAACCATTGTTAGACTGAACCCTGAATCTAGCTTCCTCTCTTGCTGTGATCAGCTGGGATGTAGTTAATATTAATGTTCTCTTTGGGAACCTTGATTAAAAGTTCAACAAACTGTCATTTGCCTTTTCCTCCAATTTATTTGTAGCAGACCTGATCAAATCCCTTCAAAAATCTGATGCGGGGAAGGCGGCTTCCTTAACAGTGTTATAAGTCTCAATAAACAAGTGCCAGGCCCCAGAGTTTAAATCCATGCTCTCAGTTCAGAGTGTCAGGCAAAGAGAGACCTAAGTACCTCTTCATTTAAAGACTTCAAGGAAGGCGAACAGATACCATGGTGATGGGCTCCGAGTCAGAAGCTGGATTAGAACAGTCAGAACAATAAATCACGTTGATCCCCGAACTGCTGAACAAGCGTTACTAACCAATCGTAGGAGACTTTGATGTGGGATTCAGCTGGCCCACTTGCTGGAATGCATCCATCTCTGGGCAAAACATGGTGGCTTTCTATCATGCCCATAAGCAGCAGTAGGCAACAGTTTCAGAAGAGAGATGAAGATTATTGTAGCCAATGGAAATTGCATGGGGAGGTTAGCCGGGCCACTGCACTCTGCTTGAGCAACATTCCCCACTTAAATCCTTTTGGATAATCGGTTAGCAACTGAGGCCGTGTCCAGACTCAGGGTTTTTTTCGGGAAAAGTAGCCTTTTCCCGAAAAAACTTCCCCTGCGTCCAGACTCAAGCCGCGTTCTTTCGAAATTATTTCGAAAGAACGCGGCTTTTCTTTCGATGGCGGTAAACCTCGTTTCACGAGGAAGAACGCCTTCCTTCGAAAGCACCTCTTTCGAAGGAAGGCGTTCTTCAATGTAAAGAGGCTGTCTTCGAAAGAGAGCATCCAGACTCGCTGGGTGCTCTCTTTCGAAAAAGCGGATTTTTCTTTCGAAAGATCCGCCTGCAGTCTAGACGCGATCTTTCGAAAGATGCTCTTTCGAAAGATGCTTTCGAAAGAGCATCTTTCGAAAGAAGCCTGCAGTCTAGACATAGCCTGAGAGCGGGTCTGTCTCCTGGGTGATGAAAGGGGCTCTGAATTCTCCTTCCCCATCAAGCACTGGCAGGAAAACCTCCAGATTCTGGTTATGCCTGTGCCAGGATTTGTAGCAAGGAGACTCTCAAAGGACACGGGGAAACTATGCACCTTCTCCTTGGAAGCTGCTGCAGAGCAGGTGAAGGAGGAGGGATGCGCAGGTGGGCTTCTCTGAAGGTACCGTAATGGAGAGACAGGGCTCCCTGTCTATATAGAGTCAGAGCCTCACCTGGCTGGTGGCAGCTGAGATCCACAGTGTGGAGGGAAAAATAAACAGAACAGCATCACTCTAAGACCCAGACCCACATCAGCTAGCAAAAGGGACACAATGAACCCAGCCCCATGCTGGCGAGCCGCTGTTCAGCTTGATTTACCGTAAACCCCACGGCCCAAACACAAAACAGGGAAACAGCTGCCCAGAAACAAGCCAGTAAATGAATCTGTGCCCTTCAATGTACCTTTGTGCCATTTTCAGCCCGTCAGAGAGGTCCCATGGTGCTGCACCACTGGCTTCCTGCCTGGAGGACATTGATCCGCCCTCTTCAGAGGGATCCATCGCCAGCAGCCTGTGTCAGGGGGGATCCACCGGCTCAGTGGGGAACCCATCCCCTTCCCAGGGCCACACGCAGATGCCCGGGTCTGAGCCTCATCACTATGAAGATTTTGCTTTGATTGATGCTCCACTGGAGGAACGACAGGATCCTTTCCCGGAGCAAACACCAACCCAACCTGAGAACTACCTACCTGCAACTGCCCCAGCAAGCCATTGTGCATTGGTGGTAGGTCCTGGCTCAAAGGCAGTAGAGTCAGGAGAGACAGAGTGTGTGGAAGAGGAGGAGGATATGTATTATGGGTTAAAAGACGGGCCAGAGAATTTACTCATAGCTGATGATTTTGTCTTTGAGCCTGAGACCTAACTATGGAGAAGGGCAAGTGACAGGCAGACCCCAGTTGCAGGGCTCTCGTGCTGCTCTGTATCCCAAGTGCCTCGCTGGTCAGACTGGGGTCAAGTAGCTGGGAGATCACAGCCAGCTGCAGTATTTAAGGGTGTTTGGCCGGGTGCTGGCTCCTGGAAATGCGCTGGCTTGTAGGGGGAAGATGTTATATTTGGAACATTTAAAAAAAAAAGGTGTGATTAATTCCAGAAAACACAGCCTGGCTTGGAATCAGCTGTGGACTATGACTGCTTGAAGAGTGTTCAGAGAGCAACGAATGGGCCAGCCCTCTGCATTCACTTTCCCCTCTGCTTGGACTTATTTAGCTGCAGGCCTGCCTGACAAGGAGGCTGCAATCCCAGGAAGCTGCCATGGGTGCTGGGAGTCCATTGGCATCAGAGGAATGTGTTGGGGTTAACAGGCCTCCTCCCTGGAGCCATGGGGAGACATGTAGTTCGGACCCATAACACCCATCCCGTAATTCAGCGCCAAAGCCCCAGCTACTTGCACTGGAATGCTCATAATTTGGGCACCAATCTGCTTGGGCCCAGACTAATGGGAACATGTGTTATGGGTGCCCAACCAAAAGGGAGGCCAGGGCTCAAACGGGCTGAAAATATCAACCCCACTATTCAAGAGTGCAATGGATTTTTCATTTGTCCAATAAAAATAATTAGGTAAATACGGTACTCGGGAAAGTGAGTCCTTATTCCATGCAGAGAGAGCTGCAAGTTGCTGATCCCCGGGGTGTGACAGGGTGGAATACGGGGCCCTGGTACAACTTGTGATAGTCCAGGTCTGTGCTACCAAGGACTAGGGGAGCTCTTGTGTCTTCATGTCACTAAAGTCTGTGGATCTGGCTGGCATGTGGTGTCCATAATGCAAATCTGCACCCCCCTCGCCTACCCCAGCATTCAATGCAAGCACCATCTGGCAATGTGACACCCTCCGTCCCTTTTTCTGGAGAGGGAAGCATGCGAGGGTGCAGCTACACTGCACTGAAAAAGCAATGACATGGAGGTGGCAGAGGTGTGCATGTGTTTGGCTTTCAGGCGGAGAGAGCAGTGCCATGGTCTTAGAAAGGGCTGTGGATGCCAACAGAGTTCAGCACAAGCATGATCCGTGACAGGATCAGGCCCAGTTCATGTGCTTAGGAAGGGAGGAGAAGACGAACTTCTCCGATGGTTGCCCACCTGAAAACTAGTCCTGTTGTTCCAATGTACTCACCAAAGCCGATGCAGCAATGCCTTTTTCTAATCATAAAAAAGCCCCCACAGAATCCAATTAGTGCCAATACCAGGGACCCTGAATGCCATGTTTCTAGAGTTTCCAGGTTAAAAGGTATTATTTATAGATGAGAACGTCCAGCTCATTAACTCCTCCCCTCCACCTGGGGCTGTGATCTGGGGGGAGGCGTTCTGCAGATGGGTGGCAGTCAAGCAGAATACAGCTAACATGCTAGGACCCACTTCATGCTCCAATAGCTGCCTCGCAGCCCCAGGGGTCAGCTGGGCAGAAAATCCGGAGTGACTCATGTCAGCTTCAGGATCCTGCAGCTGCTGGGCTCCGTGGCTTGCCAGTTTGCCTGCTGGGGCTGGGAAATGATGCCAAGCTGACAGGAAGCCATGGAGCAAGCAGGCAGCAGCTGTGTGAACTTGACGAGGCAAAACAATTTCCAGCCATGTGACTCCTAACTAGGCCATCTGCAAATCAGGCAAGTTATTCCGGACAGGGTACCTCTGTTTGAAAACCTGGCTCCTTATACTTGTGAAGAGCCACATAAGTTTGGGCCTGGTGTTGACGAATACACAGTGATGACGGTGTTGTAGGTTCGATGTGGTTTCATGTTATCATGTGAATAAGTTGTGTGTGGCTGGAGATCTCCACAGGAGCTAATTGCACAGAGTCCTTGATCTGCCCTTGAGCTAAAGGCCATGACACACACGTGTACTCGGCTTTCATTCAACAGGATCACACACACTTGAAAACTAGGCTGTTGCTGCACAAGCTCATTCACTCTTCAGGCCACTGGAACTGAAGATCTTGACAGATTAATTCTAAGGGGTGCTTGAGGATCGGAGAGTGGGGGTGTCCTATACATGGGGTCTTGCATTTGCATTTTTACAGGTTTTTTAATGCCTAAGGGAGCCCTGGGTGAAGTCGAACTAATGTGTCATTTGGTTTCCTTATGATACGACAATCCTGACAAGAGGAAATACCACGAGAAGAGCAAATCTCACTGTTTTGTAGCCCCAGAAATGGCTCTCTGAGTTATTAAATAACCCACCAATGGCAAATAGACAGATGGATTTCTCCAAATGCTGCTGTTCACAGCTGTGGGTAGCAGCAGGTCCTGCAGAGTCCTAATTCCCCTGAGGCTTCGGGGTGCAGAGTAAGCATTCTCCTGTCAGGCCTGGCCCCACCGCCTCACACTGTGGCTAGTCATGCACACCTGAACAAAGGGGTTGTTGGTGCTGGTGACCTGGAGCTCTCCACTCACATGCCTGCATAGGGTAGCCAGCAGTGCAAGTGACTAAACAGGGAGCAAGGCAGCAGCGAACCAGGCTCTTGGGATGTGCAAGAGCCGTTCTTTCTGAAAAAGAGAGGAAGAATGACAACCCACAAGAGGGTTTTTTTGCACAAAAAGGAACAGTGTAGATGGCTCCTTTTTGCTCAAAAGCCCCTTGCGCAAAAATGGCAGCTCATTAAGTATGCAAATGAGGCACGACGATATTCACCGCCTTGCCTTATTTGCATATTTTTTTACACAAGAGGGGGCAGTGTAGATGTAGCCAGGCTGTTTAATTTGGTTCCATTACATCTCATCTCTCCTATTAAACCATCAGCCTGTCTCTGAACAATTCCTCTGCTCTGGTTGTGGAACACCCTTCGTGGTCCTCCTGCTGAAGCTGTGGACAGAGCAGGGAGAAATACTTACACAGTCATTGGGCCAGAGAGACTGGGAATGACTCTGGGGCCAGCGGTTCAGGCTCCCACTTGGGAGATGGGAGACCCCAGATCCAGTCCCCTTGCTCCAACCACTCGTGCATTATTTAATTCAAAGAGTAACAGCTTCAGTAGGTGACTGAGAATATCTCATAGCTCTGTGGTTGGAGCACTCTCCTGAGAGGTAGGAGACGCCTGTGCTTCTCCCACTGCTTTGTGGGAGCAGGGGGGAATTGAACCTGGGCCTCCCACAATGCAGGCAAGTGCTCCAGTCCTTGGGGCTAAAAGTCATAAGGTGGGCAATACTGCCCCTCCTCCTGCAGGGCTCTGAATGGGACCTAACCTAACAGGCAGCCTCTAAAGAGATCTACCAGATTGGGTCCTGTGTGCAACTTAAGCAGGGGCATGCCTGTCTCTCTGGTTTGTGAATCGCTCTGGGGCTTAGCTGGGAGATGAGTGGCTGGATACCTAGATGGAGGCAGCAGTGAGCCTGACCAGTGATGGTACGTAGAGAAATGTGACTCTGAAGAATGGAGATGCTGATAGAGTTTAGGCACCTACAGGATTCAGCTGGAGGTGGACTGTGGACTGGCTACAGAGCTGGGATGTAAGTAGCCAAACCTGAAACTCTGGTGTTGAGGCACTTAATCCCACCCTATCTCAATAGGAAACGTTTAAGTCATGTAGTCAGAGATAGTCCTAGTTTGGCACCAGAGGAGATGCAAACATAACCTCTTTCAAAGGCTTGTTTACAATAAATAGAGACACCCAGCCCACAAGGCGCTTTGACCTATACGTGCCCTTCAGAGTCCTGCCTGGACCTGGACAAATTACAGAGATACACTTTACCCACAGCTTATTAGCTGATGTTTTGATTAAGGCATGGAACAGCTCCCGTGTGAAGAGAGATTAAAAAGACTGGGACTGTTCATCTTGGAATGAGACAACTAAGGGGTCTCTTAGGTTACGTCTAGATTACATGCCTCTGCTGACAGAGGCGTGTAAAATAGGCTACCCGACATAGTCAATGAAGTGGGGATTTAAATATCCCTGGCTTCATTCAAATAAAAATGGCCGCCAGATCAGTCGACAAGGGAAGCCTTTGTCGACAGATCCCTTATGCCTCGTGTGACGGCACGTTGGGGGTCCCCCGTCTCCTGCACCCCGAAATGGCACAAACAGACTGCAACAGCCGGTGGAATAGAGGAAGTTTATTGCCTCTCCAGGATACAGCACAGCACAGATGTCATCTGGTCACAGAGCTGGGCTAGGATGCCTCAGGCCCCCTTGAGATGGGGGAGACTGGGCCCCTAAACTCCAGCCCCTTTCCCTAGGCTGTCTCCTCCATGCTCCCAGACAGCAACTAACCAACACTCTTCCAGCCCTGCCCCCCCAGCCAGGGCCGCATTCCACCTTCCTTTGTTCCTCTCCATGGGGGGTGTCTGGCCATACTGGTTGAGAGATCCCTTTGCATAGTGACTCATCCTGTTTTGCTGGGTCGTGGTACCCACGGCAGCCAGTGGGGGTTACCCCAGAGCCAGCAGCATAGAAACCAGCTAGGTACCCCCACTACGTCACACCTCGTGAAATGAGGTTTACAGGAGCGGTCGACAAAGGCTTCCTTTGTTGACTGATCTGTGTCTTGACTGCCGTGCTGTGCCGACGATCAGCTGATCCGGCACAGCCCGGTGGCCATTTTTATTTTAATGAAGCTGGGGATATTTAAATTCCCACTTCATTGACTATGTCGGGTAGCCTATTTTACATGCCTCTGTTGGACTAGAGATCTACGGAATCATGACTGGTTTGGAAAGGTTGAGAGTGTTATTTACCCCTTAACAAGAAACTAGAGGCCACCCAACGACATTAGCAGGCAACAGGTTTCAAACAAACATAAGGACGTACATCATCACACAACACACTGTCAACCTGTGGAACTCATTGCCAGGGGATATTGTGAAGGCCAAAAGTATAACTGGATTTAAAAAAAAGAATTAGATACATCATGTACAATCAGTTCCATACATACAAGATGGGAAGCGACTGTCTAGGAAGGAGCATGACGGAAAGGGATCTAGGGGTCATAGTGGACCACAAGTTGAATATGAGTCGACAGTGTGATGCTGTTGCAAAAAAAGCAAATATGATTCTAGGTTGTATCAACAGGTGTGTTGTAAGCAAAACTCGTGAAGTCATTCTGCCGCTCTACTCTGCACTAGTTAGGCCTCAGCTGGAGTACTGTGTCCAGTTCTGGGTGCCACATTTCAAGAAAGATGTGGAGAAATTGGAAAGGGTACAGAGAAGAGCGACAAGAATGATTAAAGGTTTAGAGAACATGACCTATGAAGCCAGGCTTCATGAACTGGGCTTGTTTAGTTTGGAAAAAAGAAGATTAAGGGGGGACATGATAGCAGTTTTCAAATATCTAAAAGGGTGTCACAAGGAGGAAGGAGAAAATTTGTTCCTCTTGGTTACTGAGGACAGGACAAGGAGTAATGGGCTTAAAGTGCAGCAGGGAAGGTTTAGATTAGACATTTGGAAAAAATTTCTAACTGTCAGGGTGGTCAAATATTGGAATAAATTGCCAAGGGAGGTGGTGGAATCTCCCTCTCTGGAGATATTTAAGAACAGGTTAGATAGACATCTGTCAGGGATGGTGTAGGTGGAGCTTGGTCCTGCCTTGAGGGCGGGGGGCTGGACTCAATGACCTCTCGAGGTCCCTTCCAGTCCTATTATTCTATGATTCTATGATTCTATGTAGTAAAAGTCCATTGATGGCTATTAGCCAAGGTGGTCAGGGACGCAACCCCATACTTTGAGTATCCCTAATCTTCTGACTGCCAGAAGCTGGGACTGGATAACAAGAGATGAATCAAATGGATGAATTTCCCCATTTTGTTCATTCCCTCTGAAGCATCAGGCACTGCCCAGTACCAGAAGACAGTAGACTTGACTTGATGGGCCATTGGTCCAGTCCAGCATGGTTGTTTTTAGGATGCTTCTGGTTTTGAAGGGCATTCAGAAATATCTTGGCCAACATTTTCAGAAGTGACTAAAAATTTGGAGTCTCTGTTTTTGGATGACACCTCTTTCTGGGTCCTGACTTTCAGGAGATGGATCCTCAGCCCTCTCTGAAAACCAGGCCCCTTTGCAGCAGCTTAAATCAGTCACCCTGTATGAAGACATCCAAAACCCTTGGTTATTTTTGAAACTTGAGGCAAGTTTTTCAGTATTTTTGGGGCAGATATCATGAGTATGGAGAAAAGCTGGTCTACACAAATCATGTGTGGAATGTTCTCCTTCAGTGGAAGATAGCTTACTGGGATGGGCCCCGGGGAATGGGACCCCTTCAATCTCATTCACTGGGAAATGCAGCCTCATTATTGGGGTTACTGTACTATCCAGGGAGACTAGCCTTCCTAGGGAACACTGTTTCACGATATTGCTCTTCTAAACCACATTAGCTCTGCAGGAGGTAGCGGTGGAGCATTTACATTCAGTCCCAAGCTAGGCAATCTCCATGGAGTACAGTGCGGAAAAAACAAACTCTGCAGCGAATAGGAGGGAGTTTAGATGCTGCACAATTATCTGTCTCCTCTAGCCTGTGAGGGACAGCCCGATTGGCATCTTTGGTATCTGATCTAGACTCTAAGGCTACATCTATATTGGCAAGATTTTGCGCAAATACTTTTAACGCAAGAGTTTTTGCATTAAAGTATTTGCGCAAGAGAGCGTCTACACTGGCATGTGCTTTTGCGCAAGAGCATCCATGCCAGTGTAGACGCTCTCTTACACAAGAAAGCTCCGATGGCCATTTTAAACATCGGGCTTTCTTGCGCAAGAAATTGATGTTGCCTGCCTACACTGGCCTCTTGCGCAAGAACAGTTGCACAAGAGGGCTTATTCCTGAGCAGGAGCATCAGAGTATCTGCGTGAGAAGCACTGATTTCATACATTAGAACATCAGTGTTCTTGCACAAGAACTCGTGGCCAGTGTAGACACGTGGTAAGATTTTGCGCAAAAGAGGCCGCTTTTGTGCAAAATCTTGCCAATGTAGATGTAGCCTAAGGCCCGGGGAGGATCACATCCCAGAACTAGTGCAATCACCTCTTAAGACCTACTCCCAAAATGGTCCCTGTGGTGACTTGCCAGCAGAGGTCTTTAAGATCATGGTTGTTTCCTGTTTATGTACAGCAAACAAAAATGAGCCGTCCTTTCCACCTTGCTTACGCTGCACCCCTTGCCATCGCTACGTAAACCCTTGTTCCGCCCCCTCCCAGCGGGTGTTCCTCACTTGTGCCCTCGGCAAGAGCCGCCTCTTCCTATGTGTCTGCATAGGAATGACTGCCATACACATAATAAGGTTTGGTGCATACTCCCTTACGTCCTGCATAGAGACACTGGAGGGTAAAAACCAAGGCCAGAGATTGGGATTAAATCCTGACCCCACTGAAGTCAGGGCAAAAGTCACCCAGTGCCAGGCTTTTATCAAGTGTTTACATGTTTCTGGCTGACACTTCTGTGATCAAGGTGGGGAGTAAAAAGAAAAGTGTTTCCTAAATACGGCTGGCTGGGTGCGCCTACTGCTGTCAAAAAGAAAACAATTATTCCAACTGTTTGCACTTGGCTGTCTATTTTCTCTTGAACTGCTGTTTACGTTGTAGAATGACCCTTCTTTGGGTCCTCCTGTTACTTGGGTAATCACCTGTTACTTAGCTCCTCTGCTGTCCCCTCTTCTTCACTCATCACACTTGGAGGGCAAAGGCTCAGTTGAGTCTTTCCCTTTCCGCACAGCTCTTGATTTCTCCCTAAAACCTCCCTTTCCTTCCGCTCTGTTTCTGTCTGGTAGTCTGGGTCTGCCGCATGTGACAGATAGCACATGGACCATTGGTTTCAGCACTGTCACATGCAGGGTGAGCTTGCTGGCGAGGGTGGCATTCTTGGTCTGTTTGTGATATTACCGTGGGTTTTATCTTTTCATTATTTGTTGGAGCTGTCCTGAGGGACAGCTGGGAACAGGACACACGCTGAGTAGGGGTAAAACTTTGCCCTGCATGACATGTTGACTTCAGTGGGGTCTCCAAGATAGTGCAGGGGGTTGGACACAGCCTTACGTCTCCAGTTCATATTCAGTGCCGGACGGTCGGTGGCAACAGCTCTTGGCATCTCATAGCTATTCTGTCCCACGTGAAGTGCGCTCTCTAGCTTCTTACATGGGACCATCACCACAGCAACTGAGTCGGCCATTTCAGTCCATCTTCTAGGAAGTGTCAGCTACAATCGCCATTGCTGGCAGACTCGGCAGAGAGACCAGTGAACACAGGGACTGGGCTGCCCCCTTGCTCCAAGAGGAGCTCCTTCCAGCTCATGGGGCCAGCTGCGTTGACAAAGCTCCCACTCCACGACTGTTAGCGCAGTAACTTTTGGGCCCGCTACCCATTAACAGACAGCCCCAGAGAGGCAGTTCCGAAGGGGACGACACTTACATTAACAGAGCAGTCCAGACTATCCGTGGAGGTTAAATATTGTAGGAAGGGAGACATTCCTGCATGAAATTAAAAACAGTACCTCTCAGCTGTTGGCTGGGCACAGTCCTAGGAAATAACCTTGATGTGGTGCTGGAGGAAGGCAAGGGAGCCGAAGAGCCCACAGACATTGCTAGCAGTAAAACCCAACATGCACGGGGCACTCAGCCGGGACCCCGGAGACCTTGCTCTGCCACCGATGTGCTTGCCCTGGGAGCTAGGGCAAGTCACACCTGCTCTGTGTCTATTCCCTTCCTACCCTTTGGCTATTTAAATGCAAAGATCTGGGGGCAGGGACAGGCTCCTAGCACAGGTTTGAACTGTCCGGCTGTGGAGGGTTGTCGAGCAATTGATAAATTATAAGTCCAGGGTCTAGCTCCTGCACAGCCCACTGGATCGGGTGCTGGTGAGGATCAGCTCAGGGTAAGTGCTATGCAGATGCTCCCATCTGCCCTCCGTGGGGGGGGCCTGTGGCAGGGCTGCAGTAACGGGGCTGTATGGTTGGGTGTAGGAGGGGAATCTCTTTCCCTGGCAGCAGCACCAAGCTGGGGAAAGGGCTGGGTCTCTCCTCCTGGTTCTGAAACACCCCCCCCCCCCCCGGTGATGGGAATCCAGGTTTTGCCCCCCAGACAGCACAGTGGGGTCGGCAGAGAGGAAGAGCGTTGGGTTTGCAATAGGGTGGTGAAGGCAGGCACAGAGCTCAGCTGGTGATGACACAGCATGCTGGTGTTTTCACCCCAAGACAGGTAACTAGCAGGTTTGAGCTTCAAAGGGCGGCCCAGCCTGAGCTGCCATCCATCTCAAAGGTTGCTTTGTGAAGTGCCTGGGTAGGGTTTTACGCACCCCCATTGGAAAACACTGGCCAGAGCCCTTCCTTGTGACTCAAACCTCACACCTGGCATGTAGGGCACTGCATAAGGAAGTAAGGGAGTGCTGACCCCTACTGGCACGTTTATACATTCATAATACATATCGGCTACGTCTACACTGGCATGATTTTCCGGAAATGCTTTTAACGGAAAAGTTTTCCGTTAAAAGCATTTTCGGAAAAGAGTGTCTTGATTGGTTCGGACGCTTTTCCGCAAAAGCACTTTTTGCGGAAAAGCGTCCGTGCCAATCTAGACGCACTTTTGTGCAAAAAACCCCGATCGCCATTTTAGCCATCGGGGCTTTTTTGCGCAAAACAAATCTGAGCTGTCTACATTGGCCTTCTTGCGCAAATGATTTGTGTAAGAGGGCTTTTGCCCGAACGGGAGCACACAGTATTTCCGCAAGAACACTGACAATCTTCCATGAGATCGTCAGTGTTCTTGCGGAAATTCAAGCGGCCAGTGTAGACAGCTGGCAAGTTTTTCCGCAAAAGCAGATGATTTTGCAGAAAAACTTGCCAGGCTAGACACAGCCATCTGGTGCAGTTGGCATCAGAGCCTCCAAAGGATGCCTTGGCTGAGAGCATCCAGGGAGAGATGAAGCCCCTGCTTTGGGATTTCAGCCTGTTTTTACATCAGGCCTCCACAAGGCTGGGTGATCCAGTGGCGGAGTAGACGGCTCTGACAACTTCCCCCGGGACAGCTCTAGGGGTGATGGACAAGCCCGGCCTGCAGTTTGTTGAACCAGCCCTGGGATGGTCATTGAAACCTCCTGAGCCTCTCTGGCCTAAATACTGAACCTCCGAGCTCACTGGAGCAGACTCCCCAAGGCTGTAAATACAGGGAAACCACCTGTCCGGCCTTTCGCTGCTGGCCCTGTCTGTAGCTCTGGGTTCAACAATGAAGCGCTAACCAAATGGTCCTTGTTTTACCTGCACCAGGAGACCTGCTCCTAGTCCAGTTATTGTAGGAGTCAGATCCTACTTCAAAACCAGAGCACAAGACCCCCTCAGTTCATGACTGGGGCCATGTCTATACTTGTAAGCTTAGAGCAGCACAGCTGGGCTAATACTGTAAGGCTGTGTCTACATTGGTGCGATCCGCTTTTGCGCCAAAACTTGCTGCCTGTCTACACTGGCTGCAAGTTCTTGCGCAAGAACACTGACGTTCTAATGTGTGAAATCAGGGCTTCTTGCACAAGAACTATGATGCTCCCACTCAGGAATAAGCCCTCTTGCGCAACTGTTCTTGAGCAAGAGACCAGTGTAGACAGGCCACATGAATTTCTTGCGCAAGAAAGCCCTGTGGTTAAAATGGCCATCAGAGCTTTCTTGCGCAAGAGAGTGTCTACACTGGCATGGATGCTCTTGCGCAAAAGCACATCTCTTGCGCAAAGGCACATGCCAGTGTAGATGCTCTCTTCTGGAAGAGTTTTTGCACAAGAATTCTTCCGCAAAAGAGTTCTTGCGCAAAATCATGCCAGTGTAGACGTAGCCTAAGAGCATTGGCATTATGCCAACTGGAGACAGCTACTGTTGCTCATTGAGTTGGTTTTATTCTGTCAGTGCGGGAGAGCTCTGTCTCTCACCTGCCAGCATAGTGCTGCGCACATGAGCAAAAAAAGTCCCTGAGCAAAAAAAAGTTTAGCTGCCATATGTGCTAGTGTAGCTGTGGCCTTGTTGGACTAAACCTTTTACACCTCCACATCTTTACCTGAATTCAACATTTAACCTCTTGGGCCACTAGTGATGATAACACCTACTTCTTAGCCCCTTGCATACTCTTGCATAAGAGACCTACGGAACACAAGCGGGAATGCAAGATGAATACACACAGGATATACTCGCACATGAACATCTTCACTGTGTTTGACTTGTGATTATTGGGGGTCTGAATGCAGGACTGGTCAGGAAATTGTTGAGGACAGGACAAGAAACAGTGGGCTTACATCTCAGCAAAGGAGATTTAGGTTGGATATTAAGGGCACATCTTCACTCTATGGAAGATCGATGCGGCTGTGATTGATCTTCCAGAGTTCAATTTAGTGAGTCTAGTTTAGACTAGCTAAATCAAACTCAGAGAGCACTCCCGGCAGCATCTGGTACTCCTGCTCTTGGCAGGAGTAAGGGAAGCTGAGGGGAGAGTTTGCTCCCATCGGCCTCCCACTGTGGGGATGCTGCCAAGCTCAGCTTAAGGTACATATTCTATGTAGCTGGAGTTGTGTACCTTAATCCAAGCTGCCAGATCTAGTGTAGACCTGACCTAGGATAAACTTCCTGGAGGGGGGGGGGGGGGAGTTAAGCACTGTAACAAGTTGCCAAGGGAGGGTGTAGAATCTCTGTCATTTGAGGTTTCTAAGAATAGTTAGACAAACACCTGCCAGAGATGGCTTAGCTATTATGTGGTCTTATTGTGATTGCAAGGGACTGGACTAGATGACCTCTCTGTGTCCCTTCCAGTCCTACACTTGTATGAGTCCCACCTGGGAGAGGAAGCCTGGGTATTAACTGGAACATAGAACAGGGGTCTAAGTCCTATTCCCTAAGACATTTCCCTCCCACTGGTATATTCCCTAACCTCTCTGCTTCAGTGTCCTCATCGTTAGGATGGGGACAACAATTATCTCCCTCGCAGTGCTGGGTGGGAGCTAATGGGGATGAACAAGTGCTGAGGATTATTGAACATCTGATGGGCATAAATGTGCCATTTTTTAAACCAATCTAAATATTCCTAGAAGTAACACAAATGTGTAAGTGAGTTTTAAGAAGTGTGTGTGTGTGTGGGGGGGTGTCTCTGTGCAAATGGATTTGAGAGCTCAATGGTAACGCTTGCCACAAACATACCAAAGGTGAACTCAGATCTGCCTTCTGTGGCATACAGCTCCATTGTGCATCTCAGCTGGCGACCTACAATTTACTTATCAGCTTCCCTTGGGATTTTAGTGTCTCACTTTAAAGGAGGGAGACAAAATCCTGTTTAATTGGTTAACCAATTAAAGGGGGCGTGGGAGTCACTCCAGACCTGCTTGGCTGGAGTAGACCCCCCCACCTGCTAAGGTTGGGCTGGAATGGCACCCCCTCCTGCAGGCAGGGGCTGCTCTAGCCCAGCCAGAACAGCCCAGCCCTCCGAGTGCCTGGGCTCTGGATGTAGGAGCAGTCCCTGCTTGCAGGCCCCCTGCCCGTGGCAAATGGGGCGCTTCTCCAGCCCCCACTGGTTAGCGGCTAACCAGTTAACCTTTCACATCCCGACTTCAAAGCAAGCATACACCATTCAAAGGAGGGTTTTGGTCCCTGAGGTACGTCTACACAGCAGAGCTGGAGTAACGGACGCTATTCCAAAGTAACATAGTGCGCGTCTACACTACAAGCCTTTATTTCGAAATAATGTCGAACTGGAGGACTTCTTCCTCTGACTCATGGTAACCTGCATTTCACAAGGGTAAGGGAAGTCGGAGGAAGCGTGTTCTTCCTTCGGCTTTCTGATGTTAAGCCGAGTTAAGCTATTGTGACTTACGCTACGCAACTGACATCGCTGAAGTTGCATAGCTTAATTCGACTTTAGCCCTGCTGTGTAGACGTACCCTGAGTTTTCAGAGAAGAGTGGTTTCCCCATTGAAAGAGAACTACATACCAGGGGCCAGACACACCAGTGGCGAGTGCTGTTGCAGCCCAGCATAAATCAGAGCTGCCCATAAGCAGCTCTAACAGAAGGCCTGCAAGGAGTGACCATGCACAGAGCAGCACTTGGATCAGAATGCAACAGAGCGGAGCACTCCGACACCAGCATCCACTACCCCCGGCCTTGCGCTGCTGGGGTTTGCTCGGACCCATCCACCACAAGTTTGCTGCTGGAGTTTTGAGAACCTTGTTGCCTCCTGCCCTCTGCTGGCAAAGCGCATATTGTCATTTCTAGCCGATTGTAGATATTGCGGGGGACGAGTGCCTCTTCCTGGTTGAGCTTTACACTGGGAATGAGAGTAGGATTTTCCTACTTGCAGGTTTTTGGCAAAATGTTCCCAAGGGATCCAGATTTATGGGGGGGAGGGGGAATCAAAATCCACGGCCAGAACGTTTCTTATGCACTTGATGAGAGGGGAGCCTGGGGGCTTGTAAATACATCTGCATGCGGACTGATTTCCTCTCTAGCTCCTGCCTTGCAGGAAACACTCACATGTTTCCCTTCCCCTGCAGGTGCTGGTTCAAGGTTCCATTTTCAGAGACTCTCAGTGCCCAAAGTGCCAATGAAAATCACCAGAGCCAGTCAGGCCCAGGGTGTAACCCAACCCAAAGGCCAGTGGCCACTTTTGAGTCTTTTGACCTTAATCACGCTGTCCCTCGGCTTCAGGAGGCGCTTTCGGGTAGAGGACAAAGCCCTGGATGGAGACTCGGGGAGTCGATTTCGGTTCCAGCTTCTGCCACTGGTTTCCTGAGGGATCTCAGACAAGGCCTCAGTTTCTCTAGCTGTCAGAGAGCAAGAAGGCTATTGGCCTCCTTTGTAAAGCAATGCGAGATCGCTAGATGAAGGGTGGTTGAGGAAATGAATAATATCGAGCTCAGGAGAGCGAACTCTTATAGGAAACGCAGTGCTTGGTTAAATGTGCTCCTACTCAGTAGCGCTCAAAGTGTATCCAAGTGTTGATCTGCATGGAACCAGTAAGGAAGGCTGCATGTTCCCCGCCAGATTGCTTCTGCTACCTATTGGCTTCCAGACATACGGACAGCCTGGAGCATCTTGCCTCTCAGGCTGACTTCAGCAGCCAGCCTCATAGCCCAGGTCACTTAGCACCAACCAGCTAAATTGTTGCTTCTGCATCAGGGCCCTGCCATGGCTGGAATCCCTGCCCGTGAGTAGTGCCGCGGCCAGCCCCACCAGAGCAATTCAGCAGACTGGCTTGGAGCTGGGCTCTAGTGCTAACTCCAGTGCTCGGCTTGCTTTCTGGACAGCAAGTGGCAGGTGGAAGCTCCCTGCCCCCAACTCCAGGGTACACACAAGATGGGTTCAGGTTGAACATCGAACCTGATGGACATGGACAAATTCCCATGTCCAGCCCCTTCTCCCTGACATTTTAACGCCCTTCCCTTCAGTCTCTGCCCATCACATTCTCCCTTCATGGCACTGCCTTCCTCCCCATCTTAACTTCCCCCGGTAAGTCTACCTGTCTGGCCCCAGTCCCTGCCTCCACACATCGCTCAGTGCCTGCTTCCTGGACCACACATGCGGGTTGGGAGGCACCTGCTTCCAACCCACTGAAAACAGAGGAACATAAGAACGGCCAAACTTGGTCAGACCAGAGGTCCATCTAGTCCAGTATCCTGTCTGTCAACAAGGACCAGCGCCAGGTGTCCCCAGAGGGAATGAACAGTGATCCCACCCGTGTCACCCATTCCCATCCTCTGACAAACAGAGGCTACGGATACCATTCCTATCTGTCCTGGCTCATAGCCATCGATGGGCCTCTTCTCCATGAATGTATCTAGCTCTTTTTTGAACGCTGATAAAGTCCTGGCATTCACAACATACTCTGGCAAGGAGTTCCACAGGTTGACTGTGTTGTATGAAGAAATGATTCCTTTTGTTTGTTTTAAATTTGTTACCTATTAATTTCATTAGGTGACCCCTAGTTCTTGTGTTATGGGAACAAGTAAATAACTTTTCCTTATTTACTGTCTCTGCACCAGTCATGATTTTATAGACCTCTATCCTATCCCTCCTAAGTCTCCTCTTTTCTAAGCTGAAAAGTCCCAGTCTTTTTAATCTCTCTACATATGGCAGCCATTCCAAACCCCTAATCATTTCTGTTGCCCTTTTCTGAATTTTTTCCAGTGCTAAGATACCTTTTTGAGATGAGGTGACCACAATGCAGAATTCGAGATGTGGGTGTACCATGGATTTAAACAGAAGTAATAAGATATTCTTGGTCTTATTCTCTGTCCCTTTTTAAATGATCTCTAACATTCTGTTTTGTTTTGTTTTTTTACTGTTGCTGCATATTGAGTGGATGTTTTCAAAGAACTATCCACAATGACTCCAAGATCTCTCTCTTGAGTAGTTATAGCTAATTTAGCCCCCATCATTTTGTATGTATAGTGGGGATTATGTTTTCCAACGTGCATTACTTTGCCTTGCATATTAAATTCATTTGCCATTTTGTTGCCCAGTCACCTAGGGTACGTCTAAACTACATGCCTCTGTCGGCAGAAGCATGTAGATTTGTTTGTTCGGCAAAGGTAAATGAAGCCGTGATTTAAATGATCGCAGCTTCATTTACATTTACATGGCTGCCGCGCTGAGCCGACAAACAGCTGATCAGCTGTTTGTGGCTCGCCGCTAGTCTGGATGTTCCCCCTGTCGACATCAAAGCCCTTTGTCGGCAGCCCCGGTAAACCTCATTCCACGAGGAATAACGGGGCTGCCGACAAAGGGCTTTGATGTCGACAGGGGGAACGTCCAGACTAGCGGCGAGCCAACAAACAGCTGATCAGCTGTTTGTCGGCTCAGCGCGGCAGCCATGTAAATGTAAATGAAGCCGCGATCATTTAAATCACGGCTTCATTTACCTTTGCTGATCTGTCTAATCTACATGCCTCTGCCGACAGAGGCATGTAGTCTAGACACAGCCCTAGTGTTGTGAAATCCTTGTGAAGTTCTTCACAGTCTGCTTTGGTCTTAACTATCTTGAGCAGTTTAGTATCGTCTACAAATTTTGCCACCTCACTGTTTACCCCTTTCTCCAGATCATTTATGAATATGTTAAATAGATTGGTCCCGGTGTGGACCCTTGGGGGACCCCACTAGTTACCTCTCTCTATTCTGCAAACTGACCATTTTTTCCTACCCTTTGTTTCCTAACTTTTAACCAGGTATCAATCCATGAAAGGACCTTCCCTCTTATCCCATGAGAACGTACTTTACTTAGAGCCTTTGGTGAGGGACCTTGGCAAAGGCTTTCTGGAAATCTAAGTACACTGTATTCACTGGATTCCCTTTGACCCCCTCAAAGAACTCTAGTAGATTAGATTAGGGTAAATGGGGACCATCTTAATAGGGCTCAATTTGCAAAGTAAGAAGGAAACTGTTAGGGGGCCACCTTAGCTAAGCACAGCTTGGCACCATTCCCACTCTAGGAGCCAGTGGCTGGCATTAGCAAGGTCTGAGCAGGATACCAGTCCAGTGCACCTTCTGATGGGAAGGCACTGCAGGACGCCTGCCTCAGTTTCACCACCTGCTCTTATGGTTTACATGGTTTAGCACTCTAGTCAGAGCACTACAATGCTTCACTCCCCTTCCAGGGGCAATGGAATCCAGAGTCCCACCCCAAACAAAAACAAAGCAAAAGAGCAATTGGCCCAGCTGGGCTTACCGCGTATCCCCTTTAGGGTATTAATCCACTCATCCCCTGGGCTCAGTTCTCATTCATTGTCCCACATCTTCTGGTGAGACACCTTGCTGCCAGGACCATCAGGTCCCCAGGGACTTCCAAACTGTTCCCTGCCAATGCCTGTCTTCCCACGCAACGGGTCCAATCAGGCCTCAATCCTAGCTCAGCACTAGGCTAGGCTCATCTCCCACCACGTGAGTGTTATTGATCTGTCCTGCAACCAACCCAGCCTCCAATTGAGCTGGGCCTTCCCATTTTAACCTCCTCCCTTCGGACTTGCGGTGTGTGGGGCACGGAGGGCTGACTGAGTCCATACAGCACATTAACCCTTCCAGGTCTGGGTAGGGTCCATAAACCCCATCACATCTGGGCTATCGGTAAATAAACAAGAAAGCTCCAGCTTCTCCCAAAATCGTGAGGTACTTCATAAAACCCCTAAGCTGAGAGACTGGTGACGTTGCCTCAAGCACTGAGTGAGGCAGGGAGGCTAAGGGCTGAGCAGCCACTGAGGTAAACATGCATAACCACCTGCAGGCAGATTTGAACCTGGGACTTCTGGAGCTAAGTATAGGAGCCGCTACCCACTGAGCTAAAAGCCAGCTGGCTCCCAGCCCATGCTGTAGAGGTCTCTTGATCTTAACTGTTGCTGTGGTCTAGGTACCACTTGCATTGCTCAGTAACCACACTAGGGCGATCTTGCGCCAGAAATATGCAAATGAGGTTAAGCGTGGCATATTGCCGAGCCTCATTTGCATATCTAATGAGCCGCCATTTTTGCGGAAGAGGCTCTTGCGCCAGAAGGAGCTGTCTACACTGCTCCTTCTTGCGCAAGAAAAACCCTCTTGTGCAATGCCGTTACGCTGATTATTTTCAGGAAGAACGGCATTGCGCAAGAGGGTTTTTCTTGCACAAGAAGGGGCAGTGTAGACAGCTCCTTCTAGTGCAAAAGCCTCTTCCGCAAAATGGCGGCTCATTCGGTATGCAAATGAGGCTCAGTGATATTCCATGCTTAGCCTCATTTGCATACTTCTGGCACAACAACCCGCCAGTGTAGACATAGCCTAGGTGTGTGGGTTACACACGCGCCGTAAAACTTTACCCAGAAAGGTTTTAAAGACAGCTCTGCTCCCTGTGCTTTACTGCTCCATAGGCACATTGCTGATGCTGCTTAAGAAATCCCTGTTACTAATAGGTCCACAACCATGGGAGGGTCTAGAGTGGGTGCTTAGAATTAGACTCCTACATCTATGTAGGCATCTAAATATAGTAGCTTGATTTTCAAGCGCCCTCAAATCACATCAAAGTCAGTCGGAGATGCAGGTTCCCAGGACCTTTGAAAACCAGGCCTCTTGTGCAGATAGAGGCCTGTCTGTTGTTTTATCAGCCTAGCATTAGTTCCCAGCTCTGCAAATGTTGACTGACCCTGGTGTTAATGTTAAAGCTGATTCTTGGGTGTTTCATGTGTCTCACAAGATTTCGCCCCTTGGAGGAGAGAGGAGCATATATCCAACTTTTTAACTCTCCATGCTCTGTGGAGAGCTGGGATCTGGAGGTGGAGTTCTGGGTGGGAGCAGCCAAGCAGAATGAGAACCATGCGCTGTCTGTTTCTTAGGGCTGATAGACAACTCGTAGCCGCAGGGGTTTGGGTGGGCTGAAAATCTGGAGCAATCATGTCAATTTCAGGATCCTGCCCATTTGCTGGGCTTCCTCACTTGTGGGTTTGCCTCTGCTGCCCAGAGATGTAGCCAAGCTGATAGGCAGAAACTGAGCGAAATGGATGAAAAGCAGAGAACTGGCAGCAAAAGGATTCTTTTCTCCCCTCAGTTATCCAGCCTGATTTTTGATGTCATATGAGCTCGCCCAAGTCACCTCTTCTGTCCTTTCCTCATTATGCAAATTAATTTATTTTAACAAGGTTAATGCTCAAGTCCAACCCCAGTAGGACATGCATGAACTTACAACTTTAAATCAAAGCCACCTTTATACCATTTGTTTTTGCTAGGGATGTTAACTGTCATGTATTTGTGTAACCACTGGACTTTTTAGTGGTTACATGTTTACATAGGGGGCCAGGTGGGAGCCAGCTCTCCATGATCCTCCTGCCTGCCCCCCTGCCTCTGATAAAGAGGCAGCAGCACAGGGGGCAGGCAGCTCCGTGAGAGCCGATACACATGGGGAGCTGGTATGAAAGCCACTTCCCCTATGCACTGGTTCCTGCCTGCTCCCCCACACCAGTGCTGCTGCCTCTCCATCAGAGGCAGTAGCACAGAGTGGGGGCAGGTGGCTCCATGGGTGCCGGTGCTCATGGGGAGCCGGCTTTTAAACCAGCTACCCCGAGCACTGACTCCCTCCTGTAACAGAGACAAGGCGTCTCCACAGAGCCAGCATGCATGGAGAACTGGCTTAAAAGCTGGCTCCCTGCATGTACTGGCTTCCACTTTCCCTCACACACACACCTGTATCAGAGGCAGCAGTGCTGGGGGGAGGGAGGGCAGGTAGCCGGCTTCCCATGTGTACTGGCTCCCACCTGCCCCCCATCTCTTCTCACTGCTGCCTCTCTAGCATAGATAGCAGTGGCGGCTCCATAGGATCCGGCATGGTGGGAAGCCAGCTTAAAAGCTGACTTCCCATGGGCACTGGCTCCCACCTCTCGCCTTGCTGCCTCTGATACTGAGGCAGCAAGAGGGGGGATGAGTGTTGTCGTTAGGATTAACATCCCTAGTTTTGGCCCCTTGAGTTTAGCTGCAAGCTCTTCTTGGTTGCAAAGGTCCATTTAATTTAATTGCTTTTGCACCTGGATGTTCAAAACCAGAGCCTGATGCTGCAGCTGTTACAGAGCACAGGTTTTCAAAGGGTCCTAAGGGAGTTTGGTGCCAAACTCCCACTGAGTTTCAATGGGTTTTGGTATCTAACTCCATTGAGCCTTTTTGAAAATTTCAGCTTCGTAATAACTCATTTGTACCAAGGCAATGCTAGTGTGAGTCTCTCAGAGTTGCTCAGCACATGCTATTTGGACCAAAGTACTGGAAAATACAAATAAAGTGATTTAAAATGTAAAATGTAATTACTATTTCTTAATATTATCGCATAACCTGCGCTTCTATTTAGCCACAGCAAAGCCTAGAAGTGCAACCAGGATCAGGGCCCCATAGTGAAAAGCACTGTACAAACACATAGGAGGAGACAGTTCCTGTCCAGCAGAGTTTATAATTTAAATAGACATTAGTTGAAGGGGAAACTGAGGCACAGAATGGTGATGTGATTTGCCAAGGTCACCCAGAAGGTCAGTGGCAGTGCTGGGAACAGGATGCAGGTCTCTTGAGGCCCAGTGTATTGAACTTATCTGCCTCTGTGAATAAGCCCTCCAACATGCTGTATATTTTGGTCTAAACTATGATACATTTTTGAAGGCTTCCTGCTTCAAAGATGCCCTGTATAAGCACATTGTCCTCAAGCAGATATATTAAATATTTCCTAATGGTTTTGTAGCAAAGAAATCCTAACAACTGCCCAAAAATATAGACCAGAACACTAAAAAAATAATAATAATCATTGCCGTGTGTGACGCTTCTGTAAAAAATCCTAAACAGGATTAGAGTCTGTTATGAAAATTCATCTCCAGACTAAGCCCATAAGCGACTTACGAACTCCATCCTCTGAAAACAGTTGTTTAGCTTCTAGCTTTGATTTGCCAGCTCTCTTCCTAATGCATGGAAAGTCTCAGTTAGATTTTTGTTATCAATAGCAAAAATAAAATGTCTGAACAGAATATATTAGGGTTATTACACTTGAATGTTGCCAATTCTTTGCTCTTCTGCAAACATAGAGGCACTACAATATGGCATTGGTTTTCAAGCAGAATTCCTGAATGAAATTCCCCCAACTGACCCCTGATTAATGTCACAGGTCTTGGCCCATTTCTCAGTAAAGATTTAGTAGAAGTGAACAGCAATTGACTCTCACATTATTATGAGTTGCTTAAAAATAGTAATACTCAATGTTATTTGGAGTCTGGGTTTGTTTTGTGTTGAGGGAGGTTCAATTTCAAGGCATATGTTGGACCAATGTTTCTTTCTTTTCATTTCTTTCCATGGTGCAAAGCACTGAATTACAGGCAGTCCCCGGGTTACATACAAGATAGGGACTGTAGGTTTGTTCTTAAGTTGAATCTGTATGTAAGTCGGAACTGGCGTCCAGATTCAGCCGTTGCTGAAACTGATCAGTTTCAACAGCGGCTGAATCTGGACGCCAGTTCTGACTTACATACAGATTCAACTTAAGAACCCCAGGCATCCCCAAGTCAGCTGCTGCTGAAACTGATCAGCGGCTGATTCCAGGAAGCCCGGGGCAGGGGCTTCCTGTAGTCAGCCACTGGTCAGTTTCAGCAGTGGCTGACTTGCGGACGCCTGGGGCAGAGCAGCTGGGGTGCTGCTGGGTTGGTCCAGTAGCGCCGCCGCTCCTCGGCGCTACTGGAGCAACCCAGCAGCACCCAAGGTGCTCTGCCCCAGACGTCCTGATTCAGCCGCTGCTGAAACTGACCAGCAGTGGCTGACTTGCGGACGCCTGGGGCAGAGCAGCTGGGGTGCTGCCGGGTTGGTCCAGTAGCGCCCAGAGCGGCACTACGGGACCAACCGGCAGCGCCCCAGCTGCTGTACCACAGGCGTCCGGAGCAAAGCCGCGGAGCACGGGGGCAGCGGGACAGCCCAGACGCGCCGTGGCTGTCCTGCTGCCCTCGGGCTCCGCCGCTTTGCTCTGCTTTGCTCCCCGTCTCCCTGGTCTGCAGACCAGGGGGACGGGGAGCAAAGCGGCGGGACATGCGGGCAGCGGACAGCCCAGACGCGTCTGGGCTGTCCGCTGCCCGCGTGCTCTGCCGCTTTGCTTCCTCTCCCTGGTCTGCTGGAGACCAGGGAGAGGGCCCCGTTCGTAACTGCGGATCCGACGTAAGTTGGATCCGCGTAACTCGGGGACTGCCTGTATCAGGTTGAAGATGCCAGGTCTGTCATGGTGTTTTTAAATAAAAAAACAGAGTCATGGTAAGTTTAGTAAAAGTTAGGGTTTAGTGACAGCACCATAATTTTTTATAAAAAGTGCCCCGACAAATAAAGGGCACCAACCACCCTCAGTAGCAGCCTCTGCCCCCACACTTCAAACCTAATCCTGACCTAGCAGGGAAGGGAGGCAAGGGCTGGATAATGAACCCATCCCACATTCTGACTCTCTGTTCCACGTACCGTGATTGCAGTGATGCTTTTGTTTGGCCTACTGCCTCTCTCCTTTCCATCATGATGGAGGGGTGACTGGGCCAAATCTGGGCACTGCTGTGACCCCGTAACTGGGTTGCAATGCCCAGAGCATGGCGCTAGGCCCAGACCCATAGGGCAGGAGCCATAGGAACTGCAGATACAGGTTGAATCACTGACACACAAAAAGATCATGGACATATAGGAAAATCACGCTGTCCATGATTTTTTTTCTTGACCTGACCAACCTCCCATTGTAATCATGTTGCCTGTAAATGTTCACAGTCCCTGTTGCCCTATTATGCTTTCTTGTTAAGGCCAGCATGTCAATGTCACCTCCTAGTAGTGGTCTTACAGTGGTCTTACATAGGTTTCTCTGTAGGTTGCCAACGATGAGTCTAGGTTTGCTGTTCTTTTGTTCAAAGGAGCAGGTGCAGTAAAGTGATAACAAAAGTAGATAGACAGCGCATGTGATGGTGGACTGAAGGGGTTCTTTTAATTTTATAATGACGCTATTAATATTTCTTGGGGCTGGCTTTCATTTCACTCTAAATTTAGCTAGATCTTGGCAGGGATTAGTTTGCAGGTCACTCCGGATTTTATGGAGCAGCTATTTTATTTTCCCTGCTTTAATCCTAAGGTTTTATAGTAGGTCAAGTCAAGTGTGACAAGTAAAGCAAGGAATTCCTGCCTTGAGGATCATACAGAACTATGCACTGAAAGCTAGTTTTAAGGTTGATTCTTTTCCAAAGTTTCTACTACCATTTGTGTCTTTTCTGGGACATCAGGATGTCAACTAACAACTGCTATGCACAAATTCTCTCCTTCTGGATTGTTTATCTGGGGGCATGTGCGTAGGGTTGCCAGGTGTCAGGTTTTGAACCAGACAGTCCAGTATTTGAGCTTTCTGTTCAGGAAACAAATTGAGAAAATATCAATGTCTGGTATTTTCTAAGTAAGATGTAATGTAGCTTGTGATGTAATGTCAAGTGTGTCCAGTATTTTTGTTGAAACCATCTGGAAACCCTAAGTGTGTGCTTTAGAAATGGATTTTAACTATGTATTTTTGCTAATTTTAAAAAAAACCAAATGCATTTTCCCATGCCCCATCTTATTATAGGCCTTCCAGTCAGAAGGCTTGTCCCCAGCTGGGCTAATTGGTTGCATCTGTGTGTGTTACTGTTTTACTGTTAGCATTTGCTTGTGGCTAGGCTCAGTATGATCGTGTGAAAGGCCTGCATTGCCCTTGGAAAATATGCTCTTTCCTGAGATCAAAGTACTGAGGAAAATGTTAATTTATTTTACCCCGGAGAAGTGGAATCAACTATTTCTTGTATATGGTAGAATAATCCCCAGTAGGAAGTTTGAAATATGTATATATAAAACTGTATGCACATTAAAAGTATAAAAGAGAGCACCCTCTATTAATGCAGTCATTGCTGAGGTGCATTTAGTTAGACTGTTCTCCTCTGTGTATTTGGATCGACTCATGCACAGAAAAAAAATCAGCATTTTTTTTTGCTCAAGCTGTGAATGGTATTTTTTTTGTTGTTTAAATAATCCTGTAATATGACGCCAGGAAGGAAAAAGGGGGCAGAGACCTGATCTCAATGGATGAGTAGAACTCCAATTAATGTTTAACAAGCTAGAATGGTCCGATGGGACAATAGTGGCGTGATCCGGCACATCCACGCCCAAAAGATTTCGGGAAGCACGTGAAAGTCTGAGGGGGGGAGTGGCAACACCGAGCGTGTGTGCGAGGGGAGCATTTACCATTCGCCGCAGCTGGCGGAGCAGACTGTGCCCGGCTCCCCGCGCAGCTCAGCTCGCGCGCCAGCCGGTCAGGTTCTAGGCTCAGCCCGCGCGCGCCAGTCGGGTTCTAGGCTCCGAGCCCTGGGTTCTAAGGCGCCCTGCAGCATGGGCCGCCACCCCCGCGCGCTGCTGCTGCTGCTGCTGCTGGGCGCGCTGGCTCTGCTGGCCCCCGGCGCCGCTGCGGAGGATGAGCCGGACGAGGAGGCCGAGCTGGTGCTGTCCTTCCCCTCGGAGGAGGAGAACCAGACGGAGGTCGGGAAGCTGCTGGGCTCGGCCGCTTTCTACAGGACGAACAAGGTGAACGGCCCCGGGGCTGGGTGCAGCCGGCGAGGGGCACGGGGCTGCAGCGAGCGCCCGGGGACCGTCGCCCTGGCAGCCCCACTTGTGCGCCCAGGTCTGGCGGGCAGGGGGCCGAGGAGCCGCTTGGGGCAGAATGAGAGGGGGTGGGTCTGAGGCCGGGGAGTTGCTTTCCGGTGCTGCCACGGGCTCCTCGGCTGATCCTGGGCATGTCCCTTAGCCGCCGCCTGCCTCAGTTTCCCCCGCACCTCGCCCTGCAACGCTCCGACCGCGGCCACCTGGCGTATGGCGTCCCGCCGCGCGCCTGGGCCAATGGCACCGCGACCCCATGGCTGCTGCTGTGGGGTGAGGTGCACGCTGCACCCCTCCCCCCAGCTTCCCACTCCGTGCAGGACTCGCCCCATCCCTCCCCAAGTCCTTTTCCCCCGGGGGGTGGTGGCAGCAGTTTCCAACTCTCTTCCCATTCCCAAGGGCTCCTTTCTGCCAGGGGCAAGAGCCCCCCATTCTTCCCCACTCCTAAGACTCCCTCTCCAGGGGGCAGGACCTGATTCCCCTCCCCCCCAGTAAAATGAATAAATCACAAATAATAGCGAGACTTGTGCAGGCGGTAGGTGCGCTGCTGCTCGCCCACCTACGGGACCTCCCGCTGGAAGGTCCAGCGCTGCGGGTTGGGGTGATGGGGAGGTGGATGAGAGCCAGTGACATGCCTACAGCCTCTTGTGCGGCAGGCGAGAGGCAGCTGTGCTGCGGGATAGCAAGTGGGGTTGGCCGATGCCACCTTCTCAAGGTGCCCTCCTTAGGAGTTCTGCTGAGGTCCCTTGGGCCCTCTGATAGCCAGCGAAATCAAATAAATAAAGCCACGTGCCTGCTAGTCTGGGTAGAGGCCTTGGGCTGTGGAGCATGTAGGGCTGGCGGGTTGCAGTGCAGCCATGCTTGCAAAAGAGGCTTAGGGAAGGCACATTGGGAAGCCGGGGCATGCAGTGACACGTGGCATTCGCATGTTGCAGCTGTAAGGGGCTGGTGCCTTACTAGTTTGCTTCCCACCTCGGGGATTTGGTTCTTGAGCCCTCATAGACCCAACTGCATGACTCTGGAAACAGAGCTCTGGGACTCTCTGCTTACCTTTGCAGAAAGAAGGTTTGGCAGCAGGTGTGGGTCTGGTTAATGCAGCTTGGAGCTGCATTTGGATAGGAGGATGACTGGCATGTCCTGAGGGTGAAGGAGGGATCTGGTCACTGAGGGTGGAGTTGAGCACATGGAATCAATGTTCCCTCAATTTTTTTTCCCCATCCATGTGTGGAATAAATTTTGTTGAGTGCACCAGGGCATGTGCAGATGTGCACCACCAATAGAAACACAGTGCTGGCTGTGGGTGCTCTTTTAATCAGTTAGGCAGCATTTGAATCTCTCCTGGATGGCTGCCCAAGCTTACAGCGAACACTATATGGAATGGTGCTAGTTTGGTCTCCCATCTGCTGGAGATTGTCTGCTGAACTGCCACACCCTTGCCTTCTATCCAGGGCTAAACCCCTCTCTGTTTCCCTTGCAGAAAGCTGCAGTACCCCCTTTCCCATGATGAATTGGTGACTTCACACTTTTGTGGGGCTTGGTAAGATGTTTTCCAAGCATAATGCAGCTGCCACGACTCTCATTGACAGCGTCTGTGTCCATGAAGGTTAATGAGAAGTGTGGGCTATTTCATGCTTACATTAGGCTCTGAATGGACCTGGCACCTGCATCCTCCCATGACCTGAATACTTCATCTGGCAGCTCGGTGCCTCACTGTAGGTACAATACAGGCTCAGTGAATCTCATGGTGTTAGGTACTTTTCGTCAAGTCCCAGCTCCTGAGTGAAGTGATTAGGTACAAATCTTCCTTTTGTTTGGTAAATTTCTAGCCCTTATGGTTGCAGAGAAAAGTTTGGAAATGTGACTCAAGTGCATGCTGCAGACTCAAACCAGAAAGCCATAAACCTGGTGCCTTACTAGTTTGCTTTCTACCTCTTCGGGGATTTGATTAAGCCCCTGGTTCTCAAGCCTTCATAGACCCAACTGCATGACTCTGGGAACAGAGCACTGGGGCTCTTTTCTTACCTTTGCAGAGGGAAGGTTTGGCAGCAGGTGCCGTCCCACCCCACCCCAAATTGTCTTCAGTCATGAGATTAAAAAAAAAAAGTAATCTCATGATTTTTAATTGGCTGGGGCTCACAGTACTGCACACAATTTTTTTCCTTCTGCTCACGTGTTAGGTCCCATTACAAAATGAACTCTGCTGTGCTGATTAAAGTAACAGCTCCAGCAGCTGAGCTTGCTCTGTGAAGGTGCATGGCTTTGAAGAATCTGCTTCTCCTCATTTAAATCCAGGACATGTGGAGATTACCTGGCCAGTACATAGTGGTGCTGAAGGAGGAAACTCATAAATCCCAGACAGAGAGAACCATCCGCAGGCTGCAAGCTCAGGCAGCGAAGCATGGCTACCTAACCAAAATCCTGCACATCTTCCAGGATCTGTTCCAGGGCTTTGTCGTTAAGATGAGCAGTGATGTGCTGGATATGGTAAGAGGATGTTGCAAAACTCTCTTTTTCTGCTTGCACTGGTTTTGTTTTCTGTTTGGAGGCATCTGGGAGAGGGCAGGGAATGTGGAGAGTTGGCTTTTTTCCCCAGTGGTAATAGTTTGAGGCAAGAAACACAGATCTAAAGGCAGGAAGGAAAGCAGCATAGGCTGGAAGTAACAGGTTCCAAGCTACAGAACATCTGTCACACTAGATAGTGAGAACACCTAGGCTACGTCTACACTTGGCAGCTTCTTGCGAAGAACGGCTGTTCTTGTGCAAAAACTTGCTGAGTGTCTACACTGCATGCACATTCTTGCGCAAGTAAATTTACAGTACAGTGTCGGAAAACAGGGCTTCTTCCGGAAGAGTTATTCCTCTCCCCACGAGGAATAAGCCCTCGTGTGCAAGAGCTCTTCCACAAGAAGGCAGTGTAGGCAGGCAACATGAATTTCTTACGCAAGAAAGCCATCAGAGCTTTCTTGCGCAAGGAAGCGTCCACACTGCCATAGACACTATGGCGCAAAAGCACATGGCAGTGTGGACGTGCTCTTGCGGAAGACCTTTTGAACAAGAACTCTTCCGCAAAAAAGTTCTTGCACAAGAAGCCTGCAGCGTAGATGTAGCCCTAGAGTTGCAAGAGTAAGGATTAAAATACCAACCTCTCCATCCACGTTTGCAAGGGTTGTAAATCCTCCTGTTTCAGGGCATAAACAAATCTCTAATTTACAGGGCTAAGGAAGAAACTTTCCTGCTGGTAGATTATTCCGTAACTGCCTGCAGGAGGCTTGTGGTAACTTCCTCTGTAGCATCTAGCGCCAGTCACTGACCTAGACAGAATCTGGATTAAGTGGACTTTGGGTCTGACTCATCTGGCAAATCCACTGTCATTGGAGAGGGACAAAAATCATTGTGCTGATTTTTGCATCTCATCTTTCCGATGCCTGCTGTTTTGTGTGGGATCTCACTGATGTTTGAAACAAATTGTGAATGTTGGGCCTATAAAACTCCAAAAGAATCCAAGTAAGGTAGGTCCAATGAGGAATCCAAGGTGATGCAAGTCCCAGGTATTCCACCCACCATGCTCCTCTGCTGAGGGGGCGACTGTGAGAAGAGTGTGGAATTCCACCCGAGAAGAAACTCAGTTAAGGAAGCTGTTTTACTTAGTGTTCTCTCTTGATTGGGCTACTGCAAATTTCAGAGGCAGGGCCATTTACAATTTGTTGCTGTATTAGGACAATCATTTTGCAGTTGCAGACATGAACGCCAGCAACTGCATCTCTCCAAACCCCTACCCTGTCATGCTGTTGGGGTGATGGCTGCAGTGCAGTGTGTTGCCATGTGGCAACTTGAGTTTGGAGTCTGAGGTCAGCCCTTTTGCTCCCAGTGCAGCACTGCATCCTTGGCAGAGGGAGTGCCTGGCACTGCTCTCTGTAATTATGCTTTGCACCTTCCACCTGGGGATCTCAGAAGGCTTTGCTGAATTGAACCTCAGAAGAATGAAGGCATGGAAATTAGTAAATGAATGTGATAGTGAGGTGTAGAACCCCTTTACCTGGCAGCCAGATCTGTGCCTCCGCTATCACCTCTATGTCTGGGATTGTCTTCACATTGCTTTTCCCCACATGCAACACACATGGGTGTTTAATCCTGCTGGTTGGGCCTGACTTGAGCACTCAGTGGTGCAGGGTCAGAGCCTAGGTCTCTATTTAGGAGAGAATAAGCCACCTGCCATGGGCAGCTGCAGCCTTTCCCCTGGCCTGGTGCAATGAAGCTGGTAGTTTGAACAGCTGAGAGCCTCCCAGGTTGTTTCTGTTCTTCATGGTGTGCCCTGAGTATTCAGTAGATAGGCGGTGTCCTTCCAGCCCACCTCTCTGCGATTGTTTCTTTTGCACAGGCGTTGAGGCTGCCGCACGTGGATTACATCGAAGAGGACTCCTACGTTTTTGCTCAGAGCATTCCCTGGAACCTCGATAGGATTGTCCCAGCACAGCGCAAGTCTGGAGAATATAACCCTCCCAGTAAGGGGTTGTTTTTCTTTTCCTCTCATTGGAGTTTATTTTAAGGAAAATTTGTGGGACGGGATTATTTCCAGGGGCAAAATTGCCCCCCGCAATTTCATGCAGAGAAGTTAGGAAACCTGTGCCAATGTAGTTCCAGGTGTATGCAGAAAGGAAGGAGAACACAAATCTAGACCAAACCCTTTTCCCTACCCCAGTGGGACCAATGTCCTCGTCTCCAGTGAATTTGGCACTTTTGGCAGGCTTTGAGGGGGGCATGGCTAGTTAGAAGGGGACAGAGCCAATCAACTCTTCATGGTAATGTTCCTCTCCAAATCGGGGATAAACTTAACCTTGTGAGGACAGGGCAGGTTGGCATCATCTGGAGCAGAGCCCTTGTCTATGTTGTTTTCTCCTGCTCCCCCTCCAGCTCATTAGTGCCATTCATAATTCCTTAGGAAGATGGAGTTGAGAACAGAAGAAACCACTATGGGCATGGGCCTGGGGGGCAGGGAGCTTGCATAACTACCCTGTAAGTCATGTGCTTGCAGAGTTTGCAGGATTGGGCTCTATATTGGTAGTGGATGGGTGCACTGTTTGCTGTGGGGTTTTCCCCCCTTGCAAGCCACTGTTTGCAGGAGTTGGTAATTTTGCTGTAAAAATGAAGCAGCGTGGTTTGTAAGATGGCAGCACCCAGAGAACATCTGCGTGCCATTGGCTAAGGAGCAGGACTGGTGACTGCGCCGGTTGTAACCATGTGTATGTTTTCTGAGGGCATTGCTGTCTTTCACACTGACTGCCTTGGGGCTTGTGTTTGGTAGATAAAGGAGATCTGGTCGAGGTTTACCTACTAGACACCAGCATCCAGAGCAACCACCGGGAGATAGAGGGAAGAGTCTTTGTGACCGACTTTGAGAACGTGCCAGAAGAGGATGGCACACGCTTTCACAGACAGGTGAGTGTAGCTCTGCGCTCTGTCAGGGCCCTGCTTACGAGAGTTTTCTGTCAGAACCGTTCGTCAGTGGGAAATGGAGGTTTTGATTACAGTTTTGCACGAAAAAGTGCTGGTTTTCTATGGAAGATTTCACTCTGTCATTCTGAACTTGTGAAAATTCAGGCAACCCCCAAACATAATAGCTGCAGCGGTCTCAGACTCAGCACGAATTGGGCTTGCTGAGTATTGACTTACGCTGGGTCCGGGAGCTATCTCTGCTGCACCTCTACATTATAGTAAGATCTGGGCTGCCTGTGCACCCAACTCTTACTACATTTAAACTGCAGAGCCACAGCAGGGGTAGCTCCGGGACCCAGCGTAAGCCAGGACTGAGTGCCTTCCATTATCAACTAATAGTATAGCCAATATACCCACCTCTTCACATCCTTACCCTGGGTTCAGGATCAGGATGTGATCAGGAGCATGCTGACACCCTGCACAATTGCCACCTCTCTACACATAATAGTGGGCAAAGTTTTGTAATGTTTAGCAAATCTAAGGCTAAGAACATCTGCATCTCAGCTCACAGCCCACAGTTTTCAGTGGGAATGGAAGGTGCTCACCAAAGATGGTTATATGCAGGGCTTGACAAATAATGGAATCTACTCGCCAGTGGTGAGTAGATTACAACCTGAAGTGCCAGCGCAGAGCGATCTGTGCAGAACCGCACGAAACCGCGTGGCTGGCGAGCGGGGCTTGCCGCCGCTTGGCGAGCCCTGCTTATATGGATAATGAGACTCTCCAGAGTTAATGTGAACAAAGATTTTTGGGAAAGAGAGAACCTCATACTTCAAGGCTGAGGCCTGTCTCTAACTACTAGGGATCAGCATCTCACCTTCCTAGGGGGCAGATTGTCCCGCATCTGGTGCTAGCTGCTGTCAGAGTCAGGGTCCTAGGCTTGGAGGATGGACTATGGGTCTGATCCAGTCAAGAATTCCTGTGTTACGTAGAATAGATTTTTTTCCTTGCTTTAGCGCAGCAGACACAGGGCTGTGGTTAATTGAAGGAATTTGGTTAATAACTAGTGCAGAACAATTCAGCAGTGTTAGCAGGGGGATTGAAACTGGCTAATACACTAGAGTAGCGTTTCTCAAACTGTGCTCCACAGAGCCCCAGGGCTCCACGAGACATCTCCAGGGGCTCTGTGGGGTTGACAAACTGGAAACATTGTATGTGTTGTACCTATCGATCAGTGGACCACTGGGGCTCCGCATAAATTTTTATGCATGTAAAGGGCTCCGGAGCCCAAAAAGTTTGAGAATTGCTGCACTAGAGAATAGCGCACTAGTGCAATGATGGGAATGGTGGTAGCACGTAAAGGGCCTGATCCTGCACACGTGGACATGCACGAGTCCCTCTGTTGAGGTCAGTGCAACCACTCGAGTGCACGTGGAAGTGTGTGCAGGAGTGAGCTCCCAGCGTGCGTATTGCTGCCAGTGGAATGGCTCTGGAAATCTCTGCTGCCTGGACTGACTTCCCCTCTCTGGCAGGCCAGCAAGTGTGACAGCCATGGGACCCATATGGCTGGGGTGGTGAGTGGCAGGGACGCTGGCGTGGCGAAGGGAGCCAGTGTGCGCAGCCTTCGCGTGCTGAATTGCCAAGGCAAGGGCACAGTCAGCGGGACCCTGATTGGTGAGTAACGTGTGTGTCTGTCTGTTTGTCTCTCTCGATGGGACTGGTGGGATTTTAGGCCTGGCCATTTCAATGTGCACAGACCACCCATTGGCTTCAGGCCTATGGGGCTGGCTTGTCTCATGTGCTCAATAGGGATGTTAAAATGTGTGCAATTAAGTAACTGCTGAAACTTTCAACAGTTACATGGTTACACGCAGGGCAGTCGGCTCCCTGGGAGCCAGTGAACATGGGGAGCCGGTTTTTAAGCTGGCTCCCTGCATGTATTGGCCCCTGCCTGCTACTCTGTGCTGCTGCCTCTGTATCAGAGGCAGCAGCACAGGGCAGTAGGTGGTTCCCTGGCTGCTGGTGCACACTGGGAGCCTGCATGTAACCATGAATGTTAACAGATGAGCCCAGGCTCCTAGGTAACCATTGACATGGTTACACTTTCACACTCCTAGTGCTCAACACCCATTCATGTACCAAGGTAGATTTTTTCTGAAGGGCCCTGTACTCACTCTTCTAAGCTCTCTTGAAAACGCAGGACTTTAGTCCCTAACCCCGATCTGCCTCTGAACAGCCTGTGACAGGGTGCACTCGAGAGGACAGAGGTTAACTGCTTTTTCTCACCCCCCTGGTGAAGGGGAGTGAACACTGTGGAGGGAAAACAGGGCTACGCACCCAGCATTCTCGGGCTGGGTTGGAGCCAGGCCTTTCCCTGTGTGTTACTACTAAGAACATTCACATGAAAAGGATCTTGAGTCTTTCCGACGGGAGGGGAGAGCCGACACTGGCCCCCAATTGCAGGATGCGAGTGAGTTTTTTAGATCCTTTTCTGAGAGTCTTCTGTCAGTTTCACTTGTACTTGATCAACAGGCCTGGAGTTCATCAAGACGACCCTGACTGCCCAGCTCTACAGCCCCCTAGTGGTGCTGCTCCCCTTTGCCGGAGGCTACAGCCGTGTTCTGAATGCAGCTTGTCGGCTGATGGTGCAGACAGGGGTGGTAATGATAGCTGCAGCTGGCAACTACAAGGAGGATGCCTGCTTGTACTCCCCTGCGTCTGAACCGGAGGTATGGGGCTGGGACACACTGCTTTCATTGAGACCTGGCTTCTGTTCCTGACTCGGTGGCTGTTTGGTCTTGATCGAGGCATGTCAGCCCATCTGTGCCTCCGTTTCCCTGGGTGTAGATGGGATAAGTTATTTCCTGCCCTTTGGATATAGTGTGTTATGAGGCATAGTCCTCACCGCAGTGTGTGTTACAAGCGGGGGAATAAGACTTTATGGCTGCCCTTGCTCCTGTAATCCCTGCTCTTGGGGGAATACTCGGACCATCCTGCAGCTTCTCTGGAGCTCCCTAAATAGGAAGGCAAAATGCCCCCCTATCCCCGGTGCTTTCTTGCAGGGGGTGCTTGAAAAGCACCAGATCGCATTCCCTATGCTCGGGGCCTGTTAACGGTCTGGGGGCAGTGCTGAGTGCTTGCTTGCACTACCTGGGATATTGCAGCCCGTCCAATGTTATGAGGTGGTTTTGCCGCCTGCGACTCCCAGGTCCCGCCCCTTCCTTGTTGGCTGGGGCCACTGTGCCTTGTGGCAGATGGAGGGTGACTTGGTGGTTGGCAGGAAGCTTGTACGGGAGGTAGAGGGTTATTAGGCCTGCGTGTCCTTGATTCCTGTCGTGGCCGTAGCTCCAGACCCCAAAGCACATAGCTCCTGCTGGAAGGAGCTCAGTGCTCCTGCCTACCCCCGCCCTTGCGAAGACCTTTCAGCCGCATCCTGAGGGGGTCACATAGTCCTGGTCTCTTACAGCTCCCTCAGCCCTGAAGGGGGTGTGGCTTTGTGTTCCTGCGAAGGCAAAATGTTGTTGACTCGCCTTGTACAGGCCGGGGGGGCGGGACATTTGTTTGGGAGTTTGTGTGATCACATGGCCTCCAGCTTTTGCTTTCAAAATGATCGTCACGTTTTACTGCTGAGCCTGAAAGGGTCTCAAGTGCAGCGTAATGCCCTCGCTCCCGTCTCCTCCCAAATACACCTGTCACTCATTTAAATTGGACTCAACACACACTGACGTCCCATACCCTCCATCTGCTGCCGAAGTCCCAGTTGTCTCATTACACTGTAACCCTTAGGTGATCACTGTCGGGGCAACCGATTTCCAGGACCAGCCTGCCTCCATGGGAACCTTAGGAACAAACTTTGGCCGGTGTGTGGATGTCTTTGCCCCCGGTGACGATATCATCGGGGCCTCAAGTGACTGTAGTACTTGCTTCACTTCCCAGAGTGGGACATCCCAGGCTGCTGCACATGTAGCAGGTGAACTGATTATTTTAATTTTTTTTTTAAATGCAGGCATAGGATCAGGCAGTAGTGGCTGTGTGACCATGTGTCTTAGCAGGGTAAAATGAACCATCCCCAGCACAACACACTGCATTGACTAGCATAAGTGCAAACCTGTGCAGAACTGGATTCGATCACACCGTGGGGGATGTGGTTAAAACATGAGTCCTACCTCCTCTGATGGGGGAGGGGAGGTGTTGGACTCGGGAGCGCCACGTTCAGTTCCTGGAGTCCGTGGTGGAGCCTTGGGTTATCTGGGGGAAGTCACTTAAGTTTTCTGTGCCTCAGTTCACCATCTGTGACACTAGGATAATAGTCCTTTGTTCGTGTAGCTTGAGAGCTCTGGGGGGCAGCGACTGTTACGTGTTTGTACAGTGCCTAGCACAGTGGGGGCCTGATCTCACCTGGGGTTTCTAGGCCCTGCTGTGTAATACATCTGTGCTGCAAAACCTTCGGGGGGCAGTGGGCGCTGTCCGGGGTTCTCTGCTCGGTATCCCCATCTGGTTCCCTCGTTTTAACCCTTTGACTCACACCCATACCTGTTTTTTCATTATTTGTCCCCAGTAATTAGTTGGTTTTTCTGGGTTCTGTGGACCCTCCCTGCAGGATAGGGGGAGGTCCTTTAGATGTGGGCGGGCTAACGCCTGCCCACCTCCTGGATACCAAATAGTATCTGTGCTGCAAAGCCGAGCCATGTTTTCTCCCTGTCGGAAAACAACTGCTGTGTGTCTCGTAATATGGAAAAGACAGGGCTTGGTTACAATGTGATTTATTATGAGGCTGCTGGAAGGTGACTTGGATCACGCAGTGCAGGTGGGGCCCTGCAGACATGGTGCTGCCCTGGGGAAAGGCGCAAGCTAGAACTACAGGACACACGGCTACAAGCCATCAGCACGTGGCCTGATGCCACACTACTCGAGAGCATGGCCCCAGGACTGCCATGGCTTAGATCTACCATCTGCTTTGACTGCGGGTACATGGACACTGCAAAGAAAATCCCATGGCACCAGGGCTTTCTACGCATGTTTTCACATTTAAATCAACGTTTTAAGACGGAAATGATGCACGTACTTCTCTCCTAGGCCTCGCAGCCATGGTTCTGAACACCGACTCCACGCTGACGCTCTCTGAGCTGAGGCAAAGGCTAATTCATTTCTCCACCAAAAATGTGATCAATGAGGCTTGGTTTCCTGAAGACCAGAGGTTGGTCACACCCAACAGAGTGGCAGGACTGCCCAGCAAACTCACCACAGGTGAGTCACAAATGCTACACGGTGCAGCAAAGGGAGAGAAGCTCCAGGTGGTAGCGTGGCCTTGCTAAGGCTGAGAGGTGTGTGACTGAAGTGATGGGCGCTTAGGGGCTGGAGCTCTCCTTGCTGGTTAGTCTGCACGGCAGTGAAACCCCCACAGGTGGCCCGTATCAGCTGTGCAATTACAGTGTAGATGTTCAGGTGAAGAACATGGCCCTTAAACAGCCCCTTAGCTCTAGGCCGAGTTAGCAGACACAGGCTGGCTTTGGGTTTAATTGTATTGTAAGCATAAGCTACGTTCTCCTGTGTGACCTGGCTGTTCTGGATTCGTGTGAGAAAAGCTGGGTTGCCTGGGGAGGGGAGGGAATGTTTGGATTTTCAACCAGAGAGTCCAGTGAAAAAGGAGACCTGGCAGTATCCTGTCAGGTGTACTGCCTGGACACCAAACATCCAGTGACACTGGGCAGAGTGGCAGGTGAGGTGGCAAATCATGAATCGGTACCAGTCCTTGTTTAGCAGGGGACACCTTACTTGTATTTGGCGGGCGGGCAGGCAGCAGCCCTCATTCCAGTCCAGGAGCAGAGGAAGCCCAGGCGGGGGAGGGAAGGAGGAAAGGATCAAGCAGGTAGGAGAGAGGGTGGGAGTCTAGCAGTGAGCAAAGTGTGGGCACGGCCTTGAGGCTGTAGCAGAGCAGTGGGGGGGGGGGAGGAGTCTGGTTTTCTGACATGAGGAAGTTGGTAACCTGGTGGGAGTTTCTGCGGGCCCTGAGCAGCAGGTCTGGCTCGCGTTTGAGGATCAGCTCGGTGTGCTGCTTTGAGGGGAACTGAGCCGGCTCCTTGTCACTTTACCTACACTCCTGAATGAACGGGGCCCCTTGTACAGTCACTTCGCCTCTGTGCTGCTGAGGGTGCGGATAGACTTGAAGCAACCCTGCTGTGCAGGACTAATGTCTGAGCTGTGCCTTTTCAGAGGAGCAGCTGTACTGCCGCTCCATGTGGTCTGCCCAGTCCGGGCCGATGCGCTCTGCGACAGCCATCGTGCGCTGCAGCGGGAACGAGGAGATGCTGAGCTGCTCCAGCTACTCCCCGAACGGCAAGCGGCGAGGAGAGCGTATCGAGGTGATGCTCCCCCTGGGGAGGGGTGGGGTACTATCGGATTTACAAACCAGCATGGGTGGGGAACAGCCTGACGGCTCCTGCAGCGCCAGTGGGTAGGGACTAGGAGAGTCCAAAACATCACCTTACGATGATGCTTTCTGAATTGTAGGTTCATGGAGGCGGGAAGCAGTGTGTGGCCCACAATGCATTTGGTGGCCATGGTGTCTATGCTATAGCGAGGTGTTGCATTTGGCCCAAAGCTGACTGCCAGACTCACACCAGTTCCCAGGTTGCGGATGGTACTTTGACAGCCGGAGTGGGGTGCTCCAAGGAGAACCACGTTTTGACAGGTACGGTAGCTGTCTTGCTGAGGATAACTAGTGGAGGCTTGCTCTCTCTGGTGTGAAACTGGCCCGGCCTGTTCTTTGCAAATGAGAGATGCAATTTAAAAGGAACTCTTGAGAGTCTTAGAATTAATTCTAAACATCACAGAATTTATCAGACAGTCTCTCTGCCTAGCTGATCAGTCACACGTACAATCAGAATCATCCTGCCACATCCCCTTAGGAAGTTCAGTTCAGTTCAATATTTATAAAGTGCTTGGAGGTCCTTGGATTTATTTTTATGTGCTGCATAGGCTGGTTTGATAATTCCCAAACTGATGCTTTAGTCTGATATGTTCCCAATACGTCACGCTCTCCTCACAGGGCTGATTGCGACACACACGTATTCCCTTAGCATGCAGGCAGGTTCAGTGACTCAAAACACTCTGGCTGTTGTTTGTAGGTTCCAGTTCCTGGATAGCTGGAGGTTTGCGAAATGGATCCTTTTAGCCTTGATGTCTGAAACGAAATACTTATGACCTAAGCAGGGTAACATGTTTGGGTCTCATCTTATTTTCCAGAGTGTATTGTCCAGTAGGGAGGTCAACGTGTAGTTGACAATACGATTAACGGATAAGCCCAGGCTTATTGGTTAATTTTGTTGACTACATGCATTTCCTCTTCTACCCTGCTGCCTCTGATATAGAGACAGCAACGTGGTGGGTAGCGGGAGCGGGAGCCAGTGCCTGTGAGGAGCTGCCTTAAAAGCTGGCTCCCCACGAACACCGAATCTGCCTGCCCACCCAGCAAGGGCAACTGGCTTAAAAGCTGGCTTCTCCCAGCACTGGCTCTGCACTGCTGCTTCTGTTGGCCTGTTTGGGGGGGGGGGGGGGGGGGGGGAAGGGGTCCAAGTTCGCTGCTGACAGTGGCTCCTCTGTGTCCCATGGAGCAGCCTTTGTCTGCAGGGAACTTTTGACCCCCCACCCCCTCCCCATGGACAGGCGCAACTAATTGCCTCCTCACGCTGCTGCCCCTGTATTGGATGCAGCAGCACAGAGCAGCAGGCAGCTGGTTCGTGAATGGAGCTGGTTTTCAATCGGATTCCCCTTGTGGACTGGCGCCACCTGCCACTTTGTGCTGCTGCCTCTAATACAGAGGCAGCAGCATGGCGTGGCAAAGGACTTCCCTGAGAGTGGGGTCAGGAGCACACTGGCTGCTGGCCCCACCCCCCAGGGACTATCGAATAGTCGTGTAAGTGACTATTTTGTACGGTTACACAACTGTTCAGTTAACCAATATCTAACATACCTATTGTCCACATATCACAATTACCATGCTGGTTTGAGTGGCATCTCCCACTCTAGAGCAGCCCCTGTTGATGTTCGGGAGCATTCATGTCCAGATTGAGGTGCTCTGGCAGAGATGTGCCCTGGCCTACACCATTCCATGCATGCTGTTTTCTGCTTCATGGTTTTCAAGAGAAGCCAATGTCCCTGACCCTGGATTGCTAACGAGCAGGCTTTGCGCATTCACCTTGAAGTATTTTGTGCTCTCGGCAGGCTGTAGCTCCCATTCTCTTGCTGGAGAGTTTAGTGACAGTGTCAGACCCGTTCTCGGGATGGAGACCGGACAGCACCGATGCGTTGGTAGAGTGGATGTGGCTGTGCATACTTCCTGCTGCCACGCCCCCAGCATTGAATGCAAGGTGAAGGAACACTCACCTATGGGCTTCCAAGAAAAGGTAAGGCAGAACCAGTCACTGGAGGCCTTTTCAGAAGCCGTTTGCTGGCTATAGCCATCGTTCTTACGACCTCCTAATGGATCTTCCATCCCCTTCCCGCCCCCCACCTGCTCTGAAAGCTGCTTTACTGTGTCTCACTCCGGCCACTGAAATACACGAAGCAGTCCCTGCTTATCCCAGTTCTGAGAGTGAGTCTGTCCCTCTTCCTGGCAGGTGGCAGTGTCCTGTGGTGATGGCTGGACTCTGACCGGCTGCAATGCGTATTCCTGGGGTCCTGGCACCCTTGGCGCCTACGCTGTGGATGACACTTGCGTGGTAACAAGTGCCCTTGGGGGCAAAGGGGCAGCCTCCATTGCCATCTGCTGCAGAAGCAGACATTTGGAAGCTGACAAGCACAGTTCCAACTACTAATGAGGACCCTGCCTGTGGCTACCAGGTGCTCCTGCTGGGACAAATCTGACATTCCACCAAGACACATTCCAAAACCATCACCTTTCTGGATTGCAGAGCTCAGGCTACTTCTCCCTTTGGCTAGTGCTGCCTGATTAAACAAGAATCAGTCATTGCTTGCAAGTGGGAGTCATAACACACCTACAACGTAAAGGCCATTCGTGTCTGGATACTCTCGATCCCAGTGCCGTGAGGATAAGTGGGTTTTTTCCTCTCTTCTTCCATGGAACCGCCTAATTTACTGCATATGCATTCTAGCAGGGCGACATTTGGCAAGAAGTCCCATCAAACAGTAACCGAAACAACTCCTGCATATAAAGCAGCTACGTTAGAATCTGTGTCAGTCAAGGGCTTTGAGGGTGACTTGTGGTGGTGTATTTTATTGCACCAAGTCAGCAACCCCCTTCCCTGTTCTCAGCGAAGTTTGCTAGGTACCTTTGTTTTCTCTGCAGCATTCTGTGGGTATTTGTGTTACCACCTCATTCTTTTTCTGCACTTGAAGCCAGATTTTCCCTCCTGCTTTAGCCTCTGTGAACGGCTGTGGCAGTGATGGGCCATGAAAGACCAGGATTTGGTAAGGGGAAAAGATCCTCTAGTGCAGAAAGTGATGGGTGGGGTGATGCTGTCGGGCAGAAGTGGGGAGCTGAAGCCCCAGAGCCTCATGGGCTGATTAGGAAAGCCAGATCCAGTCTATGGGCTCTACCTGGTGGGGAAGAGACTCCATGCGCTGCAGCTCCTCCTCCGTTAGTGCAGTAAAGCACTGCCTGGAGGGCCCCCCCATGTACTAGCCTGGACCCTCCAACACTCTACAGTGCAAGGGGAATGCCTTCTGCCTGTGGCCATATCACTGAGGTAGGTTTTTTGCTTCTCACTCTGATACAGCTCCTGCCTGGGGGTGTGGTGGTTTTTTTTTTGTGGGTCAGGGGCTCCCAACCCTAAAAAGATTCCTCACCCCTGCTGTAGGGGGCTGCCATAATCTCTCCTTGGAGATGGAGCTGCCAGCTCTGCTGCCAGGGCTGAGAATCAGGGATCAAAATGTGCCTTAAAGCCACCATAGTCCCCATGGGGCTGTGACTGTGCAGTCAGACTGGTCTTCCAGGAGATGCCCCACAGGGCCTGCGCTGTCTGACTTGCAATTAGCCCAAAAACCCTGCAGGGATTTTATTTTTTACATATCTTAGGATCTTTCTGTAACTCCTTTCCTCCAAGCAGCGCTCTATGTGCCTTACAAACCCTGGCTCTAGCAGCCATTGCTCTCAAAGGTGCAAAGTGAAGCTTCTGTGCACAGTGGAGCAGCATCAGCAGAACCATGGCCTCCTCCAGCAGGCTGCTGCAGAAATGGGCAAGGGTGGTGGTAAGGGAATTATTCTCTTCCTCCCCCCCAAAAACCCACCAGAGAGGAACATCAGGGATTAGCCCACACTGGCAGGAATTTGGCCCTGTCCTCCACTAGGTCTCCCAGCTGGAAGTCCTCCCAGGCCATACCATCCCCATGCACAGATCACTCAGTGCATGGAGGTCTTCTGTGCAGGTCCCAGGTTTGGGATGTGTGGAGGCTTGAAGGAGGCAAGTGTTGCTGAAGTGACTGAACCACCTTCTCTTAAAGATCATGCATGAAGCATAGTACAGCCTGTCCTGTGTGAATTCTTGAGACAGCCTCTTGGCCAGTAAGAACTGGACTGAAACCACCACTTCAAGTTCTCTGACTTAAGCAGAGATGAGTTGGTAACCACTACCCTGATGAATGCAGTGTGAATTCCTAGGAAGAGTATTGAGGCTAATCTACATCATCTGTAACTCAGCCAGGCTTGGTTTATGTCACTACAATCCCTAAACCACTGCCTCACAATGCACTGAGATAGTCAGCATAGTATACTAGTGATCTTCATAGGCTGTTCATTTCTGTCACCATGCAGTTTAAGACAAAACCAGAATCTCTGTAACCCCATGCATTGTCAATGTGGCTTTATTGCTTGTTAGATTTCAACTAGACAATCTAGGTTAGCACTTCTTGCAGCTTTGACTTTCCCACCCACTTCCAAAAGTTAGCCTAACAGCATAGCAAATAAACTCCAGCATGTGCTCAGTCAAGCTTGTAACCTCTAGTTTAACAGCTTGTTTAATCAGATTTTAATCTTATTTTTTTGGCAGCTGTTACTTACTAGCTTTTTAAAGAGCAAAAGAAATTTAAACTAAAAATGTCAACCTACTGTACTGCTTTAAGTAGTCTCCTTTCAGGTTCGCCCTTGGGGAAGTGTATATGGTTGAAGTAATGTGCTGTAATTCACTGTTTTTTATAAAGAGCTTTCATGGTACTGTGGTTTTTACATCTGTATCTTGAAAATATTTATTCAAGTTTTATAAACAGCATTTTATAAGTGTCTTTTTAAAATAAAAATGTATGCCCCTGCTTGGAGTTCTTCTATCTACTCAGCAGTCAGTGTGAAATGGCAGGAGATTAAAGCTGGAGGTGACCCATTGTTCACACTGCTGCATACAATCATCCTCTTAACAGGGAACAGGTCTGGTGCAAACCATTGATACTGACAAGAAAGGAGACATCAGGTCACTCACACAGCTGCAAGGGAGGTTAGACTTAGGTACAGGACCATGAGCCAGAATTCAGGCTTGGAGTCTAGGCTCTGTGGTACAGCTACAAGGGAGTACGCAAAATCGGCTCACACTAGTGCACTTAATAGTAAGTCATGTGTGGGCTGGTGCTCTGGTGGGCTTTACAGTGACATTCTGGCTCAGGTAAAGTTCAGGCAGTACTATTTTCAGCTGGCTACATGGACCCACAGTGGGCTGGGTCATTCCCAACTGCAGCATTATCCATTCTGTGCCCTTCTGACTGGGTAGCACTACACAACCTCCCACAAGAGGTACCAGTAGGGCAAAGTTACTGACCTGTACCCTGCAAGCTGTTAGCCCATGGGAAGAATGTGTTACTTCTGCTACAGGAAGTAAGAGTTACACAGGTTTACCAATATGCAGCAGTACTGGTGAATGAGCTGTATAAACCTTGTTTTGCTTTAAATAAGACCTTCCAGTTAATAGCAGAGGGTGTTTTCCCTTTGATTAAATGCATCCACTGATTTGCTTCTGTTCAGTTTGTCATTTTACTTATTATGGATATACAGGAAAAGCTTCTAAAGCTAACTGAAAAACTTGAGTTATTCTCTCGTGTAGATATAGACAGTATCAATTTCACCTAATATGGAATATAGATTAGTTTAACTAATACAGAACTGACCACTGTCTCACCTGGGCTGTTCTTGAGAACACCAAATCTTGCTTATACCACATCTGAAGATAGTACAGAAAGACTTTATTCCACATAAAAGCTCCTCCCCAGGGAATTGCTTCTTCATAAAGACATTGAAAGCAAGGACTGTTCTGTATAAGAGGGTTTAATTGTCTTGACTAAACTGCAAATAGCCTGAGCATTGTTGCATGCTTAACATTAAGATCAAACATACTGCTACAGATCAGATAACCTGAGATGTTTCCAAAAGTTAGTCAGTTTCCTTACAGATACCAGTTTTAATAGAACATTAGCCTCTGCCTACCTGTGCCAAAAACAGCCTATGTTAGAGCTGCCAGGGTTCTGATTGGATTGTTGCAAAGATTCAAGCATGTGCAGTGTTTTTCTTTTAAGCAAGCAGAATCAGCTTGCTGGATTTTGACCTCAGGACATTTATATGAGGAAAGATACAAAAAACCCTTTTCATTTCAACTTAACTACCTAAAGAGACAGGGATGGTCAGCAGGATGTTTCTTAAAGAGTAGAAACATTTAATAAAAGCTCAACAAAGGGCATGGAAAATTAGGCCCACTTTGTGCTAATCTGAATATTTCATTGTTTAACCAAGGAGATCAAAATTAGACTTCCAGAAATGGTTGGTAGGGCAGTGAATAATTGCTGCTCTGCCTGAACAGCAAAACAACTAGTAGCAACAGGGGCAATTCTCTCTTGAGCCACATAACTGCCACTAGAAGCATTACCCATAGCAAATTGGTATTTTATAGTACCCGGAGGCATGCTAGGGCATGTTGGAACCTATGAACATCTTGCTGTCTGCTCTTTCATGGTTGATACATGAGCAAAATGCATCATTCTATTTGGTGAAGGGATGAGATAAGAATTCTCGATGCTCAAGCCCGGAGAAGTGTAGCATAACAGCTTGCTTGGAGCTCCAAATGGTCAACTGTTACACCACCAGTAGATTTCACATTAGTGCATATTCTAAAAGGCTTGGACTCCTGCTACCAAGTAATTAACATGATGAGAAATGGCAGCCTTGGTCAAGCATGAAGATTCTCAACAGTGCAGAGATGCTTTGCTTTTACATCTGTTGATTAAACCATCCATCCACAGGATGCAGGGCACAGACATCTGTCAGGAAGGGCTTTGTTTCTTTAAGAAATGTAGCGTTGTGACTTACCTACTGTGAAGCTTTTCGTACAAAGAAGAAGATTGGGTGCATATAACACCACTACAGCAGCGTTTTGTTTCCAGGTTTTCATAGAAATCACTGCTTTGAACCAGCATAACTAGAATATCCAGAGTCCCACTGTTTTATGAATCATGCACAAACAGAAGTTATCACTCTAGAGTCTGGCCCTCTGGTAACTGCCAGCTAATCCTGCTAGGTGTCAAGCAAAATATTCCAATTCTTAGCCAGTCTAATCAAGTGACTTTATTCTGCTGTAAGGAAGCAGAGAAGAGAAGTGCAGATGGTCATTACAACCTATTACCATGCATTATGGATGTTAACATTTGATTAATCAACTACTCGATTAGTGGAGGGGCTCTTGCTATCCATGCTTCAGCTCTGCCTTTTTAAAGTAGCAAGAGCCACCTGAAACTCTTGCTACATTTAAAAAGGCGGAGGCACAGCAGTTGGACTGGTGCAAGCAGGGACTGAAGCAGTATCTGCTAGCACTGTTTCCCTGCTGCACGTCTACTTCCCCCCCCCCCCGTGGAGACGGTGCTGGGGGAACTGGCTAGCTCCCCCCAGCACCAGCTTCTGCTCCTCCTCACCTTCCCCCCTCCCCCACCGTCTCTGATAAAGGCAGCAAAGGGTGGGGGAAGCGAGTAGTCGAATCACTACTCAAGTACCCGATAAGCATATGCTTATTGGGTAGTTGACTAGTTGCTTACATCCCTACTGTGCATGCAGAAAGCCATGCGATAAAGGTGTGCAACAAAATAGCTTTGAAAGTAATTCACCTATTTTAAATTAAATTATGTTAACTTGTAGGGGCTGTCAAAAGTATGTCAGGGTAATAAGCTATAGCTCATTAAGGAGAATTGGCTATGAAGAGTGTTCAGGTAAGAGGATCAACAAAATGAAAGTATAGTTTCATGAACAATCTATAAAGTACAGTAGTTTTCTGTGAAAGGAATAACTTTATTCCATTGACCAGGATTCCCCAAACTCCCCCCCCCCCCCCCCCCATCAGGGATGCCTATTTTTTCCAGTGCCAATGTCTATGCATTAGCTGGACAAATGTATTCCAAAGAGCACACAGGAATGCTATGGCTGCTCCCTTACTGAACATATTGTAAGATGTATAAAAACATTTTCATCCAAAAGATTGGCAGTAAAAATTACAACATAGAAACACATAACAATTTACACAAAAAGCTAGTTTTGTCAAACTATATTTTCAAAAAAAAAAAAAAAATCTTCAGCAGGTTCAAATGACAGCAGCTGGAAACCAAAGTATTGTCTTACTGAAAATTATAGCCATCGGCTCTATACAAGCATGAACAGAACTAGGAAGTTTGTACTGATCTGGAATATACAGTGGTGACCTGAGCCATCTTGATGCAGTTTTGCAAGTGATGCTACTTTGGCCTGCAGTAACAGAGGGCAGAGTTTCCATAGGAAATAATAGGGATTTGAAGTGATAATTGATGCTGGCCCCAGGAACAACACTGACATCACCACTGTATATTGACTCGGAGATGATTTATGATCTGTTAGGAAGGAACAGGGAAGGTGGGGAAAGAGGTGTCAATGTGAAATGAATTATTTATTAATTTAAAACATCACATTTAAAATTTCCCAGAATGTTATCAGAAACATTTATAAAATATGCTAACTCTGTCATGTTTCGATGACATTGTTTTGAAAAAATATCCACTACAATGCCATCCTTATTTTGAACATGCAGTTTCTGACACGGGTTCTCTAAACTGCAATAAGTTATAGAGCTGTACAGCTGAAATCATGTGGGATGGTTGCTTCAACAATGAAATGACTGGTTAATTTCAAGATTAGTACACAACAGTGAAAAGCCATCTGCCAGTAGTACATAAAAGTAAAAAGAAAAAAAAGGCACTTTTTGGCTGGTTGTGCCTTTGACTTGGCAAATTTATCCATTTTGAAGGTACGCAGGCACTCCTTAAGATTTCCCCCATTTCTGTGCATTTTTTTAAAGTAAGGCAGAATCCATAAATAAAGGCAAAAGCAGTGCGGACAATGTGACAAACTGAAAATGCAAAATGTACAAATATGAAAACTCAATTGGCACAAAAGAAGCTAGTATCCCAAGCTATTAGAAATTACTGAATTGCATTCAACATGGAAAACAAAGTTCTGCTCATACAGTCCAACTGGTTTCCAGTTATTTATGAGCAAATAAACCTAGCTGTGGTATTTTAAATGTTGCCTGGTCAAGTGAAAATACAAAGCCAACTCATTCTTTCCCTGCATTAAAATTATTATAAAATCCACACAACAATGTCCCCAACTCACTCAAGGAATTAATCATCATATACAACCAATACCAACTTTCTCAGTAACTTCAAAGCATAAGTAAATGATTGCAGATCACATGATTAAGACTACAGTTTATTCAATATGTCTCCAAATCTTAAAAAAGATGATTTAATGGAGTCAAACTGCAACAATTCAATCTTAAAGTGCTTTTTTCTTTTGAAACGTTAAATTTTTTTAAACCCACCTACGTCATTTCATACACACCTGTGTTACTAGAGAAAACAGCTTTTTTATTGCTTTTCCCAATTTGATATTAGAAGGTTATCAGAAAAGGCTCACCAATCCAGAGCTTTTGTGCCAAAGTCATTCTATAAGGAATTACAACCCTCCCGGTAGTGAACTGTGTCAGGCGCTATACAAATCAGTGGGGAGACATATTAAATACAAAGGTCCTTGTGTAGACTGATTCTTAAACTAATATTTTACAATGTAAATGTAAGTCATCACACATCTTTACATAATTTTGAATATTCCTATCCAATATTATCAGAAAGATTAAAAATTTGCCCTCCATACCTAAAGGCAGACTGATTTTTTTTTCTGTATAAAACCCAAAAGAATCTTTTTTGCAGCATCACAGAAAAAGCAACAGTTTTACATTCACTCATTTAATGTTCACATCATAAAAGTTTCAACCACTAGCTTTTTTGTATTTGATAAAATCTTCTTGACAAACTTTTATCCTGTCTGGATAATCACGCTAGCCACCACAGGAGTTCTTTGCAGCATTAAAGTTTCTAAACCTTCACAGATGAAGAATGCATTTAACTTGGAAGGAAACAAAATCCTTCTGGGTGGCCACTGATTCTTGTAAAGCATTCTCTCGCCAGACTCCTCTGAAGGTAAGCGATGGGATTCCAGTTTCAAAAAAGGTGCCAGGTGTTAAATATTTCAGTTCGAAGGTATCCTCTAAGGGTCAACATCATCAAGGTCACTTTTAGGCTCACCAATCATCATGGGAGACTCAGAGCCCTTTCAACACAAAAATAATGATGGTAGTACACGCCTGGTTCTTTCAAAGATACACAGTGAAATGTTAGCTACCTGACTGCAGTCAGGCTTATTCTGTCTTTATCATGGTTTAAAATCCAGTCACTAGTGTGCAGTACTGGGAGTTCTCAGCACGAAGCCCACTGCTTTCATCATTCATAATGAATTCTTAGCACGAGACAGGATTATTATTATTATTTACCTGTTGTAGATACCTGTCTCCATTCTCATTGGCTGGACTACTCTCTGATCCATTACTGCTTCCAGACTGATCTTTCTCATTCAACAGGGCTGTGGCATATGCCAGCGTGTCCTAGGGCAGAATGGAGAATAGAGAGGTTAGATGTTAAAAGGCCATATGCTCCATTCATTCAGTGGTTCAGAATAAAAAAAACCCAACATTTCCCAGTATTTAATCTCACACTAACTAATCTGCCCCCTCTGCAGAAGGGAAGTAACTGAGGTAATTGTGTGGTGTCTAGGGATTTTAAAATTCATTTATTTAGGTAAATATATTGGAGACATACTGAATAACCATTTAGCATTGACTTAGGGGAGCCGCGATGCAGAGGGGTGGGCGGGCTGCGGGTAACAGTGAAGGTTAACTGATGAGCCCAGGCTCCTTGGTTAACATGTCCACTTTTACGTCTCTAGTGGTATCGAATACAGGTTGGACCCCTATAGTCCAGACTTTGGTCATCTGTGGTCTGGCATCCCTGCGGGTGGTCCCGGGCTGGAGCACTCCGGGGAAGAGCTGGGCCCTCCGCTTAGCAACTCCTCCCCAGCCCTCCTGGAGCGCTGCAAATAGCTCATTTGCGGTGCTCAAACTCAGGGAGGAAGGGGGGAGGAGTGGGGACAGAGGAAAGAGGCAGGGTGGCTGCAGAGCTCTGCGGCCGAGGGCCGGGAACGAAGCCCTGCAGCTGGTGGCTGCAGAGGGGTGGCATTGACTGAGCAGGGACGGGGAAAGAGGCTGGGTGGGAGCTGGGAGCACAGCCTGGTGGCCACTGGGATTAGTATGCTCCTGTGTGGCAGTGCAGCTCCGCAGCCACCCTGCCTCTTCTCCCGAGCGCCGCTTGGTCAGTGCTGGGCCCTCCACTGCCGCCAGAGAGCGCCCCACAGCCAGTGCTAGCAGAGGGGCCGGCACTGACCTCCCGTGGTCTGGGACAGGTCAGGTCTTAAGCCTGCCTCACAAGGTACAACCTGTAATGGGTTCACTATGGGCGACCACGGCAGTCAGGAACACACTTCAGATCCAACCTCCAAGAGTGCACTTAAAAGACACTTGTCTATAGAAAGATGAAAAAAGGGTCCCTCTCTGAGGTGGCGGCAGGGGAAATGGAGACAACAGAACTGCTGCCCACGATTATGGCATGTACCTGTGCTGAAATAGTGCGCTGGAAGGTTTTTGCAGTGGAGGTTTCATTGGATACGTTACTCTGTGGAGCCCAGTAGTGTTCGGACATCTGAATAAAAGCCAAATAAAAATTAAACACTCAGCAGCAGAAACACACGACATGCCTAAGGCTTCGCTTGCATCTTCCACAGCTGGATGGGAAGACACAAGCAAAGTCTGTGGCAGACCTGCGTAGCAAACTGGAGTGTCCATGTCAGCATCGCTGAAACATTCATATTTAATTCATTAAAAGGTGCCAAACTCAGAATGAATAAAATCCATAAGAGCCACCCTTCTATTTGATAGCAAATTGAATTTTATGCCAGTTACCACATTTTCAGTAGGGTCCAGTTTTTGTACTGGCAACCCAGCTTCTTTGTAAAAGGTGTCAGGGAGAAAGATGGGAGGTTTTTACAGCTGGAGAGTCTGGGATTATGGGACAGAGTGCTTGAAGACAGATCACGGCCTAGTCCTGACAGCAGAGGCAGAATGTGGACTGGTTCTGCTAAGCTTCCCATTTCTTAAGTCTCCTTGAGTACTGGAGAAGCACTGCTGGGCCTGCCTTAGCTGGGAGAGATTGGGAACTAGGGGCTTCTAGCTATTGTGAGGAAAAGTGGTGTCTGTTCAATGCACACATTTTGCTGTGCTGAACTTTAAGGAGTGGATTTTAAGGAGTCTCCCGTGGAGACTGGTTGCCTGCTCCAGCACGCTGGCAAGGACAGATTTCCATACTGCATTTTCTATGATGAGCTTCAGCCTCAAACTCTAGCACAAAGTCATGAGGATCACCATAGATTTAAAAAAAAATTCTGATTTATAAAAGTTATATACAAGTGTCCTTTACTGGTACATAGCTGTACACACAAACCTTTCCATTTTAAAGTAAGAAGGAGCCAAATAAAGAGACTTTTTCAAATGCTTCCCTTCAGCCATGTCATACTACTACTTGAGATTCACAATAATATCACCAATTTACTGTCACAATAATGATCACTGAAACCAAGGTGAAAATCATGTCTACCTCAAAAATATGGCAATAGGAGATTTGAGCTGGGTGAATTACTGATATTTTGGTTTGGCCAGCAAACCACCCCTTCCCCCTCCAAAATCAGGGACAATATTTAGATCAGTTCAGAAAACGTTTTGGTTTGCTTGATTCAGAAAGGAGATTTGGATTCAAATTGTCTATCTCCCAGGTAAGTGCCTAAATCTCTAGGCAACAGTCCCTCTCTCTCAATGTATAAAGCTATAAATATTCATTGGGCCAAACTGAAACTATGGACCCTGAAAACAGAAGAGCCTATTGGTCCAAAAAATTCACCCAAATCAGCTTATAATAGAAGTCTGGCAGCAAATTTAACAAGCAAGAGAAGACAGTCTCTCCCTAAAATTGCCACAGGCCAATTACCTTCTTCTGTAGCCATTGTACTGCCCAACTCCAATGATGCGAATTCTCCTTGAAATAATCTTTAGCAGCAGGGCACCTTGGAAATTGAGAGTATAATTATTCTCCACAACACAATCCTTTCAGATAAATCTGGAATTCAGAGACTGCTCTTCCTTTGCACACATTACAATTACCAAGTCGGTCATTGTCTTCTCTACACATTATTATTGCAAACAGGTTTTTTTTAAATGCTACAATAAATTAACTGGTTTAGTAAAAAAGTGTACATTACAATACACAAAAGAAGCCGAGCAAAGTTTACATCAGACCGTCCATTACATAATGGAAACTAATTGCATGTTAAAGTGAACCAAGAACATACATTTTAAATCCTTAAACCCCCAAACTTTTCAAATAAAAGATCAGAAATCCTTCCTTACATTAGTTTGGCAGAAACACATGTTTCTCATGCAGCAAATGACAAATGACTTAAACACTATACAATACAGCTCTCCTTCTTTGGCTTTAGACATTGGTATAACCAAATGCAGAAGGAGAAATCCAACTCAGCTGCTACTAGGTACAACACCCCACCCCACCTTCACTTCCCTAAAAAAACTTCAATCCATTCCTAGGGAATCTAGCATCAGATTTTCAAGAGATCCAGAAAAATTCCAAGTAGACTTCTAGGTCGGGCCTTTGAAGTTCACTTATTACAGTAACTCAAGCCTCGTGGTGACAGGAGTGCAGTTTACAAGATAGAGGTTTGTGACAGGCTGGGAATTTGTGAGGTTGTAAATTATTTGGAGTTTAACAAACCTTTCACTTCCTTTTACCATTACTTACTTCTGCGCAAGAGTAACAAGAAACTTGACACACTGATAGCAACGACTGCTGTCCACATGGTTACTGTGGTGCATCAAGGCTGGAATGAGAAATAGAAGTATTAACACATTATTTACATACAATTTTGTGATACAAACAGCTACATATTGATTGAAAATATCATGCCAAAGGCAAAAGCGAGAGGTAGTCTATAATTTATTTTTCTTTAGAGCTTTCAGAAATGTTAGTGTGAATATTTTATAAATACCTGATGTACTAATTCTGTTCAAGATTCTTTTACATTTTATCAGAACTCTCCTTTTTGTCTCAACCAGATCAAAGTAAAACTGCAGGCAATTATTTTATGCCCTGTACCTGGATTTCAAACAGTAATTTACAGACAAGCTGTAAACCTCTGATAATACTGTTATCTTCCTCTTTTCTAAGGTACTACAGATTTTACATGGTTTTACCTACGAGCAAATTAACAAGCGATGTCAGTATCAAAAGACTTTTACCAACTTCCAACTGGAGCAAATACTCCTAATACTCTTTGATGTATAAATGAAAGCAAAACTCATCACCTCGTACCGACCTAATGGAGGACGAACAAGACTATAATAGATCATAATTACAAGTCAATTTTTCTATGTAATTAAGCTTCTTATCTCTGCACCCTAAAACAGAGTCAGGGTGGATAAAAAGGTTTGAAAATGTAGAAAATCAGACTGAGTTGAATAAAATACATTTAAAAAAAATCATGTAAAACTGAATTTGAAATCATGACGACCTAGGTTAAGATCTAACTCACTATAATTATTAAAATCATTTATATTAAACCACTGAAGTGGTGGAAGTTACTGGAACAGAGTTTGTGCACATGCCGAACCAGTTTTTGTTAGCTATTTGTAGGTTCAGAGAGAATATTTTCTTCACTGCAGCTTTTTCAGTTCAGTCACTAGTTCATTCAGAGTTAAGAATCCAATCGGGAGTACAAAAAGCAAGAAAACTTGTATTCCTCTTCCAATTTCTGAATGAAAACTAGCTGAGAGAGGACGTGGAGCTAGTAGTTCTAAAGTACTGAAGGACATGGTGACCAGGGTCCTTTCAGAATGAAAGGCATAATGAAAGGATCCCACCTCTCAAGGAGTCTGTTTTGCAACTGGGTTGAAAGTCAACCAGAAACCTGAAAAAGTCCCATCTCTTTCACCTCACATTTCCTTTACAGTCCTTCCTCACAGTAAAAAGGTTGTTTCCTATAAACTAACTGCTGTTTCAATTGGCATTCAGTGCAAGGACTACATTGCACAATGGGGCTGGAGAAGAGAACCTAATGACAATACCGTATATTTGTGTGCCACATCTCCTAAGTTTGGGGCGGATCTGAATTTGAGCTCCTGACATCCTCCCCAGATGTACCTAAGTTCCAGCTTCTTCTTGGCTCAATGAATTTGTTGTATTTGGGAGCAATAAGAGTCCATTCCTCCCAGCGTGTAGTCAACCTGTGGAACTCCTTGCCAGAGGAGGCTGTGAAGGCTAGGACTATAATAGAGTTTAAAGAGAAGCTAGATAATTTCATGCAGGTTAGGTCCATAAAGGGCTATTAGCCAGGGGATAAAATGGTGTCCTTGGCCTCTGTTTGTCAGAGGCTGGAGAGGGATGGCAGGAGACAAATCGCTTGATCATTGTCTTCGGTCCACCCTCTCTGGGGCACCTGGTGCTGGCCACTGTCAGCAGACAGGATACTGGGCTAGATGGACCTTTGGTCTGACCCAGTACGGCCGTTCTTATGTTCTATGTTCTTATCTATTACCATGGCTGGCTTTTGGATAACATGTGAAATAAATCCGATGAACATGTTCTTCTGTTCAGCAAGGTATCAAACATTTATCAAAATAAAGCACTACAACATTTCACACAATAGGCTTACTTGCCTAGCAATCCATTTTCAGTCTCAAATGCAAATTTGACTCTGTCTACTTGTAAAGGGTCTTCAATGACCTGTGAAGACAAAAAGAAAAAGGTTTAAAGGACTTAGTGTTATGTGAAACTCAGGACTGAAAAGGATTTCGAGAGGTCATCTAGTCCAGTCCCTTGCACTCACAGAAAACTTAAGTATTATCTAAACTATTCCTGACAATTGTTTATCTAGCCTACTCTTAACAAATCTCCAATGATGGAAATTTCGTAACCTTCCTAGGTAGGCAATTTTTACAGTCCTTTACCACCTTGACAGTCAGGAAATTTTTTCCCCAATGTCCAACTTAAACCTCCCTTGCTGTAATTTAAGCTCATTGCCTCCTGTCCTACTCTCAGAAGTTAATTTTTGTACCTTCTCCTTTTGTATTTGAAAACCGTTACCATATCCCCTCTTGTCTTTTCTTTGCCAGACTATAGAAACACAATATTTTCCAGGTTCCCTCATAGGTCATGTTTTCTAGACCTTTCATGATTTTTGTTGCTCTTCTCTGGATTGTCTCCAGTTTGTCCATGTCTTTCCTAAAATGTGGGTATGCAGAACTGGACACAATACTCCAGTCGAGGCTTCAGCATGGAATAGAGTGGAAGAATTACTTAGTGTGTCCTGTTTAAAGCACTCCTGCCAATACATCCCAGAACGATGTTTGTAGGGTTTTTTTCCCCCCCCAACAGTCCTACCCTATTGACTCAGATTTAGCTTGTGATTCACTAGGACCCTCAGATTCCTTTCCTAGACAGTCATTTCCCATTTTGTATGTGTGTCTGATTGTTCCGTCCTAAGTGGAGTGCTTTGTATTTGTCCTTTTTGAATTTCATCCTATTCACCTCAGTCCATTTCTCCAGATCATTTTGAATTAATTCCATCCTCTAAAGCACTTGCAATCCCCCCCAGACTGAGGAAGTGGGTCTGGCCCACGAAAGCTCATCACCTAATAAACCATCTTGTTAGTCTTTAAAGTGCTGCATAGTCCTGTCTTTTGTTCCTCTCAGACTGGTACAGGAACCCCTGCCCCCGCCACTTCTGATCACCCGAGTTACTACGCCCTGCACTTACAACCATTTTTGTAATTGCGAAAGGGGACGAAAACCCCTGACTTACATCCTCGGCCCCACATTTACAATGGTGCACGGCACCTATTGTAAATGAGGGTTTGAGTTGCGACGCTTCCCTGGAAACCAATCGCATCGCAAGTCAGGGGCTGCCTGCACTGCCTACAATTTTCATAAATGTTATCTCTTTGCCATTTTTTAAATCACTGAAGAAAGTAACAGAGCTGAACTCAAAACTTATTCCTACAGGACCTCTCTTGATATGCCCTTCCAGCTTGACTGCGAACCACTGATGATTACTCTCTGGGAACAGTCTCTCCTCCTCCCCAGTTATACACCTATCTTATAGTAACTCCATCTAGGTTGTATTTTCCTAGTTTGTTATGGCAAGGTCATGCAAGACAGAATCAAAAGCTTGATTAAAGTCAGGATATACCACATATACTGCTTCCCGCATCCAAAAGGTTTGTTAACCTGCCAAAAAAAGCTATTAGGTTGGTTTGACATGATTTGTTCTTGACAAATCCATGCTGACTGCTACTTATCACCTTATTATCTTCTTAGCGTTTGCAAACTGACTGCTTAATTATTTGCTCCATTGTCTTTCCTGTACAGAAGTTAAGCTGACTGTCCTGTAATTCCCAGGGTTGTCCTTATTTCCTTTTTATAGATGAGCACTATATTTTCCTCTTTCCAGTGCTCTGGAATCTCTCCTGTTATCCATGACTTTTCAAAGATAATAGTTAATGGCTCAGCCCCTTGAGTATCTTAGGATGTATTTCATCAAGCCTCGGTGACATGAAGACATCTACATTTGTCTTGATATTTTTTCCATTTATTTTCTCTATTTTATCTTTTGATTCTATTTCGTTTCCACTGGCATTAAGTTAGATGTCCAACTGCTTTTTGGTGAAAAACTAAAAGTCATTTAGTACTTCTGCCATTTCCACATTGTTATTGTTCCTCCTCCCCACTGAATAACCAGCCTTCCCTATTTTTAGTCTCTTGATTTCAATGTATTTGTAGAATATTGTCTTGTTACCCTTTATGCCTCTAGGTTATTTAATAATCTCATTCTGTGCCTTGGTCTTTCTAATTTTGTTCCTATGGACTTGTTGGTATTTGTTGATGTTTATCCTTTGTAATCTGATCTAACGTTCCATTCTTGGTAGGACTTTTTTGAGTTTCAGATAATTGAAGATCTCCTGATCAAGCCAGGATAGTCTCTTGCCATACCCCCTCTCTTTCCTAGGCATGAGATTTGCTCTTGTGCCCTTCCTAATGCCTCTGTGGAAAAACTGCCAACCCGCAAACTATTTTTCCCTTTCGACTTGCTTTCCCCATAGAATCTTACCTACCAACTCCCCGAGTTTGCTAATGTCTGCCTTCTTGAAATCCATTTTCTTTATTTTGCTGTGTCCCCTCCAATCATTCCTAAGAATCCTGAACCTGACACCCTTCAGGTCCAAAATGAAAAATAAGTGACTTGTGGCATATCATCGACTATTGCAATATTGAGTAAATAAGAGAGCATAGAAGAGACAAACTCTCATCTGAAAGGAGGCAAGATTACAGGATGCATGTGTGAGAACTGTGGCTATAATAATAATAATGCCTTCCTGGAATTAGGTATTTACACGTAACTCAGTCATCTTGGGCAGTGCTTCATATACATGTCTTTACTCTTCACTTACCAATATCTCATGAAGTAACTGGAACGTATTCTTCAGCTCATGAGGAGGGGCAGTTTCCAGCTGGTTCTGTGTGTTAGAAATACAAAATTCATCAGACGCTAGAGTACACATCAACATATATTTGATGCAATTCAATATACTGTTTAATAGTTTTTTTGTAAACTAAAATCAAAGTTAGAATTATTTATTCAAAATGTAAAACCTAAAGGAAGTGCCGAAGAGCTTGCAGAGAATACTTAAGATCCCCAAATATTTAAAGCACGAGATACTACCCTAAATCAAAAGCCTAGAACAGATCATATGCTGAAAATCTACTTTGATAAGTTTTGTACCTTGATGAAATGCAGCACAGTGAAGGAAAAGTGCTCATTACAAAAGCAGCAGTACACCACCAACTCAATGAGAACGGACAGTGATCCAGTTAGCTCCCGTAATGCATACATCACCTAAAAGAGAGAGACACATACGCCTTTTCAATGCAGTTAGAGAGTTACTCTTAAAAGCAGGGTCAAGTTTTTAAATGGGATTTTTTATATGATTTTTTTTTCAGAAGGGATGCAATTTTCTTCTTACCCAACAGTGGCCAAGTCAGTCTCCCATAATAGCATTCCCTAATATTGTCATTTTCCATCTCTGCTACATTTGTTTTCAACAAGAATTTGGCTTGTAGCCCACTTACGAGCTAATTCACTGAAATTTCTCAGTGTAAAAAGACTGAGGTGATATTTTCAGATGTGCGTTCCAAGGGTAAAATGTTCATTTTGAATCTCAAGTGTAATGGTATTTCAAAGAACCAACATAACACCAGCTTTTAAACACACAACATGTGGAGACATTTAGCACAACAGCTACCTCCAGTAAGTAAGGCTTCCCCTCAGATAGGAACAACAAGGCTTCCACTTCTTCATGCAGGGCCAGAAGTGGACCTGAGGCAGTGATGCTGAGAGGTGGACGCTGTTTAAAGAGACCAGGAGCTAAAAGAAAAACGGAATACAGAGCCCACAGATATAACACTGTTCAGCATTTCAAAAACCACCATATTCTCTGTGACAATGTTGAGTTTGTTGCCAACAAAGGTTGCAGCAAATAGATTCAAGTGCTGATATCTCAAGTGCTGCACCACATACAATACTCATTACTACACCATCACTTGAGCATAGAAAATGAACTATTTATTACATTGTTAGCATCCTACTGACAACCTAAGGAAGTACTAAAAGGCCATAGCAAATGAGTTTACATACACTAATTTTGGATGTTTATCTTAAGTCCCTATACCAGTGATTCCCAACCTTTTTCCCATGGAGGAACTCCTAAAATAATTTTTCATATCCCGAAGAACCCCTACCTATGAAAACGTTTGCTTGGCCAGAAAGTTGACAGCGGGGAGCGCAATTCAATTACTGCTAAATTATTGTCAAGAAAATTTATTTGTAAAGAGCAACATATATATGACAGCTTACATTGTAAGAAAAAAAAATTAATTAATTTTCACGATTTCTCGCGGAACCCCTGATGATGTTCTGCAGAACCCGAGGGTTCCGCAGAACCCTGGTTGGGAAACACTGCCCTACACAATCACCTACCATCACATTCAAATATTTCATCAGAGCTTAGCACGTTTCTAATTCTTTAAAAACTCACCCCCATCTCAGTTTGGCAAATTTACAACCCTGTGTAGTACTGAAACTATACTTTCGAATGAGGGAGGGGATATCTAATGTGCACTTCAGGCAATGAGGATCCCAACTTTTGTCTTTTGATCCCTTCCACAGAACTTATTTAACAGGGGTGTCTTTCTACCTGCAGGAGGCTGGCTACTTAACTGCCATTTAAATTTATCTAAAAAAAAATATGCTGTTGAAAGGGTTGGAAGGGACATGAGAAATGAAAGGGAAGTAAATGCTGAAAGCTGGCAGTGTCTGGTTCACTATCCAGACTGTATTAAGATGGTTTAAATTCACTCATGCTGGTAAGTTCTTGGAAACTTCTAGGTGATATGATGCTATAAAAATGTCACACATGCCTAGAGTGCCAGCCATATTTTTATCTCAACATGGTATACCCTAATGTCTCTTCATGTACACAGGTGAACACGTGGATGCAACTTTATTTCACACACACTTTTGTTTTTAATGTTCAAGGCAATCTTATTTCCTCATTGAGGACAAAATTAGTTCCATCCACAGTAATAAGATCCTAGCAGCAAAGTACCATATAAAAATTGAAAGGTAACTCTTACCCACATTCCTCTGTGAGGAGACATCAGAGTGCAAAACAAGAAGTGCCACAGTATTGTGAAGGAATCCAAACTCCCGTGCTTGCGCTGAACTCCATCTCCGGTTCTGTTTGGCAAAGCATGGAGAAAAATACATTGCTTCCTGTTCACATCAGTAGTATCACATTCAAAGAAGCCCACCATCTATAACTTTCTTTTCTGGCAGCAGTGAAACCTTCCTGTTCTACGTATAATAAAGACTCTTTCAAACCAGCACAGCTATGAAACATCAATTCACACAAAAAAATGGTGTTTAAGTGCAGATGTAAATGTTATGATAAAAATAAATCAAAGAGGAGTGCTCTTTTAAACTTAATGAAAAAAATCATCCTCCGGCTTGAACATATGAAAAATATGGCAACGGGTGAACCTAAGTACACACAACACACATGCCTTTTCTGTATTACCTGGTTATTTTGCCGGTTGGGGCCAAGGAGAAAATGGATCATATGCATTAAAGCAGAATGTCTGAGAAGAAGATCGCTAGCCCTTATACCCTGCTGTCAAAAGACAGAACACAAAATTACATACCTATATAGGTACAGAATTATGTTTGTAAGAGCAAAAGTAATTCACTGTACAGGCTGCAATCCAAATTCCCTACATATGAAGTGAATGTTTCCCTATCAGTTAGTGTTTTCTTAACATAGCAAGAGCACTAAAAGGATACTAACTCAAAATTCTACTTTAGTGGTCTGTACGCTTTGTGTAACTTTAAAAATTAGAAACCACATTATTATATACACCGTCAACTATCCACTGTAAAACTTTCAACTGATTTCTTTAAATTTTGTCAAATTATTGCATTTACATTTAACCGATACAGACAGGGTTTAACATGTATATTAAATGCCTATATTTCTACATTTTTTTTCTCCCAAGCTAAGTGTTCAAAACCCATGTACTTTACAGAGATAGTTTTACTCATTTGAATTCTGTAAAGTTCTCCTTACCACCGTTTTCTTAAATAGATTATAGCGTATCCATAACCAGTTCCTTTTCTCGTGCTCTTTCAAATTAAAATAGTTTGAAAAGCAATTGTTTTATTTAGTTACCTTTTGTACAAAGTTGTTGAACAGGAAAAAGTACTGTGCACAGTTTTTACAGTTCTCTGGAACATCTTTATCCAACAGAGCAAGTAGCACCTCCAATAACTGGTGTAGATTTTTTAGCTGTCAAAAAGTAATAGTTAAAGTAGCTATTGACTACCATACAAATCATTCAAAAACACCTCCATATCAAGGTGAAGGACTAGTTATCACTGTGTTTATATTCAGATGTATTTAGTGTGATGAGAAAAGTTAAACCAGGACAAAGCACAGTCAAAACACGCTTTCCTCTTTCAGACAGCAATATTTATGTTCATTATGAAAATGAAAGAAATATCAACATTCAGCAGAACTTGCTTAGAGAAATGGAATTTGGCCAGCTGTGTCTCACTGGGCTATTTAGCAGACCATCCTTACAGGTTTAATTAGACAACTTCCTAAACAGTAGCCTAAGGGGTAGGAACATCCTCCTCCTCATGGGAGAGTTATCTTAATCCATCACACAGAAGCATTCACTGAAAAAGTCGATACACAAAATTAGGAAATTCCCGCTGTGAATTGTACTAATTTAAAAGGCACATGCAATGCATGGCAATAGGATAAAAGCACAAAACAGTGATCAGGTTTTCACAATTTCTCTTGCCATGCAAGGACAACTCCATGACAGTGGGTCTACCTACATTCACTTGGAAAAAACATGGTTTAGAACATTTTCTTGTTTCATATTTTCTTGTGGTTTTTCCCTGCTGGTATTAGTAGGGACAACTGCACGTAAGCAGGAACATTGTCAGAAAGCTCACCTATGGAAGCTTTCCCGCTCAAAGTTAACCCTCTAACCACCATTGAACCTATATTCACTCCAGAATACTATGCTGATGTCAGAGATTTCCAAGTTCAGATATGGAAAGGGAAGCAGTTGCAGGAAACTCCTAGACTCAGAATTTGTGAACCAGTCTTGGTAATATCAAAAGAGAATGAAAGAATAGTTTCCAAACAATGTTTTTCAAAAACTTCCTGTGGGGTCCAATTCAATTTGAGACAAACCTGAATGTTATTTATATTTTTACAGGAAATATTGTGTTTTATCTAAACTCGATCCCTTAAAATTAAAAGGTGCATGTCATTCCACAGCAAATTTTTGTATAGACTGAAGGCTGAGATCCCATGATGTCACCCAGACATTCATAATATGCAATGTAGGATTCCAAGACCGGTACATTACATTATTGTGACTAGAGGAAATGAGCATGAGGAGATTCAAGAATTGAAGAACTATGGAGAATGAAGTTATTAGGCCTTTTACTTTGGTCATTATCAGAGATGCATGGTATTTTCTGGCAATACAGTGAGAGCTATAACATTACAAAAATAAATACACTAATTCAGAATGAAATATCACTGACCTTATCCTGATAAAGCAAGGCACCATCTAGCGTTTTTTCAAGGATGGTGGCTGCAGCAACTCGTACCTCTCTTACACTGCATTCCAACAGGAAAGTTCTGGAAAAAAAACCAAAGCAGCTGAAGGGAGCTTGGGATCAAATCTTTGGTGTGTCTACACATCTAATTCATGCTGAAGTTTGGCATTTGCTCTGTAAAAGGACAAGGAGTTGAGGCTTGCATTCATCATGCCTGCTACTATGGCAATTTCCAATGTTTTATTTTCTGAGCATTTGAAACTGCATTTGATCACTTTAAAAGATCAAACTGAAGTTACAGTACATTACACACATCTAACACTGACATTCTTCAATCAGTAGTTTTATACATAGCATACAGTAGATTAACATAGCAGATTCCTAGTAAAGATTCAAGGCTACTCAGAAGTGATGGATTATTTTGTACTAGGGAAGTTAAACATTTTTTGTGTAAACATGTAATTGCTTGAAATTTTAGCAGTTACATGTTTACATGTTGGGGGGGGGGGGAGGAAGAGAGGCAAACACTGGCATCCTGCCTGTTCCCCTCCCTCGCTGCTGCCTTTGATAGGGGAAGGGAGAGAGAGGTGGAGGCAGGTGGCTCCGTGGGAACTGGTGCTGGTGGGGAACTGGCTTTCAAGCTGGCTTCCCCCTGAGCACTGCCTCCTGCATCCCTCCTCGCTGTCTCTGATACAGAGGCAGCGGGGTGGATGTGCATGTGCATGTTGTTATCAGGATTAATCAATAAACCCAGGCTTATCGGTTAATCATTTAAATGACTACATGCTAACCTCCCAGGCTATCTTGTCTAGCAAATACAATTTTTTACAAGCAGCGTAATAGAAAAACGATTACCACCACCTCCTGTCCTCTGTTCTAAAACATCTGCCATTTTTGATTACACAATAGCTATACTGGAAACGCCTAAACACTATCTAAAATAAGAACTCAGCAAACTTACTTCCTGATATGAAATCCAAAACACCCTGAAGCACGCAGATAATGAACTCTGCTCAAACACGACAGTTTGATACAGAAAAATAAAAAGCCATTCATTCAAAGTCAAGGGTTCTCTCAATTCAAATTACGGAAAGAATATCAACCTTGAATCTTCTTGCTTCAATTAATAATTGTTAGTTAGCTAGAAATATATAATGATCGGTGATTCATGGAGAAACAGTATGACCACTGAAGAGTTAGTTTCTCAAAGTAATTATGATTTATCATCCAAATATTTAAGAATGCTTAAAGCTTAGGTCATAAAGCTTTCTAATACATTGGAATATGTGCAAAAAATGTTAAAAGGGTCTTGGACGCAAAACAAAATTTTCTTGTAATCCTAAAAAAAGCCAGTATTAAGTTTTGAGCTTTCCAATTATTTAGGCTGTAATCACTACTAGCGATGGCCTGGATTTATTATGCTTAAATGAGTTGCTGTACAAATCCTCACTGAAACCTTAGAATAGTGCTACATAAACCCAACAATCTATAAGGAGGATTTATTATAAACGCCTCTAAGAAAGATATAAACTAGGCTGAAGTGCTTTTTATAAATAACTGCTTCATATAAAACTAAGAGCTGAAAAACAACAAGCGAATTCTCAATGAAAGGCACTCTGAAATAAGACCTGACCGGCACATTTTAGGGGCTTTGAGCACAATTTATCTCTCCTTTCTATTAAATACAATAAAAGCTGTTTGATAACATCCTTCTGAGCAACTTGAACCATGAAATTGCTCATCTATGGATTTCCCTGTAGGGGAGCCAGTGAGTGGATGAACTGATTCAAAGAATATGCTCTATCTTCTACAACTTTCTAAGAGAAACAAAACTGAGAACACCTGCAACGATCTTGTTAAATACACTTGAATGTTTTTTTCTTTTCCCTTCTGATTAAGGGATAAGGGATACGGAAACTACTGAACAACTTACATTAGAATGTGACAAACCACAACTTTATGAAATTTTACTTATATTGACTTGGGGAGGATATTGGCACTTACTTCACAAGCTCTCGTCCCTCTGATCCAATCAAATATTCAACTAGCCACTGACAAGCATCAAAACTTTTAGAAAGCAATGCATCAATGGTGGCAATCCATTCTTCCGTATCAATCCTTTAATAAAAAACAGAAACAACATGATCAGTAAACAGCAAAATTTCATGTGACTTTTTTTGTCAGATAATCAAGATCTGGTGTTTCTTGGGGTAGTTATTGTTCTGCTGTGCAGCTTTCAGGACAGCAGGACTCAACTGGGTAATCGAAGGGGGGATTGATTTTGCTCCTTTTTCTGGGGAGCTACTAATTCCTTCACTGAAAAAATACCTTAAGAATTTAAGACATAGTAACTGAGACCTTCTCTCTTTGTTTCACCTGTCTAGAGTGAATGGAAGACATGTTGGATAGCACAGAACAAAATAGTGAGATACTTAGTAAAATGTGAAGCCTGATAGGTTTCCTCTCTCAACTCCAGCTTAGCCATTCCTGAACTGAGCTCCAAAGAGTGGGTTCTTTCCAGCATTATTTAATAACTGCAATATTCAGAAAAATAAATTATTTAAAACTAAGAATTTACTTGTGCTCATAAAATAGTGGGATTTAGAGTCCTTATTTATCAATTCAAAATACACATTATTTAAAGCCTTGATCATTTTACTTGTATTTAAATCCTTTATAACCCATATAATCCTTTTTACTTCACAATGTTGTAATGGGTGACACCAATTGAAAGAGACAACTGCAGGAGAAATAGTATCAGAGGGGTAACAGTGATACTTGTATCCACAAAAATAAAAGGGGAATCCTGTGGCTCTTAGGGCACATATAGACTACGTTTTATTTTCGAAAGAGAATATGCAAATTCCCCGGGAATATGCAATTCTTCCGATTGCTTTTTTGAAAGCAGGTTTTTCGAAAGCGAAAGTAGTCTAGATGGGTTTTTTTGGGGGGAAAAACCCTTTTTCGGAAAACAGAGAGTCTCCTTCTTTAAGGAAGAGCAGTTTTTTGAAAAAGGGGGGTTTTCCGAACTCCCGCCCCCGTGGCCAGATTACTTTCACTTTCAAAAGACCTGCTTTCAAAAAAACGATCGGAAGAAGATATGCAAATTCCACATATCCTCTTTCGAAAATAAAACTTAGTGTAGACGTTCCCATAAAGACTACAGATTTATTTAGGAATAAACTTTCTTGGGAAAAGCCCATCTAACAAAGTGGGTTTTTGTACATGAAAGCTTTTGCCCAAATAAATCGGTTACTCTAAGATGCCAGAGGACTCCTCATTGTTTCTGTAGTAGAAATAAGTTTCTCTCCCTGGATTTTCTTGTGTTGGACAAATTCCATTTGCATTTGGAATCCCACAGCTGGACAGTATTGATATGCTGGTGAATATCAAGAGGATTTGCAGAGTGAAGAGGTTTAAACACAAAGCTTCATAAAAATCACAGGATTTACAAGCCAGCAAATTGGGTAAGCCCATAGCACTCTAAAATGAACCCTTACCTGAGTTTTTTCTTGGTTCGCAGATAGGTTTGGAAGAGGAACTGGACTGCTAGCTGTAAGCTCACCTTTGCCATGCAGGGGTAATAGGGATGTTTTAGCTTAGTCTGAAAGAAACAACACATTCACTTCAGTCCAGCAGTATCGCTTTTCTGTTCATGTTTGTAGAGAATCAATACACAGAGCAAAACACTCAATTTTTAAAAGTTTTGCTTAATTTGGAGGTACATTGACAGGCCCCACATTTTACCAACACTTAACTGAAGACTCTCCAGCTCAGAATGCAAGAGCAATCTAAAAAGAGAGCTACACCTTTGTTCCAAGATCGCTTGCTGAAGAACCCAAACAACCTAGGACGCTGGTGTGTTTACTGCGCCATTACAATGAGGAGACAGGATTTTATGAGCTCTAGGACTCTAGAGAGTGCATCTACCAGAGCTAGAGGCTTACAAATAAAGTCCCTTCAAAGCTTCAAGAACTGGAAAAATAATGATATAAAGGTGGCTGCGAGCCACCCTTTATACAGAAAGAGAATGCCAGAGCTTAGCAACTCACATCCCCATTCCACAATTTTTTAGTAACAAATTTAAATCCTCTTGTATACATTTTTCTTTAGACCTGTGACAACTATTTCATGATGAGGCAGGTAACATCAGCTTTTAGCTAGATATTATCACCGGGAAATATAATTGGATCTACTGAATGGTTTAAACCAAGGGTCAGCAACCTTTTCAAACCGAAGAGCCAAATTACATAAAAAAAAAATCAGAACAAGTGGTCAATAAAGAGCTGCATAAGAATGTCCATTTGCATGACTGAAAATATACAACTTAATATTATTGATAATTGACGTGATGATTAATAATAGTATAAATCAAACGTATTCACAGACTATTTAATGGGACTTCTGCTACTGCAAGGGCTGAAATTCATGGATGTGGGGGTATAGGAGTCAGGATTGGTGTGTGAGAGGGGTTCAGGGCAGTGGGTTGGTGTGTGAGGGACGTGCAGGGGACAGAACGCTGGGGGTGCGAAAGAGTATGGGGCGGGGGGTGGCCTGGGGCTGGATTAGCTTACTTGGCCGGGGCTGGGCTGCTGCACCCAGGAAACAGTGGCTGGATGAGGGGCTAGGTTAGGATCACCACAGCCAGATCATGGCCTCCCCTCCTACCCATGCCACAGTAGGGGGGGGGCCCACTACCAGCCTTTCCTGTGGCCAGATGGGGGCTGGGCTGCTGTCCTTACTCCAGGATCAGGTGCTGCAGCCAGATAGGGGTCTTGTTGGCCAGGCTTCATTTTAAATAAAGTAAAATATTATGTCTAACACAAAGGCTTTAACCTAAGTTGGGGGCCACTGACCCACAGAAAATTCATTCAGGAACCACATAAGCAGCAAAAACAAAACAAAACACACCCACAAAAACCAAATGCACACCCTTCCACAAACCACCAACCCTCACTGATGTGGCCCCCAACTTAAACACCTCACTTCCTTAGTGCTCCAGTCCCATGGTGGGGGTAGGCATGGAGGACTGGGGATCAAGGCCTCAGATTGGATTAACTCTTCTGGGGTTCCAGGGTTAATGGGCTAGGGCTAAAAATGAGGGGTTCAGTGTGCAGGACAGGGCTGCCTGTGAGTGGGATAACAATAGGGGTACAGGATCTGGGCAGGAGGTGGCGTGGAGCGGGGGTGAGGGTGCAAGGTTGGGTTGGGAGGTAGGGTGCAGGAGCAGACTGGGAGTAGGTGTCTGGTCAGGAGGAAGGGTGCAGGAGCAGGGTAGGAGTCTGACCAGGGTTGAGGGTGCAGGAGCAGGCAGGGGGCAGTGTGCGTGTCCAGGAGGGAGGGGGCAGGAGCAAGGGAAGATGGAGGAGCAGGCTGGGGGTATGGGGTCTCTGAGGGGGAGGAGGTGCGTGAGGAAGTTGGGGTGCAGGGTCTGGGCATGAGGGGATGGGAGGGCACTTGTTTTTGTGTCACATACCACTCCCAGGCGCCGCAGGCTTTCCCCGCTACTCCAGTGTGAGCAGAGGGAGGGGGCGGGGGAGGAGGGAAGACTCCAGGGAAGCATGTCTGTGTGCTGCTGTTCCCCCAGCCAGGGGAAAGGGAGCAGCAGCATGCAGAGACATTTCTGGCTCTGGCGAATTCCCCACAAGCCAAATCCAGTGGGGAGGCTCGGGGCTTTCCCTCCCTCCCTCTCCCTGCCGCAGGAAGCCAATGCTGGCACTCCAATGTTCCAGGGGCCTGCAAGGCTGGGAGCCTGCGCTGGTGTTCGTGCTGAGAGGGGAAATCAGGAGCAGGGCTAAACTTGAGCAGCAAAAGAGCTCCCTAGTGAGCCATACGTTCCTGACCCCTGGTTTCTACAGAAGTTCCATTAATCCAGCCAGCTGCCTTTCTTTTGACTGAGGCCCAAACAGCCTTCTGTGTGCCCTCCTGTCCAGTATTATAGCACCCAGGGATTAAAATCCTCCTACTTACAGCGTTCAGAGAAGCTAACGACAGAACAAAACTGAAATAGTCACTGCTGTAGACATCTCTGTTCTTCATAAATTTCAGATTTTCATCTCTCACCATCTGTAGAGGAAAAGTGATTACTGGTTAGTAATGGAAGGCAAGAAGCAATTGCATCCTCCCAGGTCACCGTGCACACGTTAACATTTCAACCCTACGTATTCCTGAAGGATCTGGAATGTTTGGTGGATGGTCAGAAAATGCTAATCAGTGAGAGTTTAACTCTGAGCTCATTGTATTGCTTTGGGGAACTTACTACTGAAACGCTTCCATAAAGGCAATTATTTTCTCCCAAAATGAATCATATTGGCAGAGACTGAATAATCTACCCACTCACCCAGCAAAAGCTAACTTGCAGTTCAGTTTGTATTTAGGAATGTTACACGGTTACATGCCAAGAAAATCATGGATATGCACTAAACAAGTTATTGGAACATAAATGTTAACAGGTGCAACCAAGAGTCATGATAAATATGCATGCATGCAGAGTTCCCCTCAAGCAAGTTTCACTAGATGCCTCTAAGTTTAAACAAATCATTGTATATGCCAAATGTTTTAATGCCATGCTGCACTGTACACTCTCCTGCACTCCTACATCTTAAACTACACCACCAACTCTCCTTACATTGGCCTCCCATTTTACAAGCCAACTTCAAGGTCCTACACAGGCAGAGGTGACATCTGTGTGTCTGTCTACTCTTCCTTTTTGGTTTCTCATTCTCCCCACCTTTACTGCTCTGACCCTGTGCTCAAAAAACAAGAACGATTAGACAGAATTCCCTTGTTTCTGACATACCTTCTCTATGTTTCTTCAAACTCACTTCAAGGACTCTCCATCCTTACTATTCTCAATAAAATAGCACTTCACTCTCTCTTACTATACATTAACTTATGTTCATTTAGATTGTTTTAAACTAAAAATGATTCAAAGCAAGGAATCTGTCCATTGATGTTTTTGAATTATATTGTGTAAAAGTACAGTGCTGTACTTTTGGACTGATGGTTATAAGAATGACTCAAACAGTCTTGAAACACTTTCTACATTTAATTTATTTTATTTATTTCTACATTACGGTCAGTTTCAAACCAATGTATTTCACTTGCTGTGCCTAAGAATAATTTGACAGTTCTTTACCTGATATATTCGTACAGGCATTTTCTCTACAAAGAGTCCCTTCTTCTCTCCTTTTCTGACCAGCTTAGTCAAGATGGAGAGACGGTCACTGTTGGGTCTATGCGGACGAGGTGATGACTGGGGTGAAATTTCTGGAGAAGATGGAGCAGATCTAAGAGATAGACAAGTTTAATGCTGATAACTGAACCCTGAGACAACCTTGCCAGGCAATTTTCAATATACCAGCAGGAAAATATCTTAATCAAGTGTTTTTAGCCTTATCGACATATATTTTAGAGGCTGTTGGAGACAGTGTCACACCTATCACTACAATGGGGGAGAGAGCATGAAAGTTACTCATGAAAGCAATAAAAGTACTCATTAAGTGGCTTACAGATAGCATGCTCTGTTTGGGGACAAGAATTAGTCTAGTCTTAGTTTTGTCGTCTACTTTCTCTATATGTCATGGCCTCAGAAATGTCTAGGGTATGAGGACAAACTTACAACGAGAGATCCTCAGCTTCCTGCCGTACAACGCTGACTCGACTTTTCTTTGGTAAGACTGGAGAGTTCTGATCAGAAACTCTCTGATAAAACAGCATGTAGGCATTCCAGTACCGCCGACGCACGTCGGGATAGGGATTAGCTTTAAGGAAAAATTAAGTTTAAATCAGTCTTTGTAGGTATAATTAGCCTTATAATTCCTACCAGGGAAACATAACTCAATAGACAACTAATACAAAAGGAAAGCTATATGAAGTAACATTCACCATTTTATTCCTAGTCTACTACCATGGACATGAGAACACAAGGTTTGGGACTACAGGGAGTTTGGTTCAATCAATGTTATTCAACTCTCTCAGTGAACGCATTCCTCAGCGATGTGAAAAAAAATGAGAAGTTACTTAGGAAGGTTTCCTAGTCAAAATATAACTGAAGACCATCTAATACTAGTCACTCCAAGCCAAAGTGTTAATTCAAAATAACTCCTAAATGTGTTTGGATAAAATTTACTTAATTCTAACTCTGCAGTGAATTAGTATGAAGTAAAGTCTCTATTCATTAAGTTTCTACTAATACTTACACTGATCATATACTTTTGGTCTATACTCTCCTCCAAAACATTCATATTCCAAAGTTTCATCAGTTAACTCAAATTCTTCAACAATGGTGTCATTGAATTTATACCATTTTCCTTTTCCACATCCCCTATGTCAAATACAAGAAGCACGTGAAAGAAGTTACATTATAGGCTTGAATGCCTTAAAATAAACAAACAAATAAATAATTCTCTAGCAATGAAATTCTTGATATTAGGTCTGCTTTGATGGAGAGCAAGAGGACTTAAAACAATTGTTTTTTTGTTACAAGTTACAAAAAAAATCAGTTTAATGAAAAAGATGCGATTAAAAATCATGAAACACGTCATCTAACATTCAGCTATCAGAAAGCCCCAATCTTGCAAGCTTGCATGGAACTCGAATGGGTATATCAACACTGCATCTGGAGAAGAGCCTCCCACCGTGGTTAGACAGACTTGTGAGAGCAGGGCTCAGTTTAGCACATTAAAAATAAGGATGTTAGGTATTGGGTAACTGACTAATCGAATAGTCAATGCAAAATGCACTGACGATTCAATTAGTCTGTCAATAGAGCAGAGCTCTGCACCTTTGAAGTGTAGCAACAGTCCTAGGGGTGGTTGGTACACTTCAAAGGCGAAAGCACTGTGTGGAGCCTGGGGTCAGCTGGGGACTCCCTAGCTGATCTTGGGCTCCATGTAGTGTTGCTGCTTTAAAATGCCATGAGGAGCCCGATGCCGGGCTCCCCGCAGCGTTTAAAACCACGAGCGCTGCACAGAGCCTGAGGTCAGCTGGGCTCCAGCCGGTGCTGCTGCTTTGAAACGCTGTGTGTAGCCTGGGACACTCCACCTGGCCCCGGGGCTGCATGCGGCTTTTCAAAGCAGCAGCACCATGTGGAACACGGGGTCTGGCCCCAGGCTTCGAGCAGTGCTGCCGCTTTCAAGTACCCCCTTTCCTTTGCCCCCTCCCCCCCGCTTGCTGCCTCTATCTGATAGAGGCAGCAAGGGGGGAGGGGGGAGAAGAGAGGAGTGACTAGTCCTTCACATACCTAATTAAAAATAGCTGTATAGACATTGCTACTTGAGCTGGAGATCAGGCTTTCAAGCCCTCTGCCCCATCCTACCAAGATTTGAGAGCCCAGCTGTAATGTCAATGCAATGTCGACACAGCTAGTTTTAGCTCACTAGCATAACTCTGTCTATCCAGGCTAGTTGGCTTGTGCCCAGATCCAGCACAGACACACCCAAAGACATTATCTGGAGTAGCTTAGAAGATTGGACACTAGATTTTCAACTTTTTCAGAAGCGCTTACGTTTTTTCAGTAGCTCGCGTCTTTGTTCGTAGCTTTAAAGGACTCACTACGTTTAACAAGGAACCTGGGATGTTCCTTTTAAAACATGTCATCTTCAGAGCCAGCTGCTCTGCACACATTAGTGGGTTAGGACCAATCTGTCATTCGTTACCTCCTGTCCTTTATAAAGGAATAATAGTGCCCTGCATGGGCTTGGCCACTGTGCACAATCACACCAACAAGCTCGTAGTTTTCTGTAGGGGCAACTTTTTTTCGTGGGGATCCTCCACCTCCTTGATCCGTATTTCTCCCATTGTCACCAACTTCTGAAGAGGAGTCTTGGCGAGCCATTCCTGACACTGTGTAGGGTTCCATGTTCAACATCCAGGGAAACTGTTCAAAAGCAAACGTCTTGGATTAAATGAAGACACGATCTGGTATGTTACTGTTTTAGTGGATTTGTATAAAAATATGAAGGGTTACTCAATACCTTATGTACTGGAAATATCTAATGAATGTGCTTTAGCTTTTTATCTGCACAATGTAAAAGCTATCTAGCATTTCTTTAAGTAGCAGGATTTTACTCTTGCTTTCCAGGCCATCAAGTGCTTACGAATAAGGTGGAGACAACAGACTCAGCCCTTGAAAGATTCTATAGTAAGCTACATTCAAATGTTATCACTGCTGAGAAGACCACTCACGATACAATAACTTCCGAAAAAATGCTTTTTTAAAGGAAGGAGATAAAGGAAAAAAAAAGGGGAATTCGAGAAGATCCCCAGGGGGAGAGGGAGAGTGTGTTTGTTTTGGGGGAGTGGGAGGAGGGGGAATGAAATATAGAGCAGTTCTCTTACCCTTATTTGTTCATCATATTTAATGGAGCGTCCACTCTCCCAATCAAACCCAAATCTCATCAGGTGGATCACCAAAAGGCTGGGTAGAGCTTTAATGCATGTGCGCTTCACTGTAGTTCTCTTTAAGAGAGAAGAAAGTTACCTCTGTGCAGATACTAATTATACAATTCCTTTCTTGTCTAAATCAGTGGTTTCCAACCTTTCTGATACTAGGGACCAGCAAACTCATTCACAAACTTTTGGTGGACCAGTAACATTTTATTTGCACATTTGCATATTCATTATGCAAATGAATATGCAAATACACAAATAAAACATTACCAGCCCCCAGAACCCACAGTGCCAGCCCTAACCCCTAGAACCTCCCACCCCTCCACTACCCACCCAGCAACAGCCACTGACCCCAGAATCTCCTACACTCAACCCCCCAGAGCACCAGCCTCCCACCTTAGACCCCCGCCCACAGTACCAGCCTCTGGTTTCCGGAGCCCAACTGCACCCAACCCGCCCCACTGCCAAACCCCAATACAAGCCTCAGTCCCATAATCTCCAGTGACAGCCCTGCCCCCAAAGCCCCCCCATACTAGCTCAGCCTCCATACCCCCCCAGCACTAGCCCCACCCGTGGAGCCCCCAGTGCCTACTCTGCCCCCCCAACCTAGCCCTGCATTGCCAGGCCTGTGGTACACTGCCCAGCGCCTCCCCTCCCACTGTGGCTGTTGGAAGAGGTGTGTCCCGTGCCATCTATCAGCCAACCAGCAGTGGGCAGGGATGGGGTCTCCTCTGGCTGTGGAACAGCGCTTCCCTGCACGGCAGGAGGGCCACAGGGGACTCCTCCTCACCACGGAAGAGCACTTCCCTCTGAGGCAGCAGGGCTCTTCCGTGACTGGCAGTGCCTTGCCCAGCACTGTTTGGCTGAGAGGTAGCGTAGAACACACCTCTCTCAACACCCATGGCAAGAGCGGTGTACCCCAGTCCCCAGAGCTGCTGCGGCCTAGTGGTTGGAAACAGCTGGTCTAAATGATTTTTAAAGAATAATGTCCCAAAATTGCAGACAACGTGCCAGATGAAAGTTAAGAGCGCACACCCAATGAGCTATATGTGTAGAACTCAAGCAAACAGCCTTATTTATACCTTTAGAAAAACATCTTATACTCTCCAGGTGCTCATCTGTGTGTTCATTATATTTTATATAAATTTATTTTCAAGCTACAGAGACTGGAACTTTATTTCGTTAGGGCCATAGAATGGATTTAATCTTCTGATTGCAAATGAAAGCTACTGTTCCTTTTTATGCCATATGAAGTCTTTCCTCCTACATCCATAAACAAACTAAGGAAATACTAAGGCTATGTTTACACTTATATCACTAAAACTTTTATTGGTATGAAAAAAAATTAATGATCAAAACTGCCAGAGTGGATAGTGCTTTGTCGGCAGGAGACTCGCTACCGCCCCTTGATAGGGTTGGTTTAATTTTGTCATCAGGAGGGCTCTCTCCTGGCGACTACAAGCAATTGCACTGCATGCCTTACAGAGGCAATGCTTTAGCAACATGGCTATGCCACCATAAGCTGCACAGTGTAGACATAACTTATGACATAGGGTGCATTTTAATCTCTTCTCACAGATGTAAAATACCTTTTCTTTGCATTTCTCACAGTAGTATGCATTACTTCCCTCCAGAACTTCTCCTCTAACAAACTGATCCAATGAAATTTCCAGACTTTGACATGAAGTGACTCCTAGATTGAGTGCCATGAAGGCTTCCTCGCGCTCATACCTAGATTCGAGAGGGGAAAAAACATTAATGTATTAGAGAATGAAGCAAAACATATGTAGCTAAGATATGACCTCCTAAATAGAATAATCAATTGTTGGAGTAAAAGCTGGAAATCAAGAAATATGAGATTTATTCCCAGCTTTTTAACTGGCTTCTAAACGATGAGACAATTGCTTATCAGTTTTCATAAAGATAAATGGCCACTTCTAGGGAGTATAACTCAAGAAACTGTAGCTCCTTTCATAGTTGATCCTCTTTTAATATCCAAACTTCTTCATTTTTGTTGAGATTTCAGCTGATTACAATTTTTTTTACTCCTACCTGACCTTATAAGACAACCATGACTTAGAACAGATCAAATAAAAAATAAAATTCTATGTGGCCATCAACTACAGGCAGTCCCCGGGTTACGTACAAGATAGGGACTGTAGGTTTGTTCTTAAGTTGAATCTGTATGTAAGTCGGAACTGGCTCCAGATTCAGCCGCTGCTGAAACTGATCAGCGGCTGATTCCAGGAAGCTGGGGGCAGAGCAACTCTGCCTCGGGCTTACTGTAGTCAGCCGCTGGTCAGTTTCAGCAGCGGCTGACTTGGGGACGCCTGGGGCAGAGCAGCTGGGGTGCTGCTGGGTTGCTCCAGTAGCGCCGCTCCTCGGCGCTACTGGAGCAACCCAGCAGCACCCCAGCTGCTCTGCCCCAGGCGTCCTGATTCAGCCGCTGCTGAAACTGACCAGCAGCGGCTGAATCAGGACGCCTGGGGCAGAGCAGCTGGGGTGCTGCCGGGTTGGTCCAGTAGCGCCGAGGAGAGGCGCTGCGGGACCAACCCAGAAGCGCCCCAGCTGCTCTACCCCAGGTGTCGTGGGCAGAAAAGCCTGGTCTGCTGGGGGGGAGGGGGCACTAGCTGCGTCTCTCCCCCCCCCCAGCAGACCAGGGAGACGCGGAGCAAAGCCGCGGAGGCCGCCCGCAGTGGGACAGCTGCGGCGCGCCTGGGCTGTCCCGCTGCAGGCGGCCTCTGAGGCTTTGCTCCCCGTCTACCTGGTCTGACCAGCAGACCAAGGAGACGGGGAGCAGCTTTTCTCACCCCGGAGAACGCGGGCAGCGGGACCGCGGCTCATCTGGGCGTCCCGCCGCTCCCGTCCTCCGGGGCGAGAAAAGCCCCGTTCGTAACTGCGGAAGTCGGATCCGCGTAACTCGGGGACTGCCTGTAGTTACAGGGCTCTTATCATTTTCAGTTTCTATTTCAGAGCCACTAGTTAGAAAAAAATTGTGATGACCGATAAGGAATTATGAAAGATTTATTTTAGATTGGGAATGCTATTATAGGAGAAATCTAGACAAGGTTCTGGAAGCGTTTTAGTCATCAAGTGTTTATAAAGTACCATTTTGCTCTACTTTTTAAAACTGGAGACATCACATGATACTACACCACTAGGAGAAAAGGTTCTAAACTTTGTTCATATATTAATAGTATGAAAGCAATTATAAACAAAAAGGCAAAGTGGTCTTGAATTCTGGACCAGTAGGACACATGCCTAGAAAATTGTTTTACAGGGAAAATGATCAGTAAGTATTAAAAGGATTTGCAAGACTAAGATTAAGAGTTAAAAGTTTATCCCTCTACCCACATCTGTTACTTTAACATATTGCAACTGTCTTGACAGAAGCCAACTCCATGATTCAGTGATGTCCAACATTGTCTAGTTACTTACCTATGAGGACAGTCCTTACAGATCTTCTGATCTGAGTAGATGCCTTGAAAAGTATTCTTAAATATTTGATCTCGTCCTATTTTCTGTTCAAGATAGAAAGTTAAAGTATCAGCTAGATATTTTTGTAATGTATACAAACCAGCATCTTGAATTATTCCCATTTTAATCTATTGCATTAAAAACCCTAGGCTGGGCAAAGTACAAAAGCAGAAATTGAAGAAGTTAACTCATCACAATGTTAACTTACTTCATAGCGTGTACAGCAGGCCTGGGCAAAATACAGCCCGTGGGCCAGATCCGGCCTGCCAAGGCAGCAGAGAACCCCAGGCAGGCTCCCCTGCTTGCTCCGCACGCTACTCAGAAACATGACTGCTGGGCCCAGTTTGTGTTTCAAAACTGTAATCCCGGAGGGAACGGGGGAAAGTTTCAGGAGCTGCCTCCACCCCCCGCACAACGCCATTGGCCAGTTTCTGGCCAAAAACTGACCAATGGGAGTTGCCTGTTTGAATAACGGGCTGCCAAGAACCACTACACCTCCTCCCTTCAGCTCAATTATTCATACAAGCACACTGCCGGGCAAGTAGGCTGGCTGGGAAATATTTTAAGCTCTGCAAGCCCGTAGCTCTGCAGGCAGACAGGCTGGTAAGTCTCCTGGCCAGAGCCTGCCTCTGGCACCCCAGCTCCTCCCTTCCCCAACCCTCTGTTCCCTCCTCCCCTACACTCAGCATACCCAAACTCTCTGCCCCCCTCTTGCATTCATACCCCTTCCCAGATCTGGCACCCCAACCTCCTAGCCCAGATCACAATCCCCTCCAACCCCAAGTCACATCCCAAACCACTGCACTAGGTCACAACCACCCCCGTCATCCAAACTCCCACCCAAACTCCATTCTCCCACCTGCACCCCAAGCTCCCTTCTGCACCCAACTTCCATCCCAGACACCGCATATCCTCCATTAATATCATGGCAAAATGTGGCCCTCAACCACTTTTCAAAATCTTAAGAGTGCCCCCCCGTCAAAAATTATTGCCCACCCCCGGGGTAGGGAGTGCTTCACACCCCGTGATTTTTAGCGTTTCATACAAGCTATATGACCAAGATGCATCTTTTAAAAAATGTGAAAAGCAAGTCTGTCTAAAATTAACAAGAGAGTCTTCTATTTTAATCCCATTTAATCATTCCTCCTCCACATGTAATTTTGCCAGAGCTCAATCAATCATCCTAAAATCAAGCACGTGTGATTTTATGCCACATTAGAAGTTTTCAGGAAAGTTTAAGGCTAACAGGAACAGGCATTTGGGAAGAGAGGTTTTAAAGCTAAAAAAAAAAACAAGTTGATCGCCGCTGCTCACAGGTTCGCTGCAGTTTCCAAGGGGCAGTGCTGCATGGAGCTAGGGTCAGCTGGGTCTTCCAGCTGATCCTGGGCTCTCATAGTGCTTCCCCTTTGAATTGCTGCGGCGTCCTTTCAAAGGGGGCACACTGCACCAAGATGGGGTCAGCTGGGGACTCCAGCTGATCCCAGGTTTCAAAGGGGCAGTGCGTGCGATTAATCTCGCTTGACAGTCCTATATTTTACTAAAATTAAGAACTAAAGTATGGATGTAAGCGACTAATCGACTATCCAATAAGCATAGGCTTATCAGGTAGTCGAGTTGACTAGTTGCTTTGCTTTGTCAGAGCAGAAATGGGAGGGGGAGGAATAGAAGATGGTGCTGGGGGGAACCGTCTTAAAAGCTGGTTCTCCCCAGCATCATCTCACCATCTCTGCAGAGTGTGTGTGGCAGGGGAAGTAGAGGCACAGCGGGAAATAGCACGAGCGGAAACTGAAGTCCCTACGTGGCCAGTCTGACTGCTATGCCTCTGCCTTTTAAATGTAGCAAGGGCCCCGTGGGGCTCTTACTACATTTCAAAGGCAGACACACAGTGAGACCCCGGAGTAAGCAGGAACACAGGTTCCCACTGCGCCACCTCTGCCTTTGAAATGTAGTAAGAGCAATGGGTGGCTCTTACTATAATTCAAAGACAGAGGTGCATCTGGGATAGCAAGCGGCTCTGTCCCCCCCCCATTTTCGACTAATCATATAGTTGATGGAAATTCAATCGACTACTCAATTAGCTAATAAATTTAAATTTAACATCCCTAAACTAGACAGTAGTCCTTACTAACTTTCCAAAGGTGCAGTGACAAAAACCCAAGCAAAAACCCAACAGAAACACGCACACTGTTACCTTGAGGTATTCATCCATTTGATCTATAAGACTAGTGAAGAATTCATAAGCATCTTGTTGCTCTCGAACATAAAGTTCCTTATTCCACATCTTGAAGATCTATAAAGGAGCAAAAGATTCATTTTCCTACAGCCACCATTGTAAATAGTGAAATTCACATGTTTATGGCTTCTGTATTGTGTATTATATTTATTAGTTTAAGATAAACATGTTTAATTACTAGTAAAAATCATCAACATTGACATGTTTCACAACATCTGAATCCAAGTCCCAAATATTAACATGACTAGGACAGTTACATAGAATCATAGAACACTAGAACTGGAAGGGATCTTGAGAGATCATTGAGTCCAGTCCCCTGCCCTCACGGCAGGACCACGCACTGTCTAGCTCAGTGTTTCTCCATTTTTTTTAAAATATAAAGTACCCCTTTCTCAAAATAATAACTCCTCCTCTAAGTGCCCCCAATACCTATAGTTTTCAGACAATTTTTTTTCCTACCATTGCAACACATTTGTTTAAACAACTTAATTGTAGACAGGCCGGCGACGAAATTTTTGGGTGTAAAAAGTTCAAAAATAATAAAACACTGTAAAACTCAACAAAAATTCAGTTTTCTCCAAATTTCAGTTGTATTGACATACCTCCCCAGACTTCTCTCAAGTACCCCTAAGGGTACTCATACCACTGGTTGAGAAACACTAGTCTAGATCATCCCTGACAGGTGCCTGTCTAACCTACTCGTAAAATCTCCATCACTGGAAATATTTAAAACTCCTCCAGGCAATTTATTCCAGTGTTTAAACCACCCTGACAGTTAGGAAGTTTTTCCTAAAGTCCAACGTAAACCTGCCTTACTGCAATTTCAGCCCATTGCTTCTTGTCCTATCCTCAGAGACCAAAGAGAACAAATTTTCTTCCTCCTCATTGTAACACCTTTTTAGATACTTGAAAACCGCTATGATATCCCCTCTCTCTTCTAAACTAAATGTCTTCTCTTTTCTAAACTAAACAAGCCCAGTTCTTTCAGCCTTCCCTCACAGTTCATGTTTTCTAGACTTTTAATCAGTTTTGTTGCTCTTCTCTGGACCTTCTCCAATTTCTCCACATCTTTCTTGAAATGGGGTACCCAGAACTGGACACAATACTCCAATAGAGGCCTAATCAGTGCAGAGTAGAGCGGAAGAATGACTTCTGTCTTGCTTATAATACTCCTGTTAATTCATCCCAGAATCAGGTTTGCTTTTTCCCCCTAACAGTATCACACTGTTGACTCATGTTTAACTTGTCGTCTATTATGACCCCTAAATCCCTTTCAGCAGTACTCCTTCCTAGACAATCACTTTTCATTCTGTATGTGTAAAACTGATTGTTCCTTCCTAAGTGGAGTACTTTGCATTTTTCCTTATTAAACTTTATCCTGTTTACCTCAGACCATTTCTCTAGTTTGTCCAGATCATTTTGAATTGACTAAACAAAATAGAAATGATACCTTCCAGAAGTTCTCAGGTACATAATACTGCAATTTGCTTTCCATCAGATGGCCAAAGAGAGATTGAACTTGATAGAACACACTATCATCTGGATTGTCCATATCATCGTCAATTGAAAGCAATGCCTGGGGAGGTGACATCCATAACATGACTTATTTTCAAAAATATAACAATTTAAATTCTTAATACTTCTGTTACTACAGGCAGTCCCCGGGTTACGTACAAGATAGGGACTGTAGGTTTGTTCTTAAGTTGAATCTGTATGTAAGTCAGAACTGGCGTCCAGATTCAGCCGCTGCTGAAACTGATCAGCGGCTGATTCCAGGAAGCCGGGGGCAGAGCAACTCTGCCTCGGGCTTACTGTAGTCAGCGCTGGTCAGTTTCAGCAGCAGCTGACTTGGGGACGCCTGGGGCAGAGCAGCTGGGGTGCTGCTGGGTTGTGCCGCCTGGGCTGTCCCGCTGCGGGCGTCCTCCGCCGCTTTGCTCCGCGACTCCCTGGTTTGACCAGCAGACCAAGGAGATGGGGAGCAGCTTTTCTCGCCCCGGAGAACGCGGGCGGCGGGACCGCGGCTCATCTGGGCGTCCCGCCGCTCCCGTCCTCCGGGGCGAGAAAAGTCCCGTTCGTAACTGCGGATTCGACATAAGTCGGATCCGCGTAACTCGGGGACTGCCTGTACTGTCTGTTTAAACAAGACAAGTGTTTCTAAAAGGCAAAACTGAATTTGTGAATCAAAACCTGCATTTCAGATAACACTTTGCAGAGCTAAACACCACTCAGTTTTTATAACAATAAGAATCTATTTTGGGACTTGAATGAATTAACAATAGAACTAAATGAATATTTGTAAGATAATTAGACCAATTTTGCAGTGTTTGGCAAATATTTGATCAAAACCCCTTTTCTTTACTTAACTCTGATTTACAGTAAAATCAAAGAGTGGCAAAAAGCACTGGTCAGAAATTAAAAGTTAAATTTACCTCAGGGAGACCTGGCTGCATGTATAGCTGCTGGAAGACTGCATTCATATAACAAGTAGCACCACCATTCTTCAGCCCCACAAATCCTGATGTAGATCGACTGTCCACAGGTGGAAGATACTAATGGGAAAATTCACATTCCTCGGTATCAGTAGATTATAGGACAATATGGACTCCAATAGCTTATAAACTACTCTTTATTAATTATTGTTATTATATCAACAGCCAGCATACCTTTCTATAACTTAACATTTTCATACATGTCACTAAGCTCTGGGTCAAATTTGTGATAGCTATGCACGCAAATTTAGCTGTACAATCAATACAAGATACTTAAAAACAGTCTACAAAGTTGTGTACCTTTTAAATTAAACCAATCAGGAATTTTTAGGCAGTAATTTTACCAAGACAGATTCCAAATTGTGCTTGCTTTTGGGAAAGATATGTATTACTTTCACAGTGGTTTATCTCTTTAAAATGAAAGCCCTGTAACATTTGTGATGGGAACACAAATGGCTAAAAACAGTATTTTAAATCACACTGAATAATTTAAATTGCATCAAAACAGCTTACTTACATCAAACTCCTTGGTTAGTGCAGGATCTGCCTGATGGTGCATAGAAAGCAGCTCTTTTGTAATAAGCTGAAGATTGGAAGGTGAGCTATCAGCCAGCATCACTAGTACTTCATAAGCTGCTAATCGGCTATCCACTGTACTGCACCTAAAGAAAACCATAAGTGGGATCCATTCAGTATGTAGTCATGCACCATAGTTTTAAATTCTGGCAAATCTTGTTAGACTGTATAACCCACTTATAATTGCCAAAGGAAAACAAAATTAAAAGATGTTTAGTGACCCTCGGCTTAATAGTCTGATTCATAACTTGCTGTGAGAATTTTATTGCCTTGACCTGCACCAATGAATGCTACTCGTTTTGTGGGAAGAGATACATTTGTGCCACAGACCCTACACATGTCACTCGCTCTCATCTACGTGGTGACTTTGTGGCTAATATAGGACAGAAGGAAAACTGAGGATGTCCAAGAAAGGAGATCTAGTACACTTCCAAGGCCTAATATTCATTGCAGTAAGTGGGGTCAGGTTATGTAAATGCTCCAAAGATGGAAGGATGGGACAAGCAAACCAAAATATGTAGCACTGCAAAAACTAATTGAATATTGCTAATTAAAGAATTAGATTAAACAAACCTGAGCAAGCAGTTTTTTGGAAGAGACTATTTCTGTTTCTATTATTGGGAAAGCTAAAGCCAAGGCTCCACAACCCTCTATTACTAGTATTAGCTGATCACATATTGGACCAGACCCAATGCCCTCTTTCACAAAGAATTCAATTTCACAATAGTTATAGAAGCATTGGTGGCAACTAGGGTCATCACCCATGACTGAAACGTGAATGGCAAGAGACCCCATCTTGAACCCCCACTATCAGAAAGAGTCAACATCTCCTGTGTGTTTCAGGGGATCCACACTAACACTTGCTGTAGTCCAACCAATGTTAGTAATCTTGCACATTACTGCCTGGTACCTAGCCTTCCCTTCCTAAGCAAGAGCATCAAGAAGCAACAACAAATCCAAAACCAGTCTTTCACATTACTGAAGAGCTTTCACCATACCAACATATCTGCCACATGGGGTTCATGCCAGGGTTTAGTACAGAGATGGACCTTTTTGCTGTAGTGGAGCCTCTTTTATCCATAGGCAAGGAAAATGAAACCCTACTCCTAGATCTACCAATACTCCTGCCCTGCTCCCAAGAGGCAGCAGGGAAATAGAAGAGTACTTAAAGGGCTCATGCCCTTAGACTGAACCTAAGAATTACCATAGGCAGGCAACTGTTCCTTCATTTCCAGAGCCCTCACCTGCACAGTCCAGCCAGGTTTACCTCGTGCTATTCAACATCTTGATGCTGGGAGAGCTGGTGATGGAACATGCTAGCAGATACAGATACGCAACTCTACAGTGCCTTCACAAACAGCACTCTCTCCCAGTTCTCAGTGTTGAGACCAGTACCTGGAGAGATAGCAGCAGTCTAGAGCAGATCCTGGACAAGACCAGGCTGAGGTGATGCTCTTAAAGAGCAGAGCCTGAAAAGAATTTGTCTCCTCTGTAATGTTCTCCACTGTCAGGGGAATCTGCTCTCAAGATCTCTAACTCAATCTGCAGCCCTGGGTTCTTCGGAACAGCTGTTCTCAACAGGGGGTCTACAGAGCCATGCCACTACAACCTAGTGCTCCAATCCCTAACAGTTCCTGGTGGGTGCTGAAGCCAAAAGTGGTGCAGGGCTGAAGCTCCAAGCCACGGCATCCCCCACCCTCACAAGGGATGAAACCACAAGCCTCTGCTGTAGCCCGTGAGTGGTGTGGTGCTGAAGGCCCGAGCCCTGGCATGCCATTCTCTGGGTGGGGCTGAACCTGGGGTAGTGCACGGCTGAAATCCCAAGTACTTCTCCTGGGGGCACAAGAGTACTCCCCCTCCCCTCCAACTGCAGTGCCTTACTCAGAGTGGGGTAGTCCTGAGGGCAGCTTCACCCCACCACCTCCTCTTCCTCAGACCCCAGCCTCTGGCCAAATTCAAATGAAGCCAAAGTCAGACAGAGGCAGCTTCTCTTGCTAGTGGTGCCACGAGTGGGCAACCATGGCATTCCCCCATCTGCGGATGTGCCTGGGGCTGCGGCTGCCCCTCAGCTTCCAGCCTCCTTTGACTGCTCACGCAGCCCGTCAGAGCTGCCCAGAGAGGTGGTGACCTGATGAGGTCAGCTGGGGTAGGAGGTGGCATTTCCTGCCCTGGACCGTTCTGTGCAGAGCTGGCCCTTGCGCCTCCTCCTCATTCCAAACAGACATCAAACTACTCCTATTCCCCAAGACATCACTCCTGGCCTGGAGCCCCACCCCATCTCTCTCTCTGCTGGGCCCTGCAGCTTTTCTAGCATGTTGAGGGGGATCTCAAAGAAAAAGTTTGAGAACGTCTGCTTCAGAACATCCCATTGTTACTTGCTGTTCAAACAGCCACGATACAAAAGACACCATGTTTCAGCTGCAATTAGCCATAAGATTATGTCCCCTTCTATCAGACTCTGATATCTACACAATGATCCTTGTGCTTGTTCCACCTCCACCCTTCACTCCTGTAACTCTCAGCTACAAATAAAACCACAGTAGGCAAAATGTTCTAACTGGTACAAAATACAGTCACCCTTGCTTAGCACTATATGCACAAGGTGCACATTGCTCTGTTGTGCCATTTCTTGTACCAGCACCACACTGTATGCAGAGTCCAATTTAATACATTGTTCAAAGCACCCACCAAATAAGACTTCCTTTGCCTTTTCAACACTTCTATGCCTCTAGAACAGTGCCCTTTTTGATTTTTGAGAAACCCTCACACCCTCTTCAAAAAAGATAGCAGCAAACAACCCCCCCCTCCCCCGGAATTTCTTCACAACCCCCCTCCCTCCTCCCCCCCAGTTTGGGAACCCATGCTCTAGAACCATTAAATTGCTGACTGACATATAGAGACTCTGGAGTGCAAGAGATAGGACTTTCACAGAAGCTAGACCTAGATTCTGCAATCATCACCACAAGAAATAAGAGTAATCACAGACCTAACTGGCATTCAAAACTTAATACAAAACTCAATTTGTGGTCTCTCAATAAGGTCATCCCACACAGAAACCCTCAGCTATTTCTCCTAAAGGGCTCTATATGGTAAGCAGAAGCCTGTGGCAGCGAGCCTTGGAGCTCTACTAACCCGCACAGGACCTGAGCTATGCTGCTGCTAGGCATCAGAGCCTGAGCTGCAGTGTCTACGCAGCTACTTTAGCACTGCCCGTGGGCCCCGTGAGTATGAGTTTTCAGGCTCTGAGACCTGCAAACCTGTAAGCACCACAGAGACAATGGCAGCAAGGCAATGGCCGATGGTGGAGACAGGAAAACCCATGAATTCTTTTTCCATTTTGTTGACATGGTTGAAGATGAACACAGGATGAAGCTATGTTGATCAGTGTTCGCTTTTGCATAGGACAGTTTTTATGAAAATTAACAGAAGGGTGAGGCCCCTTTTTGTAAAGCGAAGTGGATGTTAACTTTCAATGCATGTGTTATGTAGCCCTCTCTCCGTTGTGATGAATATTCTTCAGCCTAGAGCAGGGCTCCTCAACTTTGGAAGCCCCTGGGGCCACAATGATACCCACAGCACATATCAAGGGCCACATCTTAAGCGCAGTTGTATATACATGCAAATATTTATGAAAATATCATCTCTCTTACTGACGGGCATGAAAAACAAAGATTAAAGCAAGACTACACAACACTCAGGCCCCATTTAAGTCAGTCCTGCTGATATTAATAAAATTTAATATTTACCCAATTTCCACCTATATGACAGCACTTGTGGGGAGGCTCTGCCACCTCTTGCTGCCCCCCCACCTCCTGGGAGCTCCTGCTCATGCACAGGCATGGCTTTTATCAGAGCTATGCTGCACAGCTCTGCTTCTGGGGAGGCTCCGCTGCCTCTTGCCGCCCTCCCTCCCCTGCCAGTTGGTAGCAATCAGGCAGGCGACCCGGGAAGCAGCTCAAGGTACCAAGGGCCACATGGAAAGGGGCTGTGGGCGCACGTGGCCCATGAGCCAAGTGTTGAGTAGCCCTGGCCTAAAGGATCCCCCTCCATCTCAAGGACAAGACACCATGCCTGATGGGTACAGCTCTCTGTAGTGTGTGAAGTTCTTTGTAGATTTGTAGGGCAAGTCCTTTGCAATTTAAAGATATTAATGGGAGTTTAAATGTACAATGGAATCGGCAAGCTTTGGTAGAGTATTATATCAAATATACAAGTACCTGATTATTAAAATACTCAAAGATGCAGCTAGAATATAAACCCACTGTACTCCCCCTCCCCCCCATTGCTTACAGTTCCAGCCTACGCTCTAGCTAGGAAAGAATGTGCACTGTGAATAGAAATGCAAATTAATTTGTTTACTTTGGATGAAAGTCCTGCTGACTGATGGCAGCACTGCCAGCTGGAGAATTGCTAGTCAGGATAATCCTAGATGCTCGGAAGAGGAAATCATCTAGTAGAGGTTTAATCAGAGATGAACCTGTAACAAAGCAAATCCACATCTAATATTAACTATTTACCTTATTACTATAGACAATCAAAGACTGTCCATACCAAGAAAGCCACCTATTTAGAATGTCACTATGCTAGGCTTTCAGTAGCAGCATGAACTACCCTATTTTCTTCTATCAGAGGGGTAGCTGTGTTAGTCTGAATCTGCAAAAGCGGCGAGGAGTCCTGTGGCACCTTATAGACTAACTGAAGTGTAGGAGCATAAGCTTTCGTGGGCAAAGACCCACTTCGTACATGAATCTGACGAAGTGGGTCTTTGCCCATGAAAGCTTATGCTCCTACACTTCAGTTAGTCTACAAGGTGCCACAGGACTCCTATTTTCTTCATTACTGATTTTTCAAATCAGACACTTGTAACTAGCAAAGGAAAATATGCTCAGAATTCCTATAATGCTGCAGCTGTGGTGAAGCAGCAGCAAAATTATACGCAGCCACAATATTGTTATTCTCCTGTACATTTCCTCCGACACGGACCATGGCAGAGAAAAATGTCTTTAAATAATTCATTTCAAACCCCAAACGAAATCCAAACTGCAATGAAGAACATGGTTACTAACTCAAGTAAGTTTATCCTTATAGCCCCTCTCTACTTCTCCTGAGACAAAATGGCTTCATTAAGTGTACACTTACAATGGTGTGTAGAATACAAACACTGCACACTCAGTTAGCATGGGTATAAACAGCAGTGTGAAAGGTGAAGCATGGCTTTGGTGAGTAAAGTGCTCTAAACGCTCAAACCCCATGTGCTTCTACATGCCCAAGCTACTATAGTTAGCAGCATAGCAACCTGCTGCCAGAGCCTTTCCCATCACAGTGAAAGGCTCCAGCAATGGAGAAAGCTCCAACAGTTCTCCACTATCAGACCTTTCACTGAGGCATGTAGCTTCACACAGTAGGAACAAGTATGGATAAACGTTGCCTATCACTGCTGCACGTAGCTACCTACGTGTTTAGAACCTGTACTCTACGTGCCATCATAAGCATGTATAGCCAAAGACACTATCTGCTCCTTTATTAAACAAAGCCAGATACCATCACGTGATAAAGAGTTCAAACTTAGGTTGGTTTATGTGCTTTGGCATACAAAAGTATACTTACCAAGCAATTCCTTTTCTGTCCCACACAGTGAAAGAAGAGTCTTAATGAGTCTCAAGTGGCCTGCTAATAAAATGTTGTCAGCTTCACTGGTCTCACACTCAGCTGTGCGGTTGGGTTCAAAATTATCTAGCCAAGTGATCTCATCTTCTAACATGAGAGCTGGGCTGATCTTCAACTGCTCCATTTCAGAGGCTATAAAATAAACAGAGAAAATCAAAATACAGACACATGATGAACTTACAAACTGATAGAGAACCCCAAGAGTTTCACAGCTTTCATCATTAACAACAGATATGGAACACGAAAAGTAAATAGCAGGTGTTTAGGTATGCAGCCTGTTAAAAAGCTCAGGAAAACCCCAGCTCACCATCAACTTATTGATGTTGATTGTCAATTGGCCAAAAGAAATTTAGCGCGCACACACACACACACACACACACACACACACACACACAAGAGGGGAAATGTACATATCTGTACAACTACAGTTAATATATAACCATGTGTAGGAAAAAGGTGAAATAAGTATAAATCTTAGGGTGAGCATTTTAAAATGTATATTCCCAAGTTAAGCTTTTAATTTCATAGTTAGACATCTAAGCTGAAGGCCACAAGTGCTAAGTATCTCTGAAAACCAGGCTAGACCAGGAGGCAGACAAGTGTCATAGCCTGACAAGATGGGGGAGGGATATAAGCAGCAAAAGGCAAGAAGTAATTTTGTAAGAAAGGATGAGAACCTTAAACTGAAAAACATTAAAATCTACAGCTAGGCAAAATAAAGAAGTAGTGAGCTAGGATATGGGCAGGGGCAACTAGTTTTTTAAAAAGCAAATATAAAGGCTTGTGTTTCCTGACAATGTCTAGTCTACTTAGACTACAAGCTCTCAGGGGCAGGGAATTAGCTTACAGGTCTAAATGCTTAGAACATATCTGGTTGCTATATAAACGTAGGAGTTTTCGCTCCAACCTGCAACACATACTTACAAGTGAGGTCGTCCAGTAACTGACATCTCAGGTCAAAATACTCTGTACACTGGGATAAGAGTCTAAAAACAAAGATGAGTAATTACTAATGGGAAGAGAGTTTTTAAGTAAGTCTAGACCTCAGAACATTTGCTTTGCCACGTGCCTTCCATCCACCCAAACAATTATTATAGATTTACATATTTATAACTCCACATACACACCTCTAACTTCTAAGCAGATTTTTTCATAGAAGCCCCTTTTTGATTTTGGGCTCATTATTCAATTTTTCTTTCCTCACCTCACAAAACTACAAACTAGATGACCACATAAAGTTGACAGTAAGATAAGGTGTTTCAACGTAAGTTAGTCTTTATCATGGTGGACACAATTTTCATTTCAAAATTAATGCTGAATAACATTTCTTGCTATTAAATCGTGCATGGCTGGAAGCACAAAGTGGCACATCGGGCTACATACAAAATGTGAAGTTTACAACCAAACATACAAAGATAGTAGACTCTAATGTTCACAGTGTTCTGTAGACAGTACATTTAGTAAGTCTGACTGGTGCGGTATAGTTGACTGTTGCAGTTATATCTACTTCAGACTTCAAAGATTTCTTCAAAGATGAAAGTACTTAAGGCAAAAGCCTTTTTTAAAAACTTGCCTTCCTTTCTGAATAGACATGCATGTAACTTGCCTCTGGTTGATTCCTCTCATGATGCTGGTTGGTGACCAAAGTGGTAGCTGGGCAGTGAGAATGACACTCAAGAGAAACTGGTTTGGTTTTTGTACATCTGGGTGAGTTGATGTGTCTGTCTGACTAAGGGTATACAACTGGTCACAGGCAACGCGACGAATCTGAAACAAAAGCATTTTAAATACTCTGTATTTCACTTTCCCCAAGATATGCTGACTTTGATTATAAACCTATAACAGAATTGCAAGTTAGAACTAGACTGGGGGGCTCACCAAGTGTGGCTTTTAGTCCCCCTGTGGTCAAGTTGTTTATAAATTTGCTACTGCCTCTGAGCTAATTGCTTGTGCTTTTAGATCCATAGTTTTTTGTTTCAACTCTTGCAGATGAGCCCTTCAGGGGAATGTTTACAAAGCATACTACACCCCATATAATCCTTTCACATCCCAAGTTAAGCAGCACTGGATGTGAATCAATACTAGAACGAGAGATCTGTAAAGAGCCAGCAAGTGCTGTAGAAGCAATGCTGGAAATTTGATAGATGGTTTCTTTCCTCCCAGTCAGTATCGAATCATGTGCAGATTGGTGCCCTCCTTTGGCTGAGATGTTAAAGCAAGGTCCTAATCAATTGTAGTCTTGAAAGTACTATGGCACTATTCTCAGATAGGAATGCTGGACAAATTCCAACTGGAGTAACTGTACTCTGTCAACTAAACTCCCCTTAGCCCTAAATTTAAAATATGGCACCAGTGCTTGCAGGAGAGACACCATCATTTGTCCTTTTCATGTGTGTTCATTTTTTAAAATTGTATCCTTTGGTATATATGGTTGTGACTATTTTCTTCCACTATTTGATCTGAGGAAGTGGGTCTGGCCCACGAAAGCTCATCATCTAATAAACCATCTTGTTAGTCTTTAAAGTGCTACATTGTCCTGCATTTTGCTTAGCTATAAGTTTGTTCTCAGTTGAGTCTTGCCTCAAAGGTGATGGACTACATTTAAGTGGACGGTGATATAATAGTTATATACTAGGGATGTAATAGTATAGCCGAATAACCGATTAGCAAAAGCTATAGACTACATGCATTTCCTCGCCACCCCTTGCCAGTAAATTTTTTAGCAGGCTGGCTAGCAGCCCAGCTCAGTCCCAGTTTGCAGTGGGCCCTGGACCTCCACTGCGGCTCTGCATTTAAAGTGTACTAGGAGCCAAGTGGGCAGGCAGTCCGGCCCAGTTCCAGATTGTGCCAGGGCCAGGAGCTCAGACCATCCCTCTCCCCCCGACAGCAGCTGCCTGGGGACTATAGAATAGTCGACTAACCGATAAGAATTAATGAGGTTAATCGACTATTCAATTAACCGATATTTAACATCCCTACTATATACCATTTATATCAAATATCTAAAAGGGTGTCACAAGGAGGAAGGAGAAAATTTGTTCCTCTTGGTTTCTGAGGACAGGACAAGGAGTAATGGGCTTAAAGTGCAGCAGGGGAGGTTTAGATTGGACATTAGGAAAAAATTCCTAACTGTCAGGGTGGTCAAATATTGGAATAAATTGCCAAGGGAGGTGGTGGAATCTCCCTCTCTGGAGATATTTAAGAACAGGTTAGATAGACATCTGTCAGGGATGGTGTAGACGGAGCGTGGTCCTGCCTTGAGGGCGGGGGGCTGGACTCGATGACCTCTTGAGGTCCCTTCCAGTCCTATTATTCTATGATTCTATTGTATTAAGATAATCTAGGAAATTTAATAAAACAGTATCAATACAACATTAAAATTTTAAGGTCAAGCATCCAAATGCCAAGAAACCCCAAATATTTATGGTTGCTCCTGCGATGTTCACTGGACCATAGTGAATATGATACATATTTTGCAATATATTAATAGAAAGTAACAAGGACTGTAAACAGACAAGGGAAAAGGCAAAAGCTACTTATCATAAAATATACAGCATGTGCTATGTGACCAAATTAATGTGTTTGGCACAACCTTGATTTTCAGAATATCCAAACTTTTGCGGGCTTACTCTCAATTGCATAGAAAAACTAATGCTTGGAGGCTTGTGTGTTTAACTATATGTTTCACAGGTTTGAGTGAGCACCTAAGGCAGGAGTGGAAAATATTTTTTGATGGGGGGGCCACTCCAAGATTCTGGAAAGTGGTTTAGAGTCGCACTCTTCCAGGATATTAATGGAGGAATTCTGGGGTCTGGGATGGAGGTTGGGTGCAGAAGGGAGGTTGGGGTAAGGGATTGGGGTACAGGAGGGAGAAAGGGGTCTGGGAGGGAGTTTGTGAAGGAGGCAGTTGTCCTAGGGTGTGGGACTGGGATGCAGGAGTTTGGGATGTGACCAAGGGTAGGAGGGGACTGTGATCTGGGGCAGGAGATTGGGGTGCCAGATCTGGGAGAGGGTATAGGTGCAGGAGGGGGCTGGGGTGCCAGAGACAAGCTTTGGCTGGGAGGCATGTAGCAGAAACCTGAGGCAGACTGACTGCTGCAGGTTGCTTGCTGTTCCACGTGGCTCAGCTCCGAGCATGAGAGGGTAGGGGAGAGGTGACGAGGAGAGAGGGAGAAGGCTTCCTACACTACCCCTGCTCCCAGCAAGAATTCTCAGTTCCTATTGGCCGGAAACTGACAGATAGGTCAATGGAACCAAAGAGATTTTGTTGGGGGGTGGGAACAGAATGAGAAGTTTCCCTTTTCCCTCCCCAGCCCTCTTGAGTGGAAAACTGCTGGCTTTTTAAAATGTGAACTGATCTCTGGCTAAGGGTTCTGGCGAGGTGGCCGTGGGTCGGTTCTGGTGGCTTGGTGGGCTGGATTGAGCCCCTGGCAGCCTCTTGTCCACCCTTGACCTAAGGATTCATATGCTTCTCCAAACCTCTTTGGCTGGAAAGCTAACATCGGTCCCTTGTGAGATTCTCAGACCTGATTGGTAAAGTGACAGTTTTAGCTTCAGTCCTTCCCCAAATTGAGTTATTTTCTTCAAATTGGTCAGCATCATCTTAACTTTCAACAAACATGGGTGTGATACAATGCAAGCAGACTTAGAGTGCTTGGTAAATATCCCAACATGGAGAAAATTAGGTAGATAACCAGTTAAGTCCCCCCCACTGAAAAATATAAATATCTTCAGTTATCACATTGGAAATAGAGCACTTGGTGTTCAACTTGCCACAAATCCCCCCATGAAGATGGTTTGCAGGGAGGAATCCAGGGCAAGGGAACACTACCTTATGACAACTAGTCACACATATGGAAGCTAACAAATCAAGATTATATTCTCATAGTATGACAATACCACAAAGGTATACTTTTTAACAGACGGGGATGAATATTGCAGTAAATGACGTCTGACTGAGTAATATACAGAACACATTCTGATATCGAAAGGGCTGAATGAATATTTTTGTCCGAGACCATTAATGGACGCATGATGTTATATTTCAGTGAATGACTTAGAAATCTTAATTGCAGCCTCTGACCTCAGCACTTGGTGAGCCAAGAAGAATGTCAATGATGAAATCAGCAACACAAGGCAAGCTGTAGAAAGATCCTAAAAATGAAACAATTGCAATCATTTTTTGGGCAATGGAACTTGTTAAAAATATAAACAATTGATTATTTAATTTATATTCATGTATTAAATACCACTAGAACAAAAATATCTCGCCAACACCAAGTATGGGAGATCTATGGGAACGGAAAAATCTTCGTACATGGTGATTTCTCCCCCTCCATAGATTGTGGATTATGAATATAAATATGACAGTTCCTCTTTATTCCCATTAAAGGTTTCAGCCCCTCTGTATATGAAGGCACAAGTGCTAGTGAACTGATTTACTAGCCCAATGGTTGAATTTACAGCTACGCAAACTGAAATGAGAGTTGGGGGAGATAGTGTAAAAACCAGGAATTTGTAATTAAAACTTAAGAAAAATAATAGCAATAAGTAATGCAGCATGTCTATGCTAGCAATACACTAGAGGTAATTTATCACTAAAGCAGACAAACCCAAACATTTCAGTTTCATTTGCTCTCCTTATAGATATCTCTCAGAGGTATTAAACCTACTGTTTATCATCCCAAAAGCACTAGATCTAAAGCAAAATTACATATCCTAATTACCCTGATAAATGTATAAAAGTACCTGCAGGCCACCTAACATTAAATCTCACAAAGAAAACTAACAGACTGAAAGCTTGCTATCCTTTAAAAAAAAAAAATCATGTCTTCAAATTGAAATGCTTCAATAAGAGCAAAAAATCAGTAAGGAGGAAAGCATAAAATGCATAAATCCATCTTTAAACCCTGACTCCCCACTAATTACATTATACTGAAAGCATGAACTAATCAGAATCTACTCCATACCCAACTGCTGACTGCGTAACTGTAGGCATGTAACTAACAGAGACAAGGCCTCGCCAGCAATCAGAGCATCTTTGGTTGATACAGACTGTTGTCTCACACAGATTCCGGCATGGAGTGCTGTTGGCTCTCCTTCACTTCCTGAACTACAATTGCTTCCTGTGTTAGATAAGAAACAACAAAAATAATAATCAGTGTGATTCTTAAAGATTTTCTGATCAACATTTCTCCTCTAAAAAGGACTTGAAAATTACTTTTAAGTACACAATAAGTACTGTGGATTTAAGTAGTTCATCTTCTAGGAACTCTAGAAGTATTACGCAACTGGGGTAAGTTGAGAGCATTTTGTTTATAGACTAAATAATGCAGTCTCAACTATGAGTGGCATACCTGAGCTGCTAAGTCTGTTTCGAATCCCAGCAGGAAATAAAGTGTTACTTTCTTTGATTGGTTGGCTGCTCCCCACTAGGTCAAGTCGTCCTGCAGCAGCAGCCCAAGAAAGTCGCATGAAGCAAGCCACTGTAGATGTGAAATCATTTACCTCCATTGTCTGAAAAAATAGGAAAAACTGGTTACTTTTGCCACAACCAATAGCCTCTTTTCCCATGAGGAAAGGAGGAACCACAAGGTTTTTCCATTATTTTGTTCTTTGCCTATGGCACAAGAATTTTTTGCTTATATGAAAGGTTAATATGGCTTCTTGAAAGCCAGCCAGCACTGTCTTTGAAACAAAAAGAAGAATCACTAGAGAAAGACTCCCTTCCTGCCATCTGGAGCTAAGCATGCTATTTTCATCCTGGTAGGAAAGCACCAACTGAATCTTCAATGAAGCTCCTATACATGCAGTTACTTTACTAGCTACAGGTCAGCAGTTCTCAAATAGTGATCTATAGCCCCCTGAGTCTGCAAGCAAGTTTTAGGAGGAGTTGCCAAGCAAGGCAATATTAGATTTGCTGGGGCTGAGGGCAGAAAATCAAAGCCGCAGGATTGAAGTAGAAGCCTGAGCAATGTAGCTGGGGGGAGAGGAGGGTCGTGATGTGGTGGCTTTTATACGTGGAAAACAAGTTGCAGCCCATATGGGCTGTGGAACTGGGGGGTGGCGGGGCCGGAAGGAGGGAAAGAAGGGGGAGAATAGAGGGGAGAAGGAAGTGCTCAGAAAGAAAGATTGAAAACCCCTGCTATAGATCACAACCCAGGCAGTTTCTTTAAATTTGACAATAGGAAAATGGGTCAAGTTTTTCCTTATATAGCAGAGAGTTTTAGTATCTGGCCACTCTCAGATTAATCAAGAGGAAATTCTGATTCCTGATGGTTAAGACCATCATGTTAGAAGTGTTCTCAAGCTATTGCTCACATTTCGTTGGCTTCTGGTCACCCCTCAGTTGTGCTTTCTGAGACTGTACAATGAAATAAGTAACAACTCTTTCCTGTGAATATGGTACAGTGTGACAATAAATATCATACAGAAGAAAATGAACAGCAAAGCCCAATATTACATTTGAGTATCTTCAAATATCCCTGGTAGGGCAGTGTGATTAGCCACCTACTGGTTTACTTCTTCAGTGTGTTATAGACCTTTCAGAGACTCATTGTAGTTAAAGATAAAAGTCAGGGTGAGAGTTAGGGACGAGGATCTGGATTCTCTCAAGCTTTGAGAGGAGATCTGGGCATGAAGAACCAGTTTCATAGATCTACTTATGTTAAACTCCAGAAATGAAGAGCAAGTTTCACCTTCGACTCTACAGCACACTGTTATAGCTTCAACGTTCACTCACTTGTATTGCAACCCGGGCTGCAGGTATGATCTCTTCTACCCTAATGGAAGACCTGTCAGAAACTGACAGCTGTCGGTAGGATGACTTTTCAGGTGTTCCACAAATGGACATCTGTCTGCTAGCTTGCCGGCTCACATTACGGAATGGGCGTGAGGACAGCGCTTCTACCCCATCTTTGATGATATCCTCATCTAGTAAGGTAGGCAGGGTTTGGCCAACAAGTAAGAACCTAAACACACAAAGAAAAGAGTCATGTTTATTTTTGAAAACTGGGTGATCCGAGTTTTAGTATTTCAGTTACATTTTGAGCTCACAGGCCAACTACTAAAATAAATGCAAGTAGCATTACTGCAAATTGAACCTCTCTAGTCCTGAACTCTCTGGCATGGCAACAGCTGTGGTCCATCATGATTTTAGTTAACCAGATGTCCACTTATGGGTGTGGCCAAGTTCCCTGTAGTCCCATAAAGTTTGTTTACAATCACCAGTCCTGGCTCTCAGTGTTCAGTGCTGTTATTTAGCTCTAATTTACCCGTACATGTCTTTTAAGAGCCCAGAAAGCAGTGGAAGTGTTGGTAATGCTGCTAGACAATACGGACTTCCCATGGTTCAGCAAATTTTCAGGTTAGGCACTGGTCAGATCTTGATGGTACCGGACTAGAGTGGTTCAATTAGTAGTGGCCTTATATACAGTGAAAGGCAATCTCCTACCTTGCAAGTTGCAGGCAGATGGAATAGACACCCTGTCTTGTTTCATAGTCCACTTCTGATGGGATGGAGTCTCTCTGCATCACGTTCACCACCAAACTTAAAAATAAGAGACACTATTTGATAAAGTTATCTAAAAAGGAGATGGTGGTGGTGGAGATAATAATTAGTTTTAAGTATTTTTCCCTTTTCTCAATGATTTAGTGCTGACAGAAGCCCTAGACCAGGGGTGTCCAAACTTTTTTCAAAGAGGGCCAGATTTGAAGAAGTGAACATGCGTGAGGGCCGTCCCCGCACTCTCAGCCCCAAGGCGGAGGGCCCGCAGGGTCGGAGGCGGGCGGAGAGCACAGGGCACGCCGGCCTCACAGCGGCCCAGGGGCAGGGCGAATCCGCAGCCAAGCGGGGGAGCGGGGCTGCGGACGTGCCCTACAGGGCAGGCTCTAGGACTGCGGAGGCCATGGGCGGCGGCGGCGCGGCCGGAAGCAGCGTGCTGGGCGCGCCAGTTCAAAAGAGCGCCGGGGAGCCAGGAGAGGGGGAGGAAGCGGGGGCCATATTAAATCGGAACACGGGCCGCAATTGGCCCGCGGGCCGGACTTTGGACATGCCTGCCCTAGACCGATACCTCTGGAGATAGAGATCTCTATTTTCCCCTCATTACAAAGGACTCTGTGATCCACACGTGAAGTGTGCTGTAAGAGCAAAGTCGTATCATTCAAGGAGTACTGCGCGCTGCAAGTTTTTCCTAAAATACCTGCTGTAATGCCACTCTCACCAGGAGTGACCATCCTTATGGAGTCAATGGGCCAGGGACAGAGCCACTTGTGGCAGTGGGACTGGGGCTGGCATCTGGCAGCCCGACTTGGGCTGGAGCTTAAGTTGCAGGTGGCAGCAGCCTGACCGGAGCCAGGACCAGAGCTTCCTGAGGCAGCAGGACCAGGATTGGCAGTGCTGGTGGCAGCCTCGTTGGGGCCAACGTCCAGGGCCGAGACTGGCAGTATGAGGGACAGAAACGCCAGTGGTGGGAAGGGGACCTTCCCTGGTCTGGCAAAATCCCTCACTTGGAATCAGTCAGGTCCCAAAGGTGCTGGATGAGGGGGGCCCAACCTGTACTATAATCAGTGTGTTGGGGCCTATTACAGAAACTATAAAATTATCACTGATCAGAAAGTTAGTGTAAGTTCTAACCTCAAGCCTCCTGCTCTAAGAAAGTTTTCACAGAAAGATTTGGCACAATTTCTTGCCATTTCATCATCCGCAGTTGGCATCAGTTTGGAGCTCAGTACCTGAAACACATTCAAGTGTGCATGTTTCATAACTGCGTTATACAGAAACTACAGCATCTCTGAAGTGGCGCCCAATATACCCAGAAAGGTAGTCTGACCCTAAGACTGAGCATTTCCTGTTCTTTCAGTAATTCAAAGATAGGGCCTCAAAAAATCTGATTCATAACGAGCCAAACAATATTTTAAACCCATGACTGATATAATAATGGCTGATGTAGTTAAAAAAAGAGAGAAGAGTCTTGGCTCACATGTGAAATGCTCCTTCAGGCTTAATGTAGGCTTCAGGAGGGTTAGAATTCTATCACCTTTCTAGTGAAGATGATGTTACTCCACAGAAACAACAACTAGTAAATAAGAGCTCCCAAGGGTGAGGTTTTTATTTTATATTTCTACTTTTATTTTGTGTGCAAAAAAATCAAGAGGGTCCAAGAAAAGTTATGGCTTTTAGGAACTTCATGATTATACTATCCTCTCATTTGCAATAATGTACCCTTCCCAGCGGTGAGTGTGAAAATGCAACGATGATCAGAAAAGTGGCCACATGGGGGACTTGTGGTTTGACAGGTGAAATTCTCATGTGCATTTTGAGTTAAATGATAGAAAAATTGAATACAAGGTTGGTTTGTTTTTTACTATTCACTTACTCTAACTGCAAAACCTCCACTATGACAATCTATAAATCCACGTGCCAGAAAGAACACATCTTCACTTTCAGTTCCCTGCAACGTTCCATAAGATTCCATGTTTGTGACTATGACTCAGTAACAAATTTGCAGAGCCATTTTTCAGTAAATAGTCACACTAATATTCCTGAGTGGATCCCTGTCTTTAATAGCTTTAGCAGACTAACAAATAGGAGGGATTAAAAATATGCTGCCTTGTTAGAAGAAAATATTTTCCATTATACTTGACAAAATGTCAGGAACTAATCCACTAACATAATCCATTTAAAAATAATGAGTAGTCCTATGGCACCTTACAGACTAACACATTTGACAAACACAAACAAAGGGTTTTGCCCACAAAAAAGCTCATGATACTAGCTACATGTTTTGAAAGTCTTTTAAGTGCTACCAGACTATTTGTTGAATAATAAATGTGTTAGTCACTAAAGTGCCACATCTACTCGTTTATCACAGAGCCACCCCTCAGACTGAAATCCATTTAATTATCGGACCTAGGATACAGGCTTGCTTCTCCATAAGCCTCAGGGCTGGGAAAGAAACGTTTTGTAACTTATTTGCTCGGAAGTGAAACAGAGTGTTTCTTACCTCTAAATTGTAGAGCACTCTAAAAGTGGACATGCCAGGAGCAAAAGATCTAAAGAGACTTTCCAGTATCGAGCTAGCACTGGGCTGGTGTTGATGCTTTGAAGACAAGGATGGGGATTTTGAAGACTGAGAACTTGATTCTGGCAGCAGCGTTTTCTAAAAGGAACAAGCAGAGATATAAACCTACACTTTTAGGCTACATCTCCACTTGCTGTGCTGGAGATCGATCTTCCAGTGTTTGAGTTAGTGGGTCTACTAAAGACCTGCTAAATTGAACGCTGAGGGTGCCCTCCATTGGTGCCGGTACAGTAAAACTCCATTGGTCCGGCATCCAATGCTCCAGCACTCCTGATGGTCCAGCACCATCGGGAACCCAGAAGGGATCCAGGCAGCCGGACGATTGGAGCTGCTCTGCGCCCGGCTTCCCTGATTCAGCCGCTGCTGAAACTGACCAGCAGCTGAATCAGGGAAGCCGGGGGCAGAGCAGCTGGGGTACTGCTGGGTTGGTCCCGTAGCGCTGCCTGTCAGGGCTGCGGGACCAACCCAGCAGCACCCCAGCTGCTCTGCCCCAGGCATCTCCAATTCAGCCGCTGCTGAAACTGACCAGCAGTGGCTGAATCAGGGACACCTGGGGCACAGCGGGACTATCAGAAGGGGGGGGGGGGGCTATGAGGGGTCTGGGGCAGCATCCCCTCCACCCCACCTCAGACCCCTCATAGCCCCCCTTCCGATAGTCCAGTATATCTGATAATCCGGCACCCCCTGGTTCCTAAAGGTGCTGGATTATCGGAAGTTTACTGTACTCCCTGCAGTTGTGAGGAGTAAGAGAATCCAACAGGAGTATTTGCGCCATTGACCTCCCACTATGAAGATAGCGCCAAGTTCATCTTAAGTTATGTTGACTCCACTACATTATTTACATAGCTGGAGTTACTTAACATAAGCCCACCTTCTGGGTCTAGTATAGATTTGGCCTTAGAATATCACTGAAGAGAAATAGGTCTTGTATAGCTCCAGAACAACTCCCCTCCACCTCTCTCCCAGCCACCTGGAAACAAAGCATTAAAACCTCAAGACAGGATTACACTACCCCAAGAAGTTTTACATAACTTGAAGACTCCACAAATGAATAGCCAACAGAGTATTACAAAATCTCAAAGTTACACATTTCTTTTTAGCCTTAGAGGCAAGGACTTAATGTGCTCTTAATCCGTACCTTTCTTCCTAGTGAATCTAGTTGGTCAAGTGCTTCCTGAATAGCTGGGTCAGTAGGAATCAACAACAGAAGCTTCCGTACACGCAAAGTTATCCTGGAAAGTTCAAAGCAATTATTCCACACAAGATAGGTCTCACTCAGCTTCATACTGGACAAGAGTCCACATAAACTGGTAACAATTTTTATTAATATAATTACCTAGAGTTTCAACAACAATATTTCTCCATGGTTTAATAACTCTTTAGCTTGCTTACCTTGGCTCCTCTAGGTTAGCAAGCTGGTAAAGCATGTCAAAAACATTACACACGAGAGCCATCACTACTCCCGGGAGGGATTTCTCCTGAGAATTAAACAAACACAATTATAAAGGTTTTCCAATCCCACCCCCTCCGCAAGCTATTCTGTGGGATTCTGTTGAAGAAAATGTCCCAGGGATCTCTCAGATACTTTCTAGTCCAAGACATAATTTGAATTCCGATACATGCAGATATGAGATGGGGCGGTAACACTGCATGGTGACAGCTACATCAGACAAAATATGCTCTCTCAGCCAACTATTAATTATGAATTGGAGAGCAATGGCAGAGTGATGGAGCTTGACCTCTCCCTGAGATTTTTAGTTTAACATATCTGAGCTTAACTGATACAGAGAGTTTCCCCCCCCAAAAAAAACAAAACAAAACAAAAAAAAAACTCAGTTGGCGCTACAATTAACTGCCCACAAATCACCACATGAGTTTAAAGTCAAATGCAAATTTTAAAAAAATTAAAATTAAAGTTTAGTAAAAGACACTGAAGTAGTGAGTAATACATAGCAAACAGCACACCTGAGACTGAATATAGCTTTTAAATCCAGTTCATTTGCATTGCAATACAAAAAGGTAATACCTTTTTAATTACTTGTTTAAAATCAAAGCACCATTAAAAAATGTTTGTCCTAATCTCTGATTTTTTTTAAAGGTGTCTATTTAATGCTCAGAATCAACAGTTACGTTAGCCCAGGTCAAAGTATTATGACCCATACAGTATGTGGCCACTGCAAGAGCTTTTCCATGCAGCTCTGGTCAAAGGATTTCACTGACTGAAAATGCCCCAGTTATTTCATTCTCTTGGTCTGTCAAAACATGAACCACCCTGACATGTCCTGCTATTCCAATCCTAAGTAATCTGAGATGAATCTGGCCTTGAGTATTGATTTTGTAGTATAACCAAACACAAGCCAAACTCTCTCTCTTTAATTCTGTATATAGCAGAATCTGAATAATCAAATCTCTGGAAGCAAAGGACTACAGTTTTAGCTTACTCTACCTCTTCATCCCAATTGTCATTTGCTCGTGACAGGGTGCACTGTAAAAGCAGATTTCAGCCCATTATACTGTACCTGTTCCATCACATAAGATGAACTAAAGACGCCACTACTGTTGCTGGAGCTGGTTGAGGAATCGGCAGAGCTCCCGGAGGGGGTTCCACTTCCTGATGTTTTTACTGTAAGTATTTGTTCATCAGAGAAGCCCAGCTGGTGGAGAAGCTTCTGATCTTTATTTACTGTCAGCTGCGACAAAGTATTTAATGCTTAGTGCTGGTGAAAGAAACAATTCAAACTCACAAGGCAAAAGGTAACTAATTAACATACCAAACTATCATTTGCAAATATCTGTATATTATCCACAGGAGAGTTCAACAGCTTTGCTATTTTCCACCTGATGCTTCCCACAGTTTCATTGCTATGAGCCTGTAAAATAAAACAATACTTAGTTTGACGGGAGCCGTACAAAATTAGGGCCTGAGTTTTTTAAGCATTCTGTTAATGGTTTTAAATGTTTTTTTTTCTGCTCCTCTATTGATGTTAAAGGTAATTTCAGCCAGAGAGATGTAACTACACACGGGAAGAGTGAAAGTGACTAAACCAGTGGTTCTCAAACTGTGGGTCAGGTCTCCAAAGTGGGTCACAAGGGCTGGTGGTAGACTTGCTGGATGAGATCCAGAGCCAAAGCCCAAACCCTACTGCCCGGGACCACAGTCAAAGTCTGAGGTTGTCAAGCACTGGGTGCTGGGGCTGAGGTTACAGGTCCATCACCTGGGGCTGAAGCCTTTGGACACTGACCCCCTGCCCAAGGGATCATTCTTCAGTCTCCCTCCTGGGGTCATGTAGTAATTTGTGTTGTCAGAAGGGGCACAATGCAATGAAACTAGAGAACCCTTGGATTATACTAAGTACTTCAAGAAAAATTTTCTTTCCACAAACCCTTCCGTTATTACAATCTTAGATGTGTACACAAAGCTCTCAGAAAAATGTGATTTTTAAGCTAGGACCCATTACACTTCTCTAGCTTGTGTTTCAAGTTATCCATGCAACATGACGTAGTTAATGAATATTATGTTTCCACAAATAAACAACACACATAACTTGGGTAAACATACCTCTACAGTGAAGGTATCTTTGGTAGACTCATATGTAACATTAAGCGTTAAAAGATGTCCGTGGAAAGATGCACCATGAGGTAGAATAGTACGAGGAACAGAATAAAGGTCCTATAAGAAGAAGAAAAAAACAACAACAACAGTGAAAACAATTCTGGAAGAACAAACATTTTCACAGTATTAAGTAGTTACTGATTATAAGATAGACGTGCCTCAACAATTCATGGTATTATTACAAACACTGAGTTACCATCTACATTTTTGTCTAGTTAGGAGAAAGGACATGAATGTTAACAGGAAAATCTCTCACCTCTATAGTAATCACATAGCGTTCTGCCAGAAGTAGCAGTCTTTCAATTATCACAAGTTTAGTTGACCTAAAAAAATGTATCCAAAATTTTAGAAAGTATGAGGCGAGTGGTTTCAGTCCAATCACAAAAAAGACATTTACCGAAGGCAAAAACTCAATTTAATAGAGACACAATACAACTCTCGCTCTGAGGTAGTGTACCTAGATTGAGACATATTGGCAAAATAGAGTGAAAATCTTAACTTACACTTCCTATGTCAGGCTAGATCTGGGGACAAATATTGTGCATGTCTGAAAGGCCCATTCCTGTGCCCAGATACCACCACACATACACTTACAAATACATCAGCTTTCCCCCCCTCAAGGATGATGGTCAAATGTCTTCCCCCTTTCCCACCCCTCCCAGATCTCCTATTTCACAGACCAAATGGCTCTTAAACAGCAATAATCTTGGTAGTTTAGAAAACTTCACCATTTAGATTTTGTCTTATTCCTTATATTGAGATTGTTAAAAAAAAAATCTCTTCTAAAAATCACAGACATTTAAATGTAAAAATGAAAAGCTCCTCCACAAAATCCTACTCCATTGCCTCATCATGGCATGGAGGTGACCCTGGTGTCTCAAAAGCTATGCCAGTGGAGCTTAAGCTTGCGGTGGACTGTGTATCCACTGTCCAAGGACCAGTCTAGCAAAATACGGAGAGCTTCATCACTAAAAGTTTGGCCACCAGGCGATGATTTGGTCACAGCAGCTATGAACACTACAATAATACAGCATGACTTTCAGTCCTGTGCAGTTGCCCCTCGCTTCCCTAGTGATGGTGATGGATACGGGAGCAGAGGATGCCAAGAATCTCGCAGTATTGAGACCGTTCATTTGTATTAGTTTATATGTTGGCACACGTAATATGCAACCCCTCTCAAGGGATGAGGAGGTCGACATATTGCTGGAAGAACTGCATCTCGTTCTCATTGATTTTCTTGCCATAACTGAAACCAGAAGAAAAAAGGAAGTTGTGGCAAAATGGAAGAATGGATCACAAATTCTCCTGGGAGCAGCAAAAGGAACAGTCAGCGGTGTTGGATTTATTGTGCGCCTAAAGATGGCAGGAATCATGATTTCTTGGACATTTTTATCATCTTGTTTCAGAGCGCTCATAATGAGCGTAAGCAAACAGGCCACCATGAAAATAATTGTAGCCTATGCACCAACATCCACTACAGAAGATGAGGAAGTGGAAAGGTATTATGAAGAACTTGATAGGATTCTTCAGACAAAAACAAAATACTTGGTGGTGTTTGGTGACTTCAATGCCAAGGCGGGTACAGAGGAAGACTGAGAAAATTACATCAGACAATATGGTTTGGGTATAAGAAATGAAAAGGGCCAAAGGCTGGTCAATTATGCGGAAGCCTCACATCAATACATCATGAACACCTTCTTTAAGAAGAGGGTTGGAAGGTGATGGATTTGGCAAGCACTGAATGACCTAATAAGAAACAAAATTGATTATGTCCTGGTGGACAAGAGACAACTGGTTATAGATTTAACAGTCATTTTGGAATCAGCCATCTGTATATAGTCAGATCAACTGGTTAGAGCGAGAGTCAAAATAAACATCATATGGGGAAAAAAGGAGAGAGGCAAGAGTTAGGCACTGTGTGCGGGTAGAATAGCTCCGCTCAGATCTGTTTAAGTATGCTTTTGACTCTGAATCATGGGAACTAGATGAAACTGAAGATATTGATTTGGATTACGACTACCATTTTTTAGCAAGGTTCAACAAATGTAAAACTGCTGCCACTGTAAACAAACCAAAGGAGGCCAGAAACCCAATGAACGCTTGATCTTCTTGCCAAGTGGAAAGACATGGCAGCCAAGTGTGATACCAGCCTGGAGTATAAGCTCATCTGTAAAATATTGAGGAGAAAGCAAAAAAGATTCTGAGCTGTATCGCCTTGGAAAACAAAAAAAGGCAGTTGAAGAGTTTGCGAAGAGCTCAGTGTGAAATCCAGCTAAAATGAACTCTTTCAAGCACGTTTGTTGATGAAGATAGTAAAAGAACAAGCAGCAGTTGTGAAATGGAACAAGTTTGCTGGGGCTTTTACAGCAAACTATTTTCATCAGCAACAACAGTGGAGCCTGGGGCTCCGTCATTCTTGAACCTGATGTGCTCTGTGAAGAAGTGGCAGCGGCCCTTCAGAAGATGAAGTTGGGAAGAGTGGCAGCACACACAGAACTTGGAGCGGGAGGCAATATACTCCTAAAAGCCCTAGTGAGAGAGTCTCAAGACATGTTAAAGAGGGGAGAATTTCAAAAGATTTGAAGAGAACTGTTCTTCTGCAGAAAAAAAGTGACTGAAGACATTTGAAACTATCAACCCATCTGCCTGCTTTCTCATCTCTATAAAGGTCTTTATGAGAATGATCTATGCCCATATTGAAGGTGTCCTTGAAGAAAATATGAGGAGGAAACAGGCAGGCTTTCGTAGGGGATTCTCCACAGTGGACCACGTTTTTGTGGTCACACCGATGAACAAAAGGTGTAGTGTCCAAGATCCTACTACATTTCTATCACTATTCTACTACACTTGTTGTTTATTGACTTTAAAGAGGTCTTTGACTTGGTGGAACAAAACACAGCTCTCAATGCTCTCCTTTTGCAGGAAGTCTCCCCTGTGTATGTTAGAATCATACAAGACTCCATGATTGATGCAACTAGTGAAATCACACTATTTGATGATCCCTTAATCATCAAAGTTAAGCAAGGCATAAAGGAGGACGACGTTTGTTCACAAAAGTTTTTTGCCAGTGTCCAGGAAGACGTCCTGTGGAGGACTGAAATGAAAGATGGATTTCTGATTAATGGTGAGGTTCTTCAGATGCACCTTTTTGCAGATGGCATCGTCCTAATTGAATCAAAACACTGCAAATCCTGCTCAATGACATCAAGAATGCAAAGGAGATCGGCCTGATGGTCCATGCTGGAAAAATGAAGGGGATGAAAAATACATATTGTTCAGAGTACATCATGCAGTTGGATGGAGAGTCTCTTGAGCTGGTGGATCAATATGTATATCTTGGACAAGCGTTGCAGATGGACAACGAGATGGGCCTGGAACTGAGCAGGAGGAGGAGACGGGGTTAGACTGCCTTTGGGAATCTGCGTAGTGTTTTTGTTGATTCCAAAAACTTTCCACCACCACCAAAGCCCATCTCTCTAACACTAGTATTCCTCTGATAATGCTGTATGGCTGTGAAACCTAGAATATGATGCTTACAGAAGAATCAAAGCTGCAAACCACCCAAAGAGCAATGAAGAGACACATGGTGGGTGTAAGTTGGCTACAGCATGTTACTATTGACGACTTGCATGCAAGAAGTGATGTCAATGATATCATCCAAGTTATGTACAACCAGAAAAGGAAATGGACTGGCCATGTAGCAAGACTGAGACAGCAAGTATACTCCATTGGTATTGAGACATGAAAAGAAAAAGAGGAAGGCCGCCAAAACGTCGGGTGGATCCTCTATCAGGATTCATGGAAGGACATGGATGAAAACTGCAAATCACGATGGCATGTAAAGTCACAGTCTGCATCAGTGGTGAGACTATCCACATCGATGAAATCGCAGATCTTCCAAGTATGAAAAGCTACTGTATGAGTGGCTGTAATGTACACCGAGAAACAGAAATATTACAAGGAAAGGAACTTTTCACTAAAAAGGAAGACACACAAAGTTAGGTAAGCAAATATTTGTCCATGATATTGACCATACATTACTTAAAAAAAAATCCACTTAAGAAAAGAACTTCCTACATAGTAGGGATGTTAGCTATTGGGTAACAGAATAGTCTACTTTCCACATGAATTCTTAGTAGTTCGTTGACTATTCTGTAGTCCCTGGGCACAGGGCCAGCATCCAGTTAAGTACGGCCCCACTCCTGGGGAGCCCCTTACTACCTCACGTTGCTGCCTCTATATCAGATGCAGCAGTGCAGGTGCCAGGCAGGAGCTGGTCTGCAAGGGAAGCCAATTTAAAAAACAGCTCCCCATGCAGACCAGCTGCCTACTGTCCCACACTGCTACCTCTGATAAAGAGGCAGCAGCACAGGGTGGCAGCAGACTCTGTCCGCAGGGGTCTGAGCTACCTGTGGATAGAGGCTGCTGGGGGGGGGGGATGGAGGGAGCAAGGGAGGCTGCCTTGAAGAAGCACGTGTTCAAGTGGGGGTCCCAGCAAGGAACTAGGACCACCCCCCCCAGGACAGTGGCTTCTGCTGGAGCACTTTCTGCCTGTGGCAGACCCAGGCTCGCTGCAGACAGAGGCTGCTTTGCGGCAGCCTCCCCTGCCCTGCTGACTGATAGAGGCAGCAGCTTGGTGGGGGGGAGGGGGGTTGTGGGGGAAGGCGGCACTGTGGAGACAGTGCTGGGGGGCACTGGCTCCTGCTTCCCCCCCATCCCTTTCTGCCTCTGATACAGTGACAGTGGGGAAGGAATGTGAGTAGTCAATTATTCGCTTATATCCCTACTACACAGTGCAGAGTAACTATCCTCTCCTCCTAAATACCGGGTTTTAATTCACATATAGAAAGCTATTCTTTTATCTGGCCACTAATACAAACACTTGAATACTGTGTGTAAGCAAACCTTGGCATAGGACCCAATAGTAAATTCCTGGTCATAAAAGGAGATGGACAGTGAAAATAAAATTGCCATTCTCTACACACACAGTTGTGGAGCTCTGAAATCTAAGATTTCGGTCTACAAGTATAGCAATGATGGCGATCTTTTAAGACTGACCAACCTAACACTCAAAATGTTCATTTTGATAATTATTAAATTCTGATCTCCAGTTAAGGCAGTCCACACATATTCCCCTCACTTCTACATTCTCTCGCTATGGATGTCTTTCAATAATCTCAACTCCTTGCCTTCATATGCTCAGTATGGGAAGGAAGCTCTACAACTCCAAAAGAGGACTCTAAAGAGGAGAAGCTAAATAGTCCATTGTTGATGACTCTGTGAGCCAATGATTTACCAGAAATGCAATGCAGTAGAGCATTGTTTTTTTAAATAATGGAAGCCCAGTTGATTGTATTTAGCATGCAGAGGAACTATCACCAAAATGTGTTGCTGGCCTATATTTACCTTGTATTTCAGAAAAAAATATGCATCTTCTGTTGTAGAAAGATTTGGAATACAAAATGTGAGGTTGTATTCAACAGGAGTGTTTACTCTCCTGCCACATACATTACTGTTAAGATAATTCCCCCATAAATTTGAGTGCTGAGTGTAGACACTCATGCTCTTAACACAGACTTACCTGTAGGGAGACTGCACTGATGTTGCTACAGTAGGCATAGCAGTAGCTGTAAGCATTTTTGTAGCTCTTGTAACAGCATGTGTTAATGTCGGACCACCAAGTGCTGAACTGGCTGCCTACAATGCAAAACACACCCACGCAAAAGAGCCTTTATACCATATTCTAGAGTGATTAATAGAAAACTATTAAAAATCTTCCTATTTAGGCAATAGGAAAGGTTACAAAGCTTAACTACATTCTGTTTTTGTATATCCATTATATTGCAGAAATTGTGTCAGAGAATAAAAAGCTTCCTTAAACTTTCAATAAAGTTGATTTTCAAATACAAAACAATTTAACAGGCATGTTTACCATTATTCAAAATTCCATTCTTCACATCAAACGGTTTGCACTGATTTCAAGTTCAAACATCTTCAGAAGCTTATTAATTCTCCTTTATGAACTTTCAATTTAAGATTAGCATAGCACTGCATTCTCTAGTTCAGGGGTGGGAAATAATTTTTAGTGGGGGGCCACTCCAAGATTTTGGCACGTGGTCAAGGGCCACATTTCTACCGAGGAGGTTTGGGGTCTGGGACAGAGGTTGGGTGCAGAAGGGATCTTGGGGTAGGAGACTGGGGTCCCGGAGGGGGTGTGGAGTCAGAGGGAGTTTGGGCGAAGGAGGGGGTTGTGATCTGGAGCAGAGGCTTGGGGTGCAGAGTCCAGGAGAGGCTTCTGGCCTGAGAGAGGGGCTCTAGGAGGGGATGCAGAGTCTGGGACGGTGTGACCTGGGTGAAGGGGATGCAGAGGGTTTAGGTGGTGGCCTGGGGCAGGTAGTTGGGAGGGGGGTAGGGGTGAGCGGGATACCAGAGGCAAGTTCTGGCTGGGAGGTGCTTATCTAGACAACTTCCAGTAAGCAACCTTGCAGGAACCTGAAGGCTGCAGTTGCAAGCTGCTCCACATGGCTCTGCTCCTGGCAGGGTGAAGGAATGGAGTGGGGGGGAAGGGAGGAAGGAGGCTTCATTGACTGCCCCTGCTGCCAACAAAATCTCAGCTATTGGTTGGAAACTGACCAATGGGAGCTGAGAGATTTTGCTGAGGGGCCAGACAGAGCACAAAGTCTCCCTCCTCGCTCCCAGAAAAAAGCAGCTACATTTAAAGTGCTTAAGGGTCCCAGCGAGGCAGCTGTGGGCCAGATCTGGTGGCTTGGTGGGCCAGATATGGCCTGCTGGCAGCCTCTTGTCCACACCCCTACTCTAGTTCTTAAAACTTTATGTAAAGATTATGTAACACGCTGCAAAATACTTGGCTTCAATTCTGCAAGAAAAACAACACTGAAGACAGAAAGGGCTTTAGGAACAAACAAATTTAAGTCCGCCACTTACCTCTAATCTTGTATAACAATCAGCAATGAATTTCTTGTGTAGTGACACTGAATCCTGAAAGCATGAAGGACAGGTACATTAGCACGTAAAAAAGTAATTTCATAAGAATAAAATGGCTAATAATCAATTGATCAAGCATGGAACCAAAATTAAGTGTAATATATATAAACTTCCAGAATATTAAACCACTGCTTATGGGTCAAATACCTTTCTTTGTAACAGACTATACTTACCTTTTTCAATCTAGGATTTAGATTAATATAGCTGTAATTTATGATCAACTGAATGGCTTCATTAGCAATTTCCTCATCAGGTGACTCCATTGCTATTTTCCAAATAAAATCCATTCCTATTAACTCCAGTTTTTCTACATTCTATTTAAAAGACAAATTTAACTTTGTTATAAGCATGTATAATCATAAAAAAAAAACCCCACATTTTCTTTATATCTACTAGAAAAATAACTTTTGGCTAAAGTTTTAGAAGCTATATTTTTCAGTGTGTCAACTCTAGAAAAATGTGTATATAATAAGAACTAAATTTATATAATTTCCAATCTACATAATCAGTAGAAATGTTAAGTCTTCCCCACTTTGTCCACATGTAGACAAATAATGACTTGAGGAAAAAAGCTCACCCAAGCAATGGAATAATGAATTCAAGTGAACATTTTAGGAGTTCAGCAATCCTACAAAACAATGTATTTCACATGGATAAGTCAAAAAGCAACAAGACTTATGTTAAAATGCTCATTAGGTGGCATATAACGGTCATGTACTTATTCTTGCAAATTTTCACATCAGGTCTATGAATGCCATAGGTAAGTAATGTAAATTAAACAGTCCCTCATAATGAGCAGATCCAGATGTATACTGCAAAAATATACTGCCCTATAATTTTATTATAGAAAGCGTGCAAGTTCATTTCAAAAGTTGAAAATCATTACAATTTAATTCAAATTTAAATTTACTAAACATATCTTGTAAAAAAGGTACAGAAATAAACAACAGGAGATTAAAGTTCTCTCTTTTTTGTTTAGCTATACAATTTTCACACACTACAACTTTATTTGCTCATTAACAATGCAAAGGAAAACTGGGACTGGTCTTCAAGTTTCATGACATTATTCTATTCCAACCTGAGATCTTTTACATCATCTTACAGCATTCAGTGGCTAGGGCATTTAGAAACCCCCCCATCCTTAATTTCTCAAAGTAAAATACTCTGAAAAGCAAGAATTTGTAATGAAAATACCAAAGACCTGAGGTGTTTTAATACAAATATGACCATATTAAAAAAGAACCTGTTGCCCAGATTTCATGTTTTGTTAACAGGAATGAAAGTACAACACTTACCAACTGAGTTCCCTGTCGTTTTAATCGATGATCACATAGGTTCACATTCTCAAAGAATGTCTTAAATAAACTAAAACCTGTAGGTAAAAATTATGGAAGATTTTTATTAAGAATAAATTCCTGTTTTTATTAGAACAGGACATTAAATATGCAAAGAATAATGTATACTATTAACAACAAGTAAAAATTTAGAATAATGAAAAAATCTCTTTTCTAATAAGACATTAAACTTAGTTTATAAAGCTCTTTATAGATCTAAAAAATGATCTAGTAGTCTGGCATATATTTACTCTTAAGACACGGTGACCAAAACCATTTTCATACCATTCATAGTAATTTCATACGACTCCAGCTTAAGAATTTTCTCTTTGAAGAGCTGCTGCTGTATGTCACTCTCCAGATCATGTTGTCCTTTTGTAAACCACTCAAAGCACATCTGTGAATGAGGACAGTTATAAAAGTGGATGGTCCACCATATTTTGAAGATCAAAAGACTCTTTTAGTACATCAACATTGCTTTTTCAAATTACTTCAGACACTATAGTAATGAGTGCATACAAAACATGAAAAGGAAAGGTAGTCAAATTCAGCAGTCTATAACTACCTGAAGTGCACGGATGCTGCACACACTATTACAATGTATCATGTGTCACATAACTCAGATAGCAGTAGACTTTCTTCTGACGCAGAAGGTTCAGATTCCATACCAGCACTCAGGTTCTTACTCATTACACAAGCAGGTAGTGCAAGCATTACTACTAAAGCCATCTGTTGCATAAATCATTAAGGGAAAGTTTCTCATTTATATCATCACTGGCTATTCAGATGAAATCATAGAATCATGAAGCTGGAAGAGACCTCAAGAGGTCATCCAGTCCAGCCCCCTGTCCAAAGCAGGACCAATCCCAACTAAGTTCAAAGTGTAGAGAACCCTCATCTAATCTCCTGATCAACATTCCCTTTCAGCAAAACAGTTTTCAAGGCAGTAAGACATTTATAGTTAAACATATGATTGCTGCTCCATTTGCTTACACTGTCCATGCACTAACAGGATCTAATGCATTAGTGCTTTGTAAGGCATTTGAAGACACTGAATATGAAAAACAATTTATTTGCTATATACACATTCCAGTAATGAGCTATTAAATTCCATTTCTATCCCCAGATGTTGATCTCTTGGGCTTCTTACCTCTCGATCTAACTCACAAACATCTTGACCCGTCACAAGACATTCCCAGATTTCCTTGGCACGATTCCAACCCAAATAGAGGGTGGCTTCTTGCAGAAAAAATGCCAGAAATTTTAAATGCGCTTCTAAGTACTGAAAGGGGAATAATAATAATAATTTAAAAACCTGTCATCTTTCCAAAAGAGAGCTTAGATTCAGAAATAAATTTTTTATACTTTTCCAAAGTGTGAAGAATAAAAAGCTGACTGATCCTACAATGAATTTCATGTGGAAAAAAAAGAACCTGCAATGATGATTTCTGGTTTTAACTATTTTAAACAAAAGACCCCATTTTAGTCCTCTTTTCTGAACACACTAGGCTGCTCTGGATCCCCATAGTAGTAACTAGCCTGAGCTACCACCTGGCAAAAAGAGATCAAAGGTTCAACAATATGCCCTGCAAATGCTCTGCGGAGATACATTTTCATGAATCTGCATACCAATAAGAAAGTATTTTTTGTTTTTAAGTAGCCTGCACAATTTAAAATTAGCCATTTATATTATGTCACAGTTTTTCATATAGAGAGGCTACCCCACCATTTAACTTAATAGGCAAGTAATAAAGCTCAATATAGTTCTATTCCAAATTACAAAACAGAGTGCAATTTTTGGAGGGAGGAGAAGCAGCATATATAGAAGATACATTGTACATTAACTGTCCAATATTTTACATTTTCTAGTCTTCCCTGTTTCAGTTGACTGTGGCATTTTTGGTGATTTATAACAGTTTTAACTGAAAGTTTCAAGCAACTAACATTAGAAAGCAATGTTCAGTACCTCTCGGTAAGTATATCGGCCATCCACTAATGTTGTTCCAACTAGTCCACCAGGACCAGCTACAGAGGCAGCCAATCGATGACATGCTATTAGACTTCCTGTCACCAGTTTCACTATCTCAAAGTTTTTCTTCAAGTCTTGAATAATGCTCTTGGCAGAAATATTGAGATGGAAAGACAGAGTTAGAAATGCAGCAACCAAACAGGCATATTAAGAGGTTGTGCATTGTCACAGGAATTAGATTTTATTTTTTTAAAGAAAACTGTGGGGTTTAAGTACTATGAAAACTCACAAGTAGTCAAAGGTTCACTTTCATTCTTCCCCAACTATTTATAAATTAGCCTAGAAGGCAATTCCAAAGCCAAATACTTCCAACTCAAAACATAATGCGAAGTGCAACTTCGTAGTAAACTGGAGCCATTTATTTCTAAAGGTCATAACTGATTTTATTATCTCAGTCAAAAGTCAATTAAAAACAACCTTTGACCTTAAATTTGTCAACCAAGTTCACTTATAGTGGACAGCACAAAGTATTAAAGAATTACCATTTTAAAATTATACAAAGACACTACCACTACATTAAACTCCTCAATTCAAAGTGCCATAAATTAATGCCATATTTTAACTAAAACTTTGTTATAAAAGCAGAAGCTTGATTGATGTAACTGTGCTTGCAAAAATATTTTACCAAGTGCCTTACCTTATCTTGCTTTTGGTAAGTTTGTTTAATAAACGAACGTGTGATTTCATGGAGCTGACGTAAAGCTGGTACCACCCACACAAACTGGGGATTATGATGTTGTGACGACTAGTAATAAAAAGTTAAAATAATTACACACATAGAGATGCTGAACAATACTATAATTGTTTCTTGTAAAAGAACCCTAGCAGCCCATTTATTAACATCCATAACCCAGCATCAGGAGACTCACTAGTCTGTAGTTCCCCTCCACTGAAAATCTGTTTCAGCTTTCACAATTACACTAGATGGCTGAAGATGAGACTGACAGAAGTAAGATGGAGAGGCAAGCCAAGATTTAGAGGGCAAACGTAACCAAATACAGCTACTCAATGAAAGATCGGGTTGGAGAGTCATTGAAAGAAGTCAGGAAAAACAAAACTTAAATATTATTTAACCTACTATCTTGGGATTTAGAGGCTGGTAGGGGGAAAAAAGGCAATAACTGTTCTTCGAGATGTGTGTTCTCGTGGGTGCTCCACTGTAGGTGATGGGTCGCCTGGAGCCGCAGATCAAAGCCTTGCAAAGCAGTTTCCCCTGTTGAGCCACGCATGTGCAGGAGGCATCTCGCAACGCTCACGCCCGAATATGTAGCTCGCGTGGCTCAGCCCCTCCCTTTCAGTTCCTCGTGTATGCCTGAGTAAATAAGACTCTGAGCAGAGGGGAAGAAGGAAGGGTCATGGAGCACCTCCCCTCTACTGGGAGTCTTATTTACTCAGATGTACACAAGCAACTGAAAGAGAGGGGTTGAGCCACGCGAACTACATACACGAGGCATAAGGGAGCGTTCAACAAATTCTTCCCGTTGACCCATCCGCGTCTTGACTGCTGCGTTGTGACGACGATCAGCTGATCCGGCACAGCGTGGCAGCCATTTTTATTTTAATGAAGCCGGGGATATTTAAATCCCCGCTTCATTGACTATGTCGGGTAGCCTATTTTACATGCCTCTGCTGACAGAGGCATGTAGTCTAGACATACCCTAAATGTCTATAGCAGGACGTTGTTCAAGTAGGCCACGGAAGTCGCTGCAGCCTGAGGAGATTGTGCTCGTGGTGAATGTTGCAATGGCCTGTTGGCCAGAGTATGACACTTAACTAGATATGTCAATATCCACCCTGAAATACACTGGAATGAAATGGGTGTCCCTCTTGAGCGTTCTGCGATAGAAATAAAAAGTCTTTGAGATTTACAAAATGCTCATGTTCTGTACAGAAAGAAGGCCAATGCTCAGATATCAAGAGTATGTAGGGTAACATTTTGCGGTGAGGTGTGGGGCTAATTTAAATGAGGGAAACTATTAATAAACTATTGAGCTAACTTATAAAACTATTGAAGGTAACTATCTAAGGGTATGTCTACACTGGCTCCCTAGTTCGAGCTAGGGATGCAAATGTAGCTGACCAAAATTTCTAATTAAGCAGGGATTTAAATATCCCACGCTTCATTAGCATAATCTGGACCCCCTTGGTTCAAACTAACACGTCCCAGAGCGCACTTCCTGGTTCAAATCAGCTGTTGAGCGGAATAACGCGTGGGCGAGATTATGCTAATGAAGCACGGGATATTTAAATATTTAAGTCAGCTACATTTGCATCCGTAGCTCAAACTAGGGAGCAAGTGTAGACGTACCCTAAGCAGTAACTATGAAGCACAACGTGAGGTAATAGGCAGAGAGGGAGATGTTGAAACTCCGTCCGCAGACAAGAGTGGTTAGAGAGGAACTGAAAAGGAAACGTTGAGTTGCGCGAGCTACACTCTCAGGTGGGAGCATCGCAAGATGTCTCCTGTGCATGCGCGGCTCAATGGGGGAAACTGCTTTGCATGGCTCCGATCTGCAGCTCCGGGCGACCCATCACCTACAGTGGAACTCCCATGGGGACATCACTCGGAGAAGAATCAGTGGTTCTCTCAGTGAATGATTTTTAGGGTCACAAGGAGCCCTCTGACACTTTTTCAAGAGAACCTAAGGTTTGATTCTGAGAATAAGAATTTGACAATAGATTCCTGACAAAGTTTGACAATAGAAGACAGCCCACCAAATTGTATTGGGGAAAGCAGCATCTTGATTCTAGTTTAGATGTGAAGAATCAATGCTACATTGTCAGCAGCCTGTTCATGGCAGAAAAAGCTACACTGGAAACTCCTTCATATCTTCGATACTGCTACCAATATTCTCTCCATCAGCATTTTAATTTACCCTTGTGTACATGTTTGGCTTGCAGGTAGATAGGTGCATGCTGCATTTGTAAAACTGGTTTACACACTATCAACACCGTAGATGAAGGTATTGCAGCAGGTGGGAAAAGAAAAAAAGAAAGACTATAGCAGAAGGATGCCTTGGGATGAATTTGAGGACTTTTTAGCAAGAACAGGAAAAAGAGAAGAGGACATCAGAATATGCTAGCAACAAATGTTCCCCCTCGGACAGACAACTAGAGATCTGCATTCTGAGCATTGAAGAAAAGCAAGAATGCAAGCTGCATTAGCACCTCAATATCTGTTTGTTTGTTTTTTTTTTAAAGCCTATTGGATGGTGTTAGAAAGGTTAGTCTATGTGTAGTTGAGCATGAGAGAGCCATTTATTTTATGGCTCGTTTTGGACAATGGAACAAGGCCAGCCAGGTACATTCTTGCAGGCCTACAGAAAGAAACCTCTTTCCCCTCAACAGCTAGCTGTTACTCAGGAGACAAGTTAGCAAACTCAGCTGCAAAATGGGTTCTTATTCCAGAAGACATTTTTCATGCTTTTTAAAAACAAAGAAATTATAGACAAACCAGAAAATATTAGACATTGGAAAGTTTTACATGAAAGGAACGCTGACATGACAGTAGTTCCACCTGAAAATTTTAACCCTGAGTCCACCCAAGTTTTCCCCCAATGCAGTCACTCCTTGGACTGCACATCTGTTTAAAGGAAAAGGCAGGAGACTTACGAGTCTCATTCCGAAATAACAGTGCAAGCCTTTATTTCAAAATAATGTCGAGCTGGAGGACTTCTTACTCCGACTCATGGTAACCCACATATCACAAGGAGTAAGGGAAGTCGAAGGAAGAGTGTTCTTCCTTCGACTTCCTGCTGCGCAGACAGCTCCAAAAGCTGAATTAAGCTATTTTGACTTTAGCTACGCAACTGACATAGCTGAAGTTGTGCAGCTTAATTCAACTTTAGCCCTACTGTGTAGGCATACCCTAAGTTAGCTCACATAAGGTCTCCTCCCTCAAACTTTTCTAAGGTATGAACTTAAAGATGGGACAAATGTCAAATTCCAGTCACTTGAAAAGAGTGTTTACCGTATCACCCAAGCCACTCTTTAGAAAATATACCATGTTGGGAAAAAAGTAATTTTACAGAGAAACAAACCCTCTTAATATCTTCTATGCATTTGATGATGTAGCTCCTTTTAATTGCTTCCTTCACTGCGTATGCATCACTAAGGATGGCCAGATGTTCCTCCAAAGCTTGCTGAATTAGACTACAGGGTAATGTTGGAAGATGAGCCAGCTCCCAAAGCACTTCTAGGACCTTCAAGAACAGCATAAATAGTCAGGGATGTTAGTAATTACAAAAGAGATGCAGCTCTATTCTTTATCTTAAGAATGGCGGATTTTATTTCTCATGCCTTTCCAGTGGTTGTCTCAACTCGTGCTTCCCGACCAATACGTCCTATCAGGCTCAACAGTTTTTGTCGCACTCTGTCACTCTCTGTCTCCCAGCTCTGCAGGGCAAAGAGATATTATTTCTATTATAGCAGCAAATAATTAATCAAGGCACACTATTCCAAAAAAATAATGAAATCTCTCCCTGACCATACTTTAGCACTAAGAACGGATAACATGGTTAAAACCCAGCTTAAAAAAAATTAAATCAAGAGCACAATGGGAGCTGAGTCTTTTAAAACAGATATTTTAATCTTCTCAGTCATTATATGTTTCCAAAGAAATTCGTATTTAGAAAATCTTATTTGTACAGTAAATGTTCAAACACCAACATCCCTGTGTTAGTAAGATATTTCAAGTCAGATAAAGGCTTACCTTCTGAATAAGAACAAACAGATGATTAAGTTGATCAGAGCTGAATTTCACAGCAGCTGCAGCAATAATAGTATGTATGTTTTCAATCACAGTGGATGATTGTCCTGACTAAATAAGGGGGAAGGAATTGAGACACACAAAAGTTAGTTCTTTGCAAGAACCAAAAGAAGAAAATTAAGACAGATTTATCTGACTGTACACATATCATGTAAAACGTCTTTGGATGTCTGAGTAATGATAGATATAAAAGAGAATGATCAAATCTGAAGAAAGTAGATCTTTAGAGAATCACTCTAGAACAAGACAGGATAGTACTCTCAATCTACCAAACCTCAAAGGTGGTTCAAATACTATTCAAAAAGAAACATTTGACATTAGTTAAGTGATATGTTAATTGCAAATATTCTGGGCAGATACTGTAGACTAAGAGTAACTTAGCTTAAATTAACTTCTCACTCTTACAGCAGTATCTTCAATTTTGTGTTTAACCATTTTAAGAAACAGGAAAAGGTGTGCTAACACCGGTGTTGCAGGATTTCTACATCCAGTGGTCACCCTTATAGAATTCTAATTGCGTCAATTAAGGTAGGATGGTGGAATTCACAGAAGTAGAATGAGGAACCACAACAGCCATCAATTTGCTGAATGCACAGCTGTCAATTTACTGCTTGTCAAGATGTTCCGTCTAAAATTATCTAAGGAAACACTTCTTGCCTGTTATTATTTGCAATTGTCTGGCACCACTACACACAGCAACGACAGATAGGCTTTTTTCTCATTCCTCCATTGAAACCACAGGGTTTTCTCATGAGGAAAATTATCAGAATCCTTGCATCTATAGCCATCAACTTATACTACCCAGTGAGTGCTTAAGAGATGATGTGGGCTTTGCGACCAGAAAGTTACCAGATCCATGCTCTGGGGGAGGCAATAGTGGTAGAAGTAAAATCCAGAATCAAGGGTTCTCACAGAAAATGTCAACTGCTCAGGCCCATTTACAGTGGGAGAGCTGTAGCTGAAGCGCTTTCACCGACTGCAATGGTGGCAGTATGCATCTTTCTGGAGTTGCCTCCATGGGAACACAGAATGAACATGGGAAGCTTTTGCAAGGGGGAAAGGGGAGGAACGAAAACTGAACTCCGTGAACTATAGGTTTCTACCATTACAAGAACAGAAGTGCTGTTAATTTAAAACTTGGCAGGAGGATGGCAGCTCCAAACAACGCATTCCTGATGAACCTAAACTGTATGGTGTCATCCTAATTTAATGAAGTCAGCAATACATAAAAAAGTGAAGCCTAAACCTTCACTCTACAGCAGCTATGGGGGGGCAATCAAAACTTTTTGATGCCTCCCAGAATACATTTCACCATTCCTTTGTCTCCTCCTCTCTTTCCCATCCATCTTCTTGTGTGTGCTTCTCTAGACTCAGAATCCCACCTACATTTGCCATGCTTCCATCCCTTTCTCAGCACCATGTTTCTTCCAGGTGTCCTATACATCCTAGTCATCCTACCAAATTACCACAATGACAAGCATGACTATAAACGAGACCCACAGCTAAACTGCACCACTCACACACTTGCTTTTTGGTGCAACCCACTCTCTCCATTTGCAGCACATACAGGATAAGATTTTACACAGTGGGAAATTGAAACACAAACACGATTTGTCCAAGATGAGACTAAATTAGTAGCAGAGCTGAGTATAGAAACCAAAACTCCCGATAGCCTGTAGTGTTCTAACCAGTAAGGTCTGCTTCTCCCTTAAAAAAAAATCAGAAATAAAAACAGAAATGAGATTATGGCTAGAATATTGGTGCCTCTCAGAAGGCAGCTGGGGCATTCAAAGTAGTTCCTGCATTCAGGTGGTCAGCTTTACATCCCAGTGAATTGAATGAGAAAAGACAAAGCAGGTAAGGCAATAACTTTTGCTAGTGGAAGGGACAAGCTTTTGGAGATTCACAGAACTATTCCTGAGATCTGGACAATGAAATGACAGTCATTCAGATAAAGAACCCTATTTGACTGCAGCCAAACATTAGCCATATTGAATCATAAAAAACGAAAAAAAAAAACCCAAACAAAAACAACTTTGTACTGAGATTTTACAAAGTTAAAAAAAAAAAAAAGATCAATACTGATTCCACAGCAAATTAATCAATCTGAAACAATGAATGGGGGATACCCAGCTGAAAATTTTCTATAAAAAACAAAATTTTCTATAAAAAACAAAAAGCAAATAGCTGAATGTCTCCTATGCAACTTTCAAGAGTCATCTAGTTCAGTAATGTACTAAAATAGTACCCTTCTGGCAGAGATTACACATTCAGTTTTGAAGAATGGGGGAAGGGGAAGGGGAAGGATGAGGGAAGGGAAAAATCAGTTGCTTCATTTGTGCAACATCTTTAAAATGATGCATTGCCTTGTCTGCATGGGAGGTGATGTGCTGTGTCATTGAAAAAAACTAGAAAACTTTGCATGAATACCATCCTGCACAGGATGTGAAAACAGACCCATTCCATAATGTTAATCTGAATGTGCTACAGTGCATTCACCAGCCAAGTTATCGACACAAACTTTTTTACTGTATACACTAGAAATTTTGAACAGAACTCGTTTGCTAAAGAGAGAATTTAGATTATTATGTTCTTCTATCCTGGGACAAATCAAGCTTATTTCAGCTTCTTGCTAAGAATACTATACTGTTCCTTATTCAGAGATTAATAATTATTCTAAGATCGAAGGTTGCTGTGTGTCATTCACTTAAAAAGAATAGCACACAAAGCATAACTGGAAAGACCTTGACACACAAAATCGAGCTTTTTTAAATACAAGAGGGAGATGGACACAGAGGAAAATTTACTGGGTATGAAGTCTTCATGTATGAGACTCGGGTCTCCCTTAAATATACTTGTTCCCAACCCAAAATACAGTTAAAATTGAAGTCTTCCACCAACACACACCTAAGTTTTATGCACAGGGCACTATTTACACAACCTGCCATCCAGCCATCCTATGTAGACTTTTAAGAAATGATACAAAGCCTGTTAGTACAAAGCCCACTTCACAAATAGGCATGCAGGATGACCAACTATTAAAGCTGGGCTCAGAACAAGTGCCAGATGAGTCACATCTGTCACAGCTTCACTGAGCAAGAAACTTACTATCATTCCCAACTTTACTAGATTTATATAGACTTAGCAAGGTGTCCAAAAGTGTTAACTAATTACTTAATACAAATATAATGGACTAAATTGTGTGTGTTGACTAGAACTTTACTAGTTGACTAAAGTTGACTAGAACTTTTTACTAGCATGTTAAATTTCAGATCAGGCTGTTTTGACTGAGAGAGCTTTCAAAAAGCAGTTTGCATGAAGCACCTGAGAATCATTTTCTACACCTTAACATTAGTATTTAACAAGACTAATATGGCTATCAATAGCACATATGTAAAAGAGTAGAAACATCCAGACACAATTAACAGAATTTGAGTTCCCACTATTTAAAAGCAGATAGAGCTAGGTTCGTTCTCACCTCCACCCAAGAAAATGAAAATGTGAAAGCATAGTCATTAGGTTAACAATGTTTTACCCCTTATTTTAATTTTAAAAGTGTTTGTAACCCCTTTACATTCACTATAAAAGCATAATAAAGCCTACCAATGAGAAGCTTATTTCATTTATGTGGATGTATTGTGAGAGATTAAGAGAATACTTGACAGTGGTAGAGGTGTGTGGAAGATGGGGAAGAGGTATTATTTCATTTAAATTCTAACCTTTTCAACACTCTACCATCCCATCAATTGCCTTTTGACACATCCCCATAGAATCATGACCCTGTGGTTGAGAAACATTGAGCTAGAACAAGGAGCACAGCCTTGAAGGGAGAGATGTTTATTAGGAAATAAAGATTAACACATGTACAAAATTAACGGGAATCTAAGCCCATTTAGCAGAGAGAAGTAGTTACAATTGTAAGAAATTGAAAAATGTGTACTTGTTAAGGAGTTCTCTCTCAAGCATTTTTGCTATCAGGGCCATTGTGTTCATGAGACAAGAGAAACGCTAACAACCCTGGCAGAAAACTGAATGGAATGAGTCTATATTTAAGTCCATTAATAATTGTACATCATGATTTCATAGGGAGAGAACAAAATATCATGACCAAGCACATAAAGAGACAGCTAGACTTTCACTATGTTCAAAGTTGGGTACCTAACTTTAGTTATCTAAGTTAAAAAAAGAAGAAAAAAAAAAATCACACAACTTAGGCCAACATTTTCAATCATACATAAAACAGAACAAACACTTACGCTTACCTGTATTCTCCAGATTTTAGTGAGCTCATCCAAAGACAATTTACTGCCCAGCAGTTCAATAATTCCCTTTATACGGTCACAGTACTGTGCTTGGTCTATATTACCTAATAGAACAAACAGCTAAATTAGAAATAGCGAGCAATATATAAAAATAATGAAGAATATCTGTTATAGCAAGGCACTTGGTAATTTAAAGGAAGAGGGTCAACCTGAAACATCTTATTACTTCCATCTGAAAATTCTGTACCTGCTATTACAGATAACTCTTAAGATTACTAAAAGAAAAAAGTATATCAGAGAAATACCCATCATTCTATATTTTTAGGCTTGTTTTCTTTGTGTAAGTGACAGCATATAGCATCTAGTCAATTTCAGCCCTTTGAAAAATGTCACATCTTTCCATAAACTTAGCAACTGGTAACCAATAATACCAAGAAAGCTGAAAATGCACCTGAAGAGACATCAGCTAGAGAAGGCGGAAGGGGGAAGAAGTGTGGTTAGTGAAGGTATTTTCAGAATCCTTCTAAATTGTCAAAACACTGTAGAAAAAACTCTAGGGTACTTCTTTAAAAAGGGCACTGTATCAAAAAATTTTAACATGTCCAGTTGACAATCCCTTGAGTACAATAACATTCGTTTAAAATTCATAGTGTAAAACAATTGATAAAATGCTTACCTTCTAGTGCAATTGAGAGAACAGAGTTTTCTACTAGCCAGTTTAATAATCGGTCTGTATCTATTGCATTCTTTACAGATTTGGATACAGTGCTGTCTTCTATTAATTTGGTTACCTATAAATCACAAAAAATGAAAACTTGCTGTATTCTTTATGCCCATCACATTTTCTCTTACACAATCACCCCCCTCCTCCACACAGCCCAATGTAAAACAAACAACAAGGGACTATAGGTTGGACCTCACTGGTCTGGCACCCTGGGGACCTGACTGGCCCCGAACAAAGGATTTGCCAGTCCAGTAAAGGTCTCTTCCCTCCTGGCCTGTGCTGCCACTGGGTTAGGGCTCCAGCCCGACCCCGCTGCTGCCCCAGCCCCCCCGAGGGCTCTCTAGATGCTGCCGATGCAGCTACTGCTGGAGCTCTGCAGCCAAGGCCGGAGCTCCAGATGCAGGGCTGAGGCAGAGGACAGAGCTCCCTGGCCACTGCTGGGGCTCCACAACCACTGCTGGGGACAGAAATCTCTGCTGTGCTGCCTGTTTCCCCCCCCACACTTGCCAGTACCCTCTAACACGCTCTTGCCCTAGCACCAGACCTCCTTGTTCCTGGGCTCTGTGGTCCAGGAACATCCGTGGTCTATACTGGACCAGGGATGAACTGGGACTCCCTAGTCCAGCAAAAGGGAGGTACAACCTGTATAAGAAAAGTGCACTGCCAAAAGCCTGTGGGATACCATTATTACACAAATTTCCTAATCCCATTCTGTTACAGATAGGAAGGCTCTCCTGTAGCACCAACTTCTTTAGATTTACTATAATTTTATTACTGCAAAACAGGTTTCTCCATGTCCAGTAGCAAGCCATTATACTTAGTCCAGTCTATTGATAATGGTGGCCAGAGTACCTGTTCTGGATGAAACCCAAAATGCTGCATTTATGTAATTTGACAGGGAATGTGATCACTTATGATGAAGGAACCAAGACTAATGATAAACATGTTTGAAATCAGTAACTCAAATGACAATTGAGAAAGGCTCAATATATCACAGAAACAAAAACTAAACCAAGAAAGCCTTCAAATAAATATAATGTGTTATGCTTTTTTAAGAGACATTTCTTGGAGTACTATGAAAATATACCTGCTATGGAAGTAAGAACTGAATGACTACAGCTGCATACTGTAAGTGACAATCCAGTGAGGCTGAATTTAGATGGCTTTAAAATGCAGTTCCACTTGAGCATACATCTAAGATTTATCTTACTAAGGAATACCCCATGAATAGCCCATGCTTGGCAGACACTACTGCTCTCAAATGTAGCTGAAATAATAGTCTTTACAGAAAGCTGATATGACTTGGACACTTTCCGAGGAAACCACAATCCTTGTACCCACTAACTTGCAAAAATAATGCTTGTCAGACTGACTTATTTTGTTCTTTACTTGGAATTAAGACTTTCCCAAGGCCACATAATTTGTTAGAACTATCCTGCCCCTTTGCCTTTCAGATACTACTTTTGATACAGTAAGAATAGCCTGACACTCAAAAAGTCAAACTTACTTCTTTGAGGGAATTCATTTTTGCACTGAAGTGGGGAGATTTTAACATGCGCAACAGAATATCCAAGCGTAGATCATCCACCACAGTTACCAGGTCAGGTTGGAAGCGCATACATAGTAACTTTATAGCAGACAGGAGTTCAGGAATACTAACTAGCCTCTGTTAAGAGAGACATGCATTAGTAATGGCTGTACACATTTTTACAGACATTTTATTTTTAATCACAAGTTCAGTCATGCTTTAGACTCTGATAATAGACACAGAGGGTAACAACAGTGACCCGGGAAAGGCTGCTTGATCTGTAATTCACAATACTTTGTTTTCCTGTGAACGTTTGGAGAAATATTACTCACGCTACTAGAAAAAATTATGAAGATGACAAAGCTTAGGGGTAAGGAAAAAGTGTGTTATAAGTTAAATGTGCTAAAATATTCTATTTTGTATGATACATAATGCATGCCTATTGCTATTCTTTAAGTGCATAAACAGTAACATTTGCAAAACATCACTATGACTACTATACTGAACAACACTATTGTGCACTAAGGTGTAATGCATGGTTCACCTTTCAGTAGCACAGCTTTTAAACTATAGGTATGCAGCTGTAGCTGCTCTTCTCAACAGGAGAGCTGATCTCTCCTGCCGACAAAAATAAAACCGTCCTCAATGAGCAGCAGCAACTCTGCTGTCCTCCGAGCAGCAGAGTGCTGTCTATGTGGTCACGTTTCAAACCAGTAAAACTTTTGTTAGTCAGGGGGTGGGCGGGGGAGTGTTTTTTCATACGCCTGACAAGTTTTACAAATGAAACTGCAGTATAGACAGCCTAAAATGATCTCAACAAAAGCGACATTACAAAAATCTCATTAGAAATCTAAGACAAATTTAGTACAACGTAGAACAAAAAAGCAGTAGAAGATTTTGCAATCACATGATTTCCTCTGATGTTAAAGATCACTACTCTTTTGGAAACAATAAAATATATTTGCATCTAAGCAGCCATATAGGCCTCAAATTTTTAATCAGAATAAGGCACTGCTCCACCTAACTGACTTAGGAGCTTAACTCATTTTTGAAAATGAGACATGGTCAGATCACTGCAAGACTCAGTAGAGCAATGCCTAAATATCTTTAAAAATCTAGGCTATAGAGCCTCGTGCTGAAAGGTGCTAAGTACCTTAAAGTCAACTAGAATAGACGGCATTCAGCACCTTACATGACTCAACCCAGGAAAACATGTTGGATAACTATGATGGAAAAGTCTTTTTAGACAAGAAGGCTTAACACTAAATAAGATCTTAAATGGGTCCTGGTGAACAGAGCCAATCCACCAGTACAGCCTCCTATTACAAATATTCTCAGTCTAAATATAAACTAAATTATTCTTTCCAAAGACAAACTAGTGTAATTTGTTTTCAATTTAGGAGATGGCACTTTCGGCATTTTCAGTAGCTTCCACATGTATATTTGACATAATGAGAATGTTACCTTGTCTTTTAGGTCCTTCTCTTCTACATTCTGTACATATTTAATCATTTTATGAATGACTGGATCCAGCATGGGCTAAAAAATTTGAGAAAATACAAGAACAATCAGGTTGTGTTTTCTAGAATCAAGTTATTCGGAAGATCTGGTTGCAATAACTTCTCTTTCTAAAAAGGCCAAAACAACTTTAAGATTAAATTTGAATACATAACAAATATGGCATATATAAACCAGCCTGCTGGTACAAACAGAGAATGAAATAATGAAAAAGCCAAAATTTCTCACCTGAATTAACAGCAGCACAAAGGTGTCTGGTAAAGGGATCTAATCTTTTCAACATACAACACTTGCTATATGTACAATGAAGTCAATTGGATATCTAATGGTTTCCTTTCTCTTTTAAAAATAGAGCGACAAAAACAGATGGGGAAGAGACAGAAAGTTTGTATAGCACTGAAGCCTTGGACACATATGTCAGTTTCAGAATAACTATACCTGTAATAAACACCCATCTCTGTGGTTCACTCCAAAAGTGGCCCGTGAGGTCCTATGCCTCCAGCCTTGACTCTCAACAGGGACTCTGGTTCCACTCCATTCTAAACTTGCATCGCTCCCCATCTTATACAGCAATATTCCCAGCAAGCCAGTCTGCTTAACAGCCAGCACCTGTGTTGCTTTCTCTCAGAAGCTATGAACCATGGATTGCCAGCAGCTACAAGTTACACACAGCTCATTCTATGCAAGCATATTTAATCTTCGGCAAAAGCATTACAGAAAAAAACAAACAAAAACAATAAATAAGTTTAGCATAACATACTAGGACTCACCCCCAAATCTTACAAGACCCTAGTACGCGAAAGCCTTTCCAATCCTCCCGCAAGGGCTGGAGCCTCCTATTTCTTGGAGCAGAAAGATGGCCCCCAGTCAATTTAAAGCCAGATTTTTATCCTCAAAAGCCCTTCTTTGGCTAGTACCTCTAGACTGAGTCACTGGAGACCGAATCATTTAACCACCCTCATTGTTTTTAGGTCTTAAAGGAGCTCTGGTAGCCCTCGCACATGGAAAAGAATACAATCACATATAAGCTATTCATAAATTTAATACAATGGCCCTACTGATATATTGCAACTCCATGCAATCTGCCACAACTTTAGCAAAGGTGTGTGGATCACAGATGTTTCTCTCTAGCAACATATTATCCAACTCATGCTCTCGTACGCTCACTAGGTCTGTCACTAACCTACGAGTCCAAAGCAAGAGGTACTCATTGAGGCAGATTTTTGTCATGCCTGCCTTACCCTGGGGTACTTCAAATGACTTCAATGAAGTTGTTTCTGATTTACATTCATGACAATCAGGAGATTCAGGATTAACATCCACAGCAAATGAATACAAACGTTCACACAGAGAGAAACCTTTCTACTTTCTATAATCTAAGAAGTTAGGTTGAGATTTTCAGTGTTGAAAATCATCCCTACGTTACATAGTTGAAATTAAAAATGACATTTCTACTCTTTTGGGTAACAAATGGCACTTATGGTCTCTTTGTCCTAGATAACTCTCCACCACTGTAACATGCAGATTTTTTTTAATGCATGCAACATTCCCTCAGTCCTTGTTTGTGGAGAAAGTATGCTGAGAAAGCTTCTTCAATAGTTTTCAGAAACTGACATATCTGAACCTGTTGGCAATTAGTTATGTGCTGTGAAAGACAATTTTTTCCCCTACCCCATCTCCACTTGCAAGATGTTCACATTTCAATTTTTAGATTCATTCATAACGCAAAATGGGTTACTCAACCAATATTAGCCTATGCAACACAAATACCTGGACCTTAAACCAAACATGTTGAAGTGTTTTAAAATTAGCCACCACTTTGATATTAAGTGATAAAATAATTCAGTTTTCCATGTTAAGTTTGGTGTAAGATGCAGAATGTTAAGTACCAGCCTTCTGGATTCCATTTTAAGAGATCCATTTTAACACAGGAAAAATTAACACAGAACTCAAAAATAACATAACTGTGGTCTTCAAAGGTTTTTTTTTTTTTTCCCCCCACTTCCTGAAAGTCATAAAAATGGAGTTTTACCTGCACTACTGAACAGTTGAGATACTCTGCACAAACCCCCAATGGCTGAACTAATGCAGAGACTGCCTGGAAAAAAAGATAGCAGATAATTAGGCACAGACATAGTAATTCCCTTTAGAACTGATTATTCAATTCTTTAACATATAGGTGAAGGTTAACAAGCAGCAGCATCATACATCCCAATTATCCTCCTATTGCTTACAATTTAAAAACATAAGAATGGCCATACTGGGTCAAACCAAAGGTCCATCTAGCCCAGTCTCCTGTCTGCCAACAGTGGCCGATCCCAGATGTCCCGGAGGGAGGGATCACAACAGGTAATCCTCACATGATCCCTCCCCCTCCAGTGAAACAGAGGCTAGGGATACCATTCCAACCCTTCCTGGTTAATAGCCATTAATGGACCTAACCTCCAAGAATCAATCTAGCTCTTTTCTGAATCCTGTTAAAGTTCTAGCCTTCTCTGCATCCTCTGGCAAGGAATTCCACAGGTTGACTATGTGCTGAGTGAAGAAAAACTTCCTTTTGTTTTAAACCTGCTGCCTATTAATTTCATTTGGTGACAAGTAGTTCTTTTATTGTGAGAATACATAAATAACTTTTCCTTATTTGCTTTTTCCATACCAGTCATGATTTTATAGACCTGTATCATACCACCCTTAGTCTCCTCTTTTCTAAGCTGAGAAGTCCAAGTCTTTGAAAGTCTCTTAAATTTTGCTTTAGCAGTCTAGGGATTTCTTGACTTGCCATGTCATATCACAGTCCACAAAACAAATTTAAAATAACGGCAGGCAGCAAGTATTGCATCTCTTAGACTCATAGACTTTAAGGTCAGAAGAGACCATGATCATCATCTAGTCTGACCCCCTGCACAGTGCAGGCCACAGAATCTCACCCACCCCTCCTAAAATAATACACTCACCTACCTCTCAAATATTGAAGCCTTCAAATACTTTGAAGACCCCAAGATGCAGAGAATCCTCCAGCTGTGATCTGTACCCCATGCTACAGAGGAAGGTGAAAAACCTCCAGGGCCTCTGCCAATCTACCCTGGAGAAAAATTCCTTCCCGACCCCAAATATGGCGATCAGCTAAACCCTGAGCATGTGGGCAAGACTCACCAGCCAGATACCCAGAAAGTTCTCTATAGCAACTCCTATCATCCCTCCATTGACCTATTTCCCCACTGATAATGGTCAATTAGTTACCAAGATCATGTTATCTCATCAAACCATCCCCTTCATAAACCCATCTAGTTTAATCTTGAAACCAGATAGATCTTTTGCCCCCACTACTTCCCTTGGAAGGCCGTTCCAGAACCTCACTCCTCTAATGGTTAGAAACCTTCATCTAATCTCAAGTCTAAACTTCCTACTAGCCAGCTTATATCCATTTGTTCTTGTGTCCACATTGGTATTAAGCTTAAATAATTCCTCTCCCTCCCTGGTATTTATCCCTCTAATATATTTAAAGAGTGCAATCATGTCCCCCTCAGCATTCTTTTGGTTAAGGTAAACAAGCCAAGCTCCCTGAGTCTCCCTTCATAAGACAGGTTTTCCATTCCTCGGATCTCTTGCTTGCTAACAAAAAGGAACTTCTCAACTTTCAGTGGTTTTGGTAATTTTATGATTCTGTTATTAGAGTATGGTCTGTTTTGGTTCAGATGCAAAAGCCAGTAAATGCTTTGATAGTTCACTCTGCAGTACTTTAGAGTACAACTGCACAATCTCTGGTGGAAAGCCACACAAAAGCAGCTCTTTCCCAAATCTAAAATTCATCTTCATCATGCATCCTACCACTATCTGCCAGATAGCTGCAACAGAATGTGTATTTCTGTGTAGGATCCAATGATGAAGAATGTCTCTCATGTAGATGTCACACAAGGATTTTTCTTCACATATGGAATAAAAAAATAAATTGAGATCCAAGGCTTACACATTTTATACATTTTTAAAGTAGAGTGAAGGAAATTTTCTTGCCATTATGATAAACCAAGATCAATTTCATCCTGAGGAGAGGCAATACAAGAGTGACTGTCTAACTAAAAACAAACAAACTATAAGTTAGTTGTCCCTAGCCAAAAATCACCTTCTTAAGAAAGGTGTTACTAGTAAGTTAGGGGAGACCCTATAGTGAAATCTAGTTTAAGATACACTTCCCTTCAGTCACTTTTACATATAAACTTACCTCTCCTTAATAAGAAATCAACCAACTAAAAGGAAATAGAATTCTCCAAATTTGTAGCTCAACAATAGGTGATAAACATGCTAGTACTTTACAGATAAAGTTTGAAATAACATTGTGCTTCCTCTCAATATTCTGGTAGTCAAACATGGTTATTTAAATTTGAAATGTCAGTCGTATCTCAAGTTTTCTAGATTATATTAAACACCAAATAGCATTAAGCTTTGTGACCCTAAGGCCCATATAATTTATGTAATTATTAAACATGTCAAGTTTTGGTGCAGTAGGCAAGATATTTAGAGTTTAGAGCGTAGAATTCTATTGGCCAGAAGACACACTGTAGTCATCTGGTCTAATCTACTCTAATAAATGCTATAGAACCTTCCCAAAGTAATTCCTAAAGGACCCCTTTTACAAAAAAAGATTCAATTTTGTTTTAAAAATTGCCAGTGATGGACAATCTTCCATGACTCTTTTAAAATTGTTCCAATTGTTATTAATCTCATTGTTAAAAATTTACACCAGACTTAATTTGTCTAGCTTCAACTTCCAGCCAAAGGATAGCATTATACTTTTGTCTGCTAAATTGGAGACAATTATTAAATATCTATTCCTCATCTAAGAACTCAGACTTATCAAGTCAATCCTTAACTCTCTTTGGTTACATCTACACTACACGTTTTTGCAGCAGAAAATATGCTAATGAGGGACTTGTTAGCATAAGTTGTGACATCATTAATATTTTCTGCCATTTCTTTTTGTGCAAAAATCAGTGTGGATGTTTCCTTTTTGAGCAAAAACCTCTTTTTGCGCAAGATCCTTATGCCAAATGGGGGTTTTGTGCAAAAAGGAAACATCCACGCTGCTTCTTTATGCGCAAAAAAACCCCTGTGCAAAAAAATGGCAGAAAATATGCTAATGATGTTGTGACTTATGCCAATGAGTCCCTCATTAGCATATTTTCTGCCACAAAAATGTGTAGTGTAGACGTAGCCTTTGTGTTTAACTAATTATCTTGGGTTTGTCACTATAAAGCACATTTTCTAATATTTAACCATTACTAGGGGACTTCCCCCTGCTCGCTGCACTAGCCAACTCCCTGCTCTCTGGCCACTCTTCTTTCATCTCTTTTCCAATTTTTTAACATCCTTCTTGAATTGTGGACATCTGAACTGGACACAGCATTCCATCAGCTTTTGCACCAGTGCAAAATAACTTCTGTACTCCAACTTGAGATTCCCATTTACACATTCAAGGATCACATTAGCCTTTTTGACATGGGGGAGAGGGGGTTCATATTCAACTGATCCTCCACCAGCAAATAACTGCTCTCTTCTGGATACATTCATGGGATCTTTAGTAACAAGTGGTTAAGGCTTTGTTCTTTCACACAAAAGTTGACCTTGATGTGTTACAGAACTTTTAGAGCACAGTAACAGAGTACATATGGCTAGTTAGAGTGCAGCAAACTAGTAAGCTATAGATTTACACCCCAGCTTGCAGTATGTCAACTCTCTGAAGAGACACACTTCTAACGCTCACCTCAAATATAGTTCTTTGACCGCCAAACATCCCATACCAAAGAACTCTCTCAGCATTCCTTTTGGAATATTTCTTCAGTACTGAAGACAATTCTGTTCATCAAATTATCAGTATCCTTGGTATAGAACATTAACATATAAAGAAAGAGACATCAACAGAAATTAACTTACCCCAAGTTCAATATCTTCTGAATGGAGTTTAGACTGAATTGCTGAAAATCCACCCAACTCCGCAAACTGCGAAAAAAGCAATAGCAAGCCAATGAATTACAACAGTCTTCCTTTTAAATATGATTAAAGCAAATCACATTTACGCTTGAGTGTATAAAGCTTTATTTGCCAATGATCATCTCTGAAATAAGAATTCAAGACGAGATGCTTGAGATGTCAGCAAGGATCTTTCACAATGGGATTTGAAGTTTAACATAAGACTTGTGCTTTCATGCCTATTTGATGGCTGGGGAAGGGTGGGAGGACACACTACATTATTACGCTGGAGTCCTAGGTTCAAAAGAAAGCTTGAGACTCTCCCTCCTTAAGCAAAGAGGTCAAGGGAAAAAAGGTTAGAAGATCCACACAGGATGACAGGTTGAGGGACAGCAGGCAGGCTCCCTAGCAGCCATTTGAGGGATGGCACTGCAGCCTCAGAAGAGGCTTCTGGCCTTCCTCAGCTGAAGGATACAGATCAGTAGTGCAAAGGTAGACAATGAAAAGGATGGCTTTACCATCCATATTGGGCAGTGTTAAAAAAAAGCATAAACTCTCACTGCTCTACATGGCTGTCATCCTCTATGGGAACAAATATGAAGAATCACTCTTCAGAGTAACGAATTCAAGTGACTGACATCAATATTCTACCAACAGTTTTCTTCTGAATTTCGCTTTACCTACCCTGTTTACAAGATCCACCAGCCACCCATGAGGTTCCTAGACAATTAAAAACAGTTAATTGGCAACATATTTTAAAAACAATATGTGATTTTTTTTAACATGTATTAATATTTAGCTTTTGGGTTAATTGGCTTTACTTTATGCTACCTCCTTTACTGAGTACAACTAAAGTTTGGGTTGCTCTTTTTAACATGAAACACATGTCATCACTGACCATAGGTTGTGGCAACATTAAGCTATGTGGTTAATGAATGGCACACAGCCATAACAACAAGAACTTATCAGTAGCACACAATATTCCTGAAGAACTTCCCCTGAATTTTGGTCAAGTTCCTTTTCGTTTTCACAAGCCGTAAGCATTCTTTTTAGCAACAGTATGACAACCACAGACTAATGCCTTTTTTATCCACATAACAGGTACAGCACCCACAATTGCATTGCAACCTCAAACTGCATCTCTACCAGAGTGCCACCACCTTGACTGGAAGGGACCACCTTTAGGTATGACACACTGAATGAGCACATAGTTCAAATGTGAGCAAATCTATCTGTCGAAACTGCTAACATGAGGGTTAATAGAGATGATGTCTTTGTGACGTGGACTGAGGATCCGGACTAAAGCAACTAGGGCATTTTATATAGCAAAAGCTAAAGTTGTTAGATGGTCTTTTGTTTATTACTGAACTAATAGTAATGATGGTAGATTTAGAGAGGAATGGGCACCAACCTTCAGATCCAGTCCCTCAGTAAAATATTCTCTCAGTCATGTAAAGGGAATGCACTTCTAAAGAACCACCAAATTTGGTATTCAAATGTTACTCAATATTTCTTAAAGATTTACTTCAGTTTATTTTGGATAAGCATTTTCAGATATTGGTTAAGCCTTTTATACTCTTCAGAGTTGTAAAGAATTTCTGATCTATAAAACAGACTTGAAAATATGTCTGATCACCTTCTGGAAGGTAGATATAGGTGAAACAGCATACAGACTTCCTTCTCCAAAGACTTCTGCCCAGTTTCTCTGGCATACCTTCATTCGATTCTTGAAATGGTATTCATTGTCTGGGTTAAAAGCCTTGAAATAAACAAAAAACAAATAAAAAACCAACCAGAATGTGTCTTATTTGTGAGTCTCAGACAAATCTTGTTAATATTTGACTTCAGTAGTTGAACATAGAAAAATTAGCCATGCTCAGCAACTAAGTGAAAGACTTTCCATGTGAAACAGTTTAGCATGGACAAAATATGTTAATGACACTTAGTAATTAACACATACAGTATTACAACTTCAGAGGTACAAAAAAACTCTGTGAGGCACACAGATATTCTCTTCTTGATTTTCTTCGTGAGAGAGGGAGGACAGACTGAAAGCAGGTTAAAGTGATTTGCACATGGCCACAAAAGTTTCAGAGCAGAGACTGGAAGATAGGAGTTCCCGCACCTCCCAGGGCCCTGGTCTTTCTTTTGACAATGTAGTCTCTTTAAAACTAGAGATGTTGAGAGTAGTCAGCTACTTGACTATCCAATAAACAAACTTAAAGGGTGGTCGAGTGCAGTACCTGACTACTTTCCCCCCCCCCCATCCCACCACTGCTTCTGTATAGGAGGGGAGGAGGAATAGGAGACAGTGCTAGGGAGAGCCGACTTAAAAGCCGGTTTCCCCCAGCATTGGCTCTGTGGTGCCACCTGCCTCTCCTCCTCCCACTGCCTCTATCAGAGGCAGCAGGTGGGGGCTAGGGAAGGCTACTCCAGCAGCAGCCCCTGTTTGCGGCAGCCCAGGCTGGCCACGTGCAGGAGCTGCTCTGGCAGCAGCCCCTGGGTGCAGCTGGACTCAGTGCAAGTCAGGACCGAGCAGTCCTGGCTCGCACTGGTCTGGGATGTTACGCCTCTGCATTTTAAATCGGCTACGCAATTAGCCAAACACCACAATTTAACATCCATATTTAGAACAAGCAAAGATTTTTAAAAGTGACTAATGACTTGAATGTTAAACTTGAAACACCTTAAAAAGAGCTGATTTTCAGAAAACACTGAGCGTTCAATCTGAAAATCAGGCCTTTTTCAGGTGTTTGAAACAAGATACCCAAAAACTGGCATGTAAAAAATCATTACTCACTTTTAAAATATTTTGGCCACAATTTGAGTTCATACTTTTACAGGTAATCAGTAGGAACAGAAATATTAGAAGTCCTGAAGATTGTAAACAAGCCAGACACTTATTTTAAGAACTGATTTCTGGAGACTTTTATATTTTAAGGCTATTAATAATACTAATGAATATTAATTCAATCTAACTTCAACCCTCCTACCAAGTGAGTAGGATGTCTCCATGGATTTAAAATATTAAGAGACCGAATGATATGGATACAGTACCATTGTAAGCACACCCAGAAGGCCAACGGGAATTGGGTCTTGTTTTACTCTTTCTGCAACCAGATCTACTAGCAGCATCAGCATGTTGTAGATTCCCTCATGGATTTCAGTACCCCATTTGTGAACAGCACTCGATGTCAGCAGCTACCAAAATGAGAAAGATGCATCAATCCCTGGCACTGATTATTTTCAGAACAACACTTTATCTAACAGTATTTGGTAGTTGTACTCTAGTACAAATATTATTTGTAACATTCTTATACAGCTGGAAAGTAGGAAAAGCAACAATGATATTTATAATTTCATCATTTTAAGACTTCCTAATTAGACTCAGGGTATATCAGAGACTAAGAGATAATTATCAAAATATATTGATGCTTTTTCTTAAAATCACCATTAGCTCAGAAAAGTTTTGTATGCAAGAGAACAATTCACTTTACTGTTTTTATTTTTAAGTGCTTGACTAACTGTGAACATGTTTGTAGAATGTTAGATAATCCATTTTTAATTATTGTAATAAATCTGTCATACAGCCACATTACTTTGCTTGCAGTCATTGTTTACTCTATCACCTCTGTAATATAATTCTCCTTAGAAACAAGGAAAGTGTGCAATGTGAACTAATGAGTAGGTGAATGTTTAAAGAACATTTTAATGGATTGGGAGACAGCACTGAACTGCCATGGTAGGCCAAACTGATAACAGAACTACAGGCAGTCCCCGGGTTACGTACAAGACAGGGACTGTAGGTTTGTTCTTAAGTTGAATCTGTATGTAAGTCGGAACTGGCATCCAGATTCAGCCGCTGCTGAAACTGATCAGCGGCTGATTCCAGGAAGCTGGGGGCAGAGCAACTCTGCCTCGGGCTTCCTGTAGTCAGCCGCTGGTCAGTTTCAGCAGTGGCTGACTTGGGGACGCCTGGAGCAGAGCAGCTCGGGTGCTGCTGGGTTGGTCCAGTAGCGCGGCCGCTCCTGGGCGCTACTGGACCAACCCAGCAGCACCCCAGCTGCTCTGCCCCAGGCGTCCTGATTCAGCCGCTGCTGAAACTGATCACATAGGAGTTCAGTAGTCCAGCAAGAAAGAGTTTTGGCGGTACACACAGAAAAAGGGACAAATTTTAACTAGGCTGCAAGAGGCAGTAGTGGAAAGAATTAGAGATCTAATTGTGTAGGGTACTGGAGAGAAGAGAGGAGTCAAGGATGACTCCAACTCTCCAGATCTGGAGTACAGAATGATTACAATGGAAAAATGAGAGAGGAAGACTGGTCATTAGTATTTAAAAATAATTCATGCTAATATTAATGGAACTTTAGACCTTCAAAGCACTCTTAACATATACCAGTTAAGGCCCCAATCCTGCATCTGACTCCAGATGTGTGTAGCGGCTCATCCACATGAAGAACTTCAATGGAGCTCTGCACAAATGCATGATTGGGGCATATGCATTAAATGTTACTGAAAAAATGTATATGACCCCTGTACAGGGAGATTTTGGCAAATCCAGTAACGTGCCTGAATCACTATTGCTTAACTGCTTAAACTTTAGCAACCAAGCGAACAGGCCCAAATTAGACTTAGATTGCGACTTCCGCATGACCACAGTCAGGGAGGGAAGGGGGAGTTTGGGTGCCACAGAGAGGGCAGCTTGACCCTGTTTACTTCCTGAGGCCAGAGTCTCTAGTGAAATCACTGAGCTATACATTAAGGAAGTATAAAACAGGAAGGCTGTCTAAATGCCCTAAGACATATATCTATCAGGGCCCCCGGGCATGCAGTCTCTGAAAAAGAAAAAACGCATCTGGCGAAAGTGATGATCAGAAGAAAACTTTTTGCCTAACCTTTAAAAAGTGCTTGCCTAACAAGTTTCTGAATGACATGTTATTGTAATACTAATCGATAAGTAAGGAAGGAAAGTTTGAGTTAGGGGGACAATTTTGGAAACACTTGGAGGGATGCCTCGAGGACTCCTTGAGGACGCATCTTCATCCCCACCGACAGACGGAAGACTGGCCATCGGAAGCCTTCCTGGTGTCACTCGAGAGCCACACTCAACTTCGGTAATTATCGAGGGTGAGGGTGTTTTACTAGCCTGTTGCGGACGTAAGTGCTTGAGACTAAGTAAAGTTTAGCTTTAAGTGAAAGCACTCGTGTTGTCCTGTTTGTACCATCCATCTATCGGTCGGACGACTGTCTCTCCGAATTATTTCCTGACACCACCTCGCAGAGAGTAAAAGTTACCAAGAGCTTTGGGTTGAAAGAACCCCGGGTAACAACCCCAGTCACCATAATATCTGAGGCTCAATCAGAATGGAATACTACAAACATTTCATGAAATGTATTCCCAAACACAAAAGTTGGATTCGTGTACTTTTTTCATCCTTACCTTTTTAAATGCTTCAGGCATACATCTGTCCATGAATCTTTTGCAATTCTCATCAGAATCAGACAGACCTTTTCAGAAAGAATAGAGGGTATGTAATTTAAAACCACCTCTGGCTGGTTTCTTACAGCCTCACGAGCATTATGCCCCAAAACCTTGCTACTGAGGCCACAGAAAATGAGCTCATCAAATAAGCAGTTTGCAACACAAAGCAATAAGCATTCTATTGGGATTACTTTACTCAAGCTATAAGTCTCTGGCCAAAATGGAATGCAGATCAAAGAAAACAAGATCTCCAGCCTTTCAGAAATTAGGGGCCGTTTAGTTTCTGAACGTTCCATCTTCTACAACTATGTGGCATTAACAGATTTTTGTCACTGTTGAGGTTTTTCCTTTCAATAACAGTTTATGGTCAAATTAGGATGCTATAATGTAGGTATTTAACTAATCAAGTAGTCGACAGAATCATCATCAACTACTGGATAAGTCAATAGGCAGCCTGGTTCAGTTCTGGCTCACACTAGGTGCAGGACCAAACCTTGCTGTGGCTCTGCCCCATGGCTCCTACTGAATTTTAAATTGCAGAGCTGCAGAGGGGTTTTGCCCCACACATAGTGCAAGCTACAATTGAGTCGGGCTGCCTGCCCAGGCAGCAGCGACCCCTGTACACAGGGGTCCCAGTGGGGATTTGGGACCTTCTCTGCACAGAGCCTGCTGCCCTGAAGAGGCACCAGGAGGACGGGGGCAACGCAGCAGCACCAGCTCCTTTTAAGCCAGCTCCCTCTAGCACCTAGCTCCCCCACCCCATGCTGCCTCTAATACAGAGGCAGCGGGGGTGGGGAAAACAAGTAGTCAACTCAACTACCCAATAAGCATAGACTTACCAGGGGTAGACTAGTCAACTGACTACTCCTTTACACCCCTAGTTCAGATACTTGCACAAATCATTCTTTCACCACCAAAACAATCTCATGAGTACGCTCAGCTAATGTTTTACTAAATAATTTTTTAATACACACTAATGTCTTCCACGAATGCAACCACATAGCATAACCTCCTTTTAGCTCACCAGAGGGCACACTGGAAGGAAAGTTCACGTATACCTTCAAACTTCAGAAGTTAAACATGTTGCCTTCGTCACAGCACCGTCAGTCACTAACTACTTGTGACCAGAAAGGAATCAACCCACATCTATGATATGACAACAGAGAGTATTGCCACTAAGCCTGGCAAAATATCTTATTATGAATCAATATGGTCTGAGCTTGGGACAGCAAAAATTTATTAGTAGCCCAAGCAAATTAATATAACTCTTTACTAAGAAAAACTTAATTCAAACTCTCTTTGCAAAACTACAGATTGAAACTCTCTAAACTGGGATTCTCTGGTCCAGCAACAACCATGCTTTGGCATAGATGTTGCAGGACCAGAAAGTCCCAGTAGCAGCTGCTTCCCGAGGCCATGAGCCACGGCAGCTGCCCCCCCCCCCCCCCCCCGGGGTTGGTAGGGCAATGGGGCCAGCAGCAGGTGGGGAGCCAGCCAAAAAGTCAACAGTCCGGGCGAGGGCTGGGGAGGCTGGTGGAAAGGGGTCCAGAAATGACTTCTCCTGGTCTGGAAAAATCCCTCATTCGGGACTGGCCAGGTTCTGAGTGCATTGGACCAGGGTGGTCCAACCTGTAGTATGAGCAGACAACAGCAGATTATTAACTGCTCTACAAGGGGTACAATATTTTTGTATGGCACTAGGTAAGTATAAAATTTGCAGTTTTCTAGAGCAGCGGTTCTCAAACTTTTTGGGCTCCGAAGCTCTTCACATGTATAAAAATTTATGCAGAGCCCCAGCGGTCCACTGACTGTATGTGTTGTACCTATTGATGTTTCCAGTTTGTCAACCTTGCAGAACCCCTGGAGATGTCTCGTGGAGCCCTGGGGCTCCGCAGAGCACAATTTGAGAAACACTGGTATAGAGCATCTCCTCCGTATACACCTTTTTACATAGAATTTGCAAGTTCTCTACATTGGACCTATTACAAAAAAATCAAATCAGAAACAGAACTTACCAAGTCTTGCTAGGTAGGTAGATGCAATTAGGCACTTGCCCAGGGACTCTTCTCGCTTATATGGTATGGACCAGTGATCTGTTAAGACTCTGCTTTCCAGTTCATACAAATTGGTTGTAGGAAACTCAATGCCTTCTCCAGAGCAGTTCCCATTTTCATCATTTTTCTGTGAATGAGAAGAGGTATAAATGAAAGACATTTTTAACTGCTCAGTGATTATTTAGTTCATCAACTCATTTAAGACAAAATTCTGTCAAATCACTAGCATGTACACAACTCTCACTGATTTAAAATGGAGTTGCAAGTATGTCTGAGGGAAGAATTTGAAGTTTCAGTTGAATGCCCATTGACATAGGAATTGGAACTCTCTCTACATCAATATGTTTACATGTCAAACATATAAACTTCTGATATTAACTTCCTGGGAGTCCTGTGACAGGAGAATCTTAGCTGAATAAAAAAAATGCCATCATGAAACAAAGATGGGAAACACGAACCCTAAAGGTTCAAAAACCAGAGGGCAAATTAAAAATAAGGTTGGTTTCCTTTTAAGTCTCAAGCTCAAGTTTGGGAAGCCTGCCTCATGATTCTTGAATACTGAGGATTAGCAATACTGTGTTTCAATAGTATCTAACAAAGCTCCCCAATCTTTTTATACTTTTGACACCCAATTACAATTCAGAGGCATTTACAAGGAAAAGGGTGAAGTTGTGAACATACAATATTAACCCAATTTTTTTGTGAAGTGTAACATGAAGTAAATGGCAAAGTGATGCCAAATAAAATAGCGGCCTGAAAAGCGAACTACCCATTTCCTCTGTTTCAAATACTGATCACTCAACATATTTCCATCTGACACTAAAACAAGCAGACCTTTAACAGAAGTTAAGGACAGAATGTTTGGAACAGGTCCTGTGGAAATAAAGGTTTGGGATAGAGCAGGGGAGGAGGATGGGATGGAATAAAGAAGGGGTGAGGTGAACCAGGAGCCTGTCACCTAGCATTCTCTTTGAAGCTGCAGCAGCAGCACCCCCCCTTCTGCTGACCCCAACCACCCAAACCCACCTGCGGAGTTCCATTGCCCCTGCTCCCAGAACTCTCCAATGAGCCTTGTGCATCCAGATCCCCCCCACCATGAGCCACCCGTATCCAGACTGCCTCACACAGAACCCGCTTATCCCATACCTAGATTCCCCCATATCCAGCCTCTTTATGCTTGGTTCGCCTGCCCACACCTGATGTGCCTGGCAGGAAAGGGCAAGACCTTGGCGTGTTTCCGGGGCAGGCTTAGCCCTTGTGCTGTGTCAGAAGTGGGTATAGCCTCATTGCAAAGTCCTTGTCCTAGGGCAGGGGCCTGCAGGGTCATCTTCCACCTTCACGCAGCCAGTGGCTTGTGCTCCACACTGCAATGCTGGAGCCTCCATATTTATTTACTGACAAATACAATTTGCAGATTTTAAAAATATGGTGTGCACATTTTTTTTTGGGGGGGGGGGAGGGGAGGCACAGAATTCCCTGGGGAGTAAATGGGTAGGAAGAAAGACAAAACATATTGAAATGTAAGAAACATCAGGGAAGTGAAAGAAACAAAAGAACTAACCTGGAAGGAATTGGTAAAGAACTCAGTCTATTTGAGCAAGCAATGGAGCTCCTTGTTGTCACTATATTTCCTATACGGAAGTTTTAACTAGAGATGTTAAAATGTGGGGTTTCTGTAAATGTGTAACCACTGAATTTCAGTAATTTAATATAAATAGCTACTTAAAATTAAGCAAGCATCACCAGAATTATTTTACTTTATTACTTCTAATGAAATTCATAAGATAGAAACAGATGAGTCACATGTCTTTCAATAAGTAAATGGGGTCCAAAACCTTTGAGGACCTGGGATGAATATTCGCTGGTCTACCTGAAAGTCTGAATAGTCTCCCCAAATAAATGTGGCTTTTACAATATGAAAGGAATGTCTCATGGTCAAGAAAACAAATATTTAAGTATCTCAATTTGTTGTTTCAGTGACTTCTCCTGTGATTTTATCTGTGTCTATATGCCAGGGTTGGGCAAGATCTGGTTTGCCAAGCCTTTTAATATGGCCTGCAGCCTACCCCTGTGGCAGGGAACAGCACCGCTCAAAGTGGATGGCTGCTCCCTGTGGCTCTCTGCACTGTGGGAGACTTAGAAAGGAAGACTTTGTGCACTACCCCCACTCCCAGCAAAATCCAGATTCCAGACAATAGGAACTGAGAGATTTTGCTGGGGTGGAGCAGCACATGAAGCCTCTGCTCGCACCACATAAGGCCACATGGAACAGGGCAGTCTGGTGCTGTTGGTAAGCAGGCTTGAGTGTGCTTCTGGCCAGGAGCTGCTTAGGTAAGCACCTCCTGGCCAGAGCCTGCCTTTGGCACTCAACCTCTTCTCATACCCCAACTCCCTCCCAGATCCTACACTCGCTTCTACACTCCTCACCCAGGCCAGAATCCTCTCCAGTACCCATGGTCCCTCCTGGCCCTTGCACCTCAATCCCCACCTTCACACTAACTCCCTCTTGGACCCCACACTCTCTCCACCACCCCAGTCTCCTTCCCTGAACTCCCTTCTGCACCCAACCACCATCCACAGATAAGTGCTTGAGAAGTGTAGCACAAGGCGATAAGAAATAAGAAACCTGCTTCTAGCTTTTTAATAGGCATGTCTCAGTGACAATGGGCAAGTTACAGCTTTCTAGAGCTTCAGTTTCCTCAGCTATCAAATGGCAATAATGATACTTCCCAACCTCAGGGTGCTGAGGCACGATTCCTAAGTATTTGCAAAATGCTTCAAGATACTGAGATGAAAGGCAGTATAAAATGCACTATATAAGATACCCATAAAACCCGGGAGCATTTATCTCTGTTCTTTGATCCATTATGTTTGATGTCTGTCAACCTAGGAGAGAAAAATGAATCCTGATAGAGAGACATGGCAGTTACAGTTCCCTCTTCCAATGAAAATTCCTCTGGACAGCTAACATTTATGGCAGCATTTAATTTCAAGCCTGCATGTATGTCCTGGGTCTATCAATTTTTTTAAAGCTTTACAAATCCATCTTGAAAAAGGAAGATTGACTCTGGCTAGGATATATTTATTACGGCATGTGCTGAGAGCTGAATATTAAAAATCAGTGGACCTCCACCAGTCACTTTTGTATTTTATACAGTGAGTTGAACCAAGTATCTCAAAACATTGTTTTATAGAGTGAGATGTAATATTTGCATTTTATTCATTTTAGATGATGAGTGGGGATTTGAGAGCAGCCTTCAACTACCTAAAGGCAGTTCCAAAGAGGATGGACAGAGGCTTTTCTCAGTGGTGACAATGGCCTCAAGTTGCAGTGGGGGGAAGTTTAGGTTGGATATTAGAAAAAACTATTTCACTAGGAGGGTGGTAAAGCACTGGAATGAATTATCTAAGGAGGTGACAGAATCTTTGTCCCTAGAGGTTTTTAAGTCCCAGCTTGAAAAAACCCTGGCGGGGATGATTTAGATGGGGTTGGTCCTGCTTTTAGCAGGGGGTTGGATTCAATGACCTCTTGAGGTCTCTTCCAGCCCTATGATTCTATAAACAGTTGTACTTCAAGATGCACAGCATCTAGGCAATTTCCCCAAAGTCAACAGCAGATCTGGAAACAAAGCCAAAGATTTTTGAATCCCAATTGTCTGTTCTCAACATTACCCCAAATTCATTTAATCCATATTGCTCACAGCAAACTTGTCATCCATTGCTAAACTTCAGAGAATCAAAACTAAACTTTGAAAAACTTCATTAGAGCAAGTTAGTGTCAGAGAAGCCCACTGTAATTTACAATGTTGTAAGTTTTGTAAGTATAATACATACAAAAACATTTAGCATTTGAGCGCAGTCTAGCTTTATTTGTTGATAATACCTCAGAATATTTAAAAAATTATGCTCTAATTAGCAAAGTCAGGAAGGTCTGTTTTATTGGTATTCTGTCTTATGACTAGTAGCTCTATTTAGATCAGGACTACTCAACACATGGCCCACGGGCCACATGTGGCCCACGGCCCATTTGTTTGTAGCCCACAGTGCTATTTGGGTTTACATGAGGCTCAACACATGGCCTGCAGAGGGGATCCTTTGAACACAGGGCTCCACTGGGAACATGCTCCACAACGGCGTCTCCCAGGCAGTGTGAGCACTGAAAGACGCAAGCGGACGGGCTGGCTGGCTGGAACAGACGGATACAGGGTGTTGGTGTTTCTAGCCCCCAAGGAGGAGGTGCCTAGAGCGCCAGGGCATTGTGTGAAATAAGTTATTTCCATATATTTGCATGTATATGCAACCACACTTAAGCTGCGGCCCTCAGCATGTGCTGTGCCTATCACTGTGGCCCCCAGGGCTTCTTAAGTTGAATAGCCCTGATCTAGATGAAGCTAACTGGGATTCTTTTAACAAATGAATTTAAATATGCGCCTATCAACTTTCTAACGCTTTGAATATATTCAGAGCTAGATGTAGGCTCTGGGTCTATTTTAGACAAATAGTAACATATTACTAAGGATCTATCAGTGGACTTAATTTTGTTATAATCCCTTATAACTATTAATAATTAGCCATGATAGAGTCATCTTCTTCCAGTTTCCCATTTCCTGCACTCAAAACTGCAACCTTCTTCAGCAAAACCAGAATACTATCTAAGACTGGATACAGGAATTCTAAATACACTTTTCAAGAGGAAATCCTCTTAGCCCCAATCCAGTCAAGAAATTAAGTTTAATTAAGTTTTCATAAGAGCACTGCTGGAAATGGAATTCCTGGTTTCTAGGGAAATGATGTAAAATTACCATTCAGTTGTTCCTAGCCCAGCTGACTTAGATATTCAGTCCAACACTGTGCCCAAATATTAGGTCTCTATCAGAAAACAGACATTTGATTTCCTGGAGGACATCTGGCTTAAAGAAAAGCAATATTGAGCCCTTTAGTTCAGTGGTTCCCAACCTGCAGCCCAATCAGCATATAACTGCACCCGCTGTGACATTCTCAAGACCATACAGATAGCTTATCTATTGTGTGGATATGATCCAAATAACTCAGAGAGCTGCATAGGAAGTCCACAATGATAAACAGGGTTGAGAACCACTGCTTGAGTATAACCATCATATGGTCTGGAAACCATGACTGATCAGGAGGTGCAATGGCATCTAAGGCAAACTTTTTTGGCCTCATTTTTAAAGTTAGGTAACTCGCATTAGCCTAGGAAAGAGGAAAATAACGCCATTACAAAGAATGTCATGGATACTGCAAGCTTACATGTAATTAAAAACAAATCTGAACGTGAAAATGTTTGCAATATTATGACAAGAAGCATTTTAAACAGATTTGTATACTCCACATTCATAGCTGCAATTTTATGGTCTACACCAGCAGTGAGACTTCCTGGGGGGGTCGCAGCACTTTGATCCGGACCAGCTGGTATTTTCTTTTCCTGGCTCGGCACCTGACATACACGCGGTGGGGGTGGGGAGAGAGGCAAGGGAGCAGACTGGTGCATTAAGTTAAAGGGGCCAGAGCTATTTTTTTTTTTTTTTGTGGTTCAACAAAAATTTTCCCAGATCCGGGGGGTCGCGAATGAAAAAAGGTTGAACACCACTGATCTAGACCAGTGGTTCCCAAGCTTTGAGCATATGGATCCCTTTACAAAGTATTACAATTTCAGACTCTCCTCCCAGGGGGAGAAAAAAAAAAGAAGAAAAGAAAGTGGTGGGCTTGATCCTTATTTTAAACTTTCCATGGACCACCAGTGGTCCACAGGCCACAGGATGGGAACCAGCGGTCTAGTCATCATGCTGATGCCAAGGGATAATTATAAACATTTTGGAATGATCACACACAAACATACTGTTTGCCAGAACTCCAACAGACAATCTTCAGTAGGAATTCAATATTGTGCTACAGTGAATGACAGATTTCCAGGTTTTAAAAAACCCCAAATCAGTAATATTATTTACTTCTGCCAGGACAGTAGCTATTAACATAATTGTGCTGCAATCATAGAACTAGAAGGGACCCTGAGAGGTCATCATCCCCAGCCTTCCCAGCAGGACCAAGCACCATCTAAGATCAGGGGTTGGCAAGCTTTTCAAACCAAAAAGACAAAACAAACCACATCAAAATTCAGAACAAGTGGTCAACAAAGAGCCATATAAGAATGGCTATTTACATGACTGAAAATATACAACCTTAGCATTATTGAAAACTGACAATGATTAATAATTGCATAAATGAAACATTGTACTCAAAGACTTTAATGAGAGTTCTGCTGCTGCATCTTCTCTCTCATTTCATTGAAGGTAATACCATAACTAGTCAAATCCAGCTTCATGCATGCATTCAGGCTGTCTTCTGTAAATCTTATGGCAAGGGCTGGGGATGTGGAAGTGCAGAGTCTGGGTTGGGGTATGTGAGAGTATCAGAGCAGAAGGGCTGGGAGTATGATGGGCTCAAGGGACAGTGTTGGAGCATGTGGGGGTGCAGGAGTGTTATGGCAGGGGACGGGATGTGGGGGTGCAGGAATTTGGGGATGTGGGGGTATGAGGAACTCAGGGCAGGGGGTTCAGGTATATGATGGGCTCAGGTTGAAGTGTGGGAGGGGAGGTGCAGGAGTGTATGGCACCACAGCCAGATGGGGCTGGGCCCCAGTTAGGGGCTTTTTGGCCTGCATTCGTTTTCAATAAAGTAAAATATGTCCAGCGCAAAAGGTTTCAACATTATCTTTATTTATTACAGGGGTGGGGAAGCTTTTTTGGGTCAGATGTCACTAACCCACAGAAAAAAAAATCAGGGGCCACACAAGTGAGAAGCAAAAACCCCAAATAATCCTCTCTGATGTGGCCCCCAACTAAAACACCTCACTCGCCTGATGCTCCAGCCCCATGCTGGGAGGAGGGGCATGCAGGACTGAGGTTCAAGGCCTCAAGACAGATTTACTCTTCTGGGGTTCCAGGGTTAGTGAATTTTGTGAGCCCTCAAGCTCTGAGAGGACTAAAAATGAGGAGTTAAGTGTGCAGGACAGGGCTGACAGTGACTGGGACGGAGGTGCAGGAGATGGGGTACATGAGGGGGGTGAAGATGTGAGGTCTGGGTGGGAGGTAGGGTACAGGCTGGGAGTAGGGTGTCTGTCCAGAGGGGAGGTGGCAGGAGCAGGCATCTGGCCTAGAGGAAGGTGCAGGAGCAAGTGCGGGTGCAGGGTCTCAGTGGAGGAGGTAAGTGAGGAGGCTGGGGCTAGGCACGAGGGGGTAGAGGACACTTGCTTTCACAGGCAAGCACAGTAGTTTAGGCACTGCTTCCTGTGGCTCCCAGTTGGATGGATTCTGGCAGGAAGCCGGTGCTGGCACTCTAATCTTGCGGGGGGTCATAAGGATGGAGCACCAGCTCAGGCTCCGTAATTTGAGGGGAGCAAGGGAGAGGGCTGAGCTGGAGCAGCAGAAGAGCCATATTTGGCTCAGGAGTCATAGGTTGCCAACCCCTCAGATATCTATCCAACCTGCTCTAAAATATCTCCAATGATGGAGATTCCACAACCTCCCTAGGCAATTTATTCCAGGATTTAACCACCCTGACAGTTCCGAAGTTTTCCCTAATGTCCAACCTAAACCTCCCTTGCTAAATTTAAGACCATCACTTCTTGTCCTATCATCAGAGGCCAAGGAAAACAATTTCTCCCTCTTCCTTGTAACACCCTTTTAGATACTTGAAAACTGCTATCATGTCCCCTGTTAGTCTTCTTTTTTTCTAAACTAAAGCAGCCCAACTCTGTCTCCTCTCATAGGTCATCTTCTCTAGACCTTTAAATAATTTTTGTTGCTTTTCTCGACTTCCAATTTCTCCACATTATTCTTGAAATGTGGTGCCCAGAACTAGACACAATAGTCCAAATGTGGCCTAATCAGTGCAGAGTAGAAGAATTACTTCTCATTGTAGTAAAATGAAGGCCTTATTTGTAATGTCACTACCCCAAATTTATTTTACTTCTTATATACAGAATCTTGAGACACACACTAACAATTCCTATCCCAGAATTTCAAAACACGCTCAATAATGATACAGATAATTGTTTAATTGCCCTAATCTGCAGTACCACAAGGGCCAGATCACAATGCCAAATTGGAAAATAAATTGTTATAAGGTTGTATCATATGTACACATACATACTATACATATATGCCCATATACAATACAAATATATACAGCATATCCATATTATTCGGAGAGACTATTTGGGAGTACTTCTAAAACTGAATCATAAAAATTGCATTGACTATTCGATTAGCCAAATAATCAAAATTTTACATTCCTCAACTAAATACAATTGGCAAATAAAATCTGTCCATCAGTTGTATGAGGGAATGTGGACACGAAGAGACAGATGGAGTGAGAATGTTGGAACAGTAAAGTATCCACGTAACAGTGTTTAGCCCACTGGGTCACCTTCAATCCATGCATTATGCTCTTCCAAGACTATGGGTAAACATCCTCTCCAGAAAATACAAAAAGTGGGGGAATGTAGTAAGATGAGGGCCTGAATCAAAAGTCCATGTAGCCCAGGCCTGAGGCCTAGTTTTCATGGACAAAACTTGGCTAATATAAAGCAAAGCTAACATATGAACAAGAGGCAGGCCCCTGCTCACAGAACTTGGCATCAATAGGGCCGAGAGTGCAAAACACTAACTGGTAATAGGTCCAGGGTTAGAACAGTAATTGGTACTGGTAATAAGTTAAAAGAACATTCCAAAAGGATGTACTACCAGCTCATTAAAAAAGACCGTGGGACCCACACTCCAATAGATATCGACCCAGTTTTAGGAAAGGGTCTAAAATGACAGCATGATGGATAGAGATGTTCTAATTGAACCACAAGGTGCAGGGCGATTGGCATTATCTAAGTAACATCATAGGAAGGGAGCCTGAGAGGAAAACACATAAGAATGGCCATACTGGGTCAGACCAAAGGTCCATCTATCCCAGTATCCTGCCTTTCAACAGTGGCCAATACCAGATGCCCCAGAGTGAGGGAACAGAAAAGGAAATCTTCAAGCAATCCGTCTCCTGTCACCCATTCCCAGCCTCTAACAGGGGCACCATTCCTATCCATCCTGGCTAATAGCCATTGATGGACCAAACCTCCACAAACTTATCTACCAGTAGTTCTTTCTTGAACCCTGTTGAAGTCGTGGTCTTTACAACCTCCTCTGAAAAGGAGTTCCATAGGCTGACCACGTGCTGCATGAAGAAAAACTTCATTTTTTTTTGTTTTAAACCTGCTACCTATTAATTTCATTTGGTGACTCCTAGTTCTTATGTTATGAGAACATATAAACTTTTCCTTATTCACTTTTTCCATACCAGTCATGATTTTACAGACCTCGATTATATCCTCCCTTACTCTCCTATTTTCTAAGCAGAAAAGTCCCAGTTTTTTTACTCTCTCTTTATATAAGATCCGTTCCAAACCCCTAATAATTGTTGATGCCCTTTTCTGAATCCAATGCCAATATATCAAGTCCAGTCCTCTGCCCTCACGGTCAGAGGGTGGTAACCTGACACATCAGGAGTGGTGTGTAACTTGTTTGTATCTGTATATAAAGTGGAATCTTGGAGGGGCAGTCTTTGTCCAGCCTAGGGGGCAGTGGCACCTCCCACTGACTGACTCTATTGTTACAGGTACATATGCATTGCGATTCGGTAGAATTTAGTGACAACTATTACTGTACTTTGCTTAACAACAAACATGTCTGGGTGCCTTCAATCCTTATCTGATTTGTGGTCTTTCGGGGCTCTCTCAGAGTGTGATGTGTTGACTAATTGTGCAAGTCATCATGGCACACATGATTGAGCACACATGCATGCAGCCTTCTGGTTATCATGACTGATTGGAGCAGAACACCTGTCAGGATACCACATCTTTAAATCCTGACCTACCACACTCGTGTCTTGCTCACAACACTCCTGTTAATGCACCCCAGAATCATGTTTGCTCTCCCCCCCCCCGCAAGTGTCACACTGTCACTCATATTTAGCTTGTGGTCCACTATAGCCCCTAGATCTCTTTCTGCGGTACTCCTTCCTAGACAGTCGCTTCCCATTCTGTATGTGTAAAACTGATTGGTCCTTCACAAGTGGAATACTTTGCATTTTAAACTTCATCCTATTTACCCCAGAACATCTCTGCAGTTTGTCCAGATCATTTTGAATTATATGGCCCCATCATCCAAAGCATTTGCAACCCGTCTCAGCTTGGTATCATCCACAATCTTAATAAGCATACTCTCTAGGCCAATAAATCATTAATGAAGATATTGACCAGAACCAGCCCCAAAACAGATCCCTGCAGATCCCCACTTGTTATGCCCTTCCAGCATGACAGAGTCATTAATAACTACTCTTGGAGAATGGTTATCCAGACAGTTTATGCACCCACCTTACAGTAGCCCCATCTAGGTTGTATTTCCCTAGTTTATTGATAAGGTAATGCAAGACCGTATCAAATGCTTTATTAAAGTCTAGAAATACCACATCCACGCTTCTCCCTTATCCACAAAATTTGTTAATCCTATCAAAGAAAGCTATCAGATTGGTTTGATATGATTTGTTCATTACAATTCCATACCGGCTATTACCTATCACCTTATTATCTTCCAGATGTCTGCAATATTAGAGATATAAAAATATTTACCTAATGACCTAATAAATCAGTAGGGAAAGGTTTTCAGGATTCTAAAAGTATTAAATTAGGGTGATCACAATAAATCAGGAAAGAAAACGAAATAGATTTTTTTCTTTTAAATCTCAGTATATAGCACTAGCCATTAGGCAATCTTGCTTATGAAAGTCAACAAGTGCCTAGTTCTGCTTCCTGTGAAGAGAAAAATATATTGTACCAGTTTTAAGCCTCCATACATGGAGCTTAATTCCCACTTCTAGCCTTACTTACTCCCACTTACTAATGTAGGAGTGGGAAAGAGCAAAAGTTATACAGCAAGGAGCTAAAATGAACGTAAATTCAAGTAGGGGATGGCTTTTTTAAAACTCTTCCTCTTAGAACCTTCAGTTAGCTGTCCCTCCTCCCCACTTTCTTGCACATCACCCAGACAGCTTGCAACCTAGGCTATGTCTACACTGCAGGCTTCTTGCGTAAGAACTGTTTTGCGCAAGTGTTCTTGCACAAAAGGTCTTGTGCAAAAGCGCGTCCACACTGTCATGTGCTTTTTCGCAAAAGACGTGCTTTTGCACAAGAGCATCTATGGCAGTGTGGACGCTCTCTTGTGCAAGAAAGCTCTGATGGTCATTTTAGCCATAAGGGTTTCTCGCGTAAGAAACCCCTGTTGCCCGTCCACACTGCCTTCTTGCGCAAGAGGGCTTATTCCTTGTGGGGAGAGGAATAACCCTTGTGCAAGACGCCTTCTGTTCTAACACTGTACTGTAAATTTACTTGCACAAGAATGCGCGTGCAGTGTAGATGCTCCCAAGTTTTTGCACAAGAACGGCTGTTCTTGAGCAAAAAGCCTGCAGCGTAGACATAGTCCTACATTATGCTAGGCTCCTTTAAACTCCATAGGACAAATATGGAGACTATAAGTAAGGAGGTGTATACTGCAAATTGGTGACACGTGTACAAGTAGAAAGGGAGTCTACATTTGTGTAAATAAGGCAAGTGGTGGAGCCGAAGAAGAAGTGAAGTAAATTCAGACTACCTCAGACTCCGCTAAATTTGGCTCACAGAGCTTGTCAAACATACATACTGAAAACTACTTTATGGCAAATTTAACATATCCAAGTACTTCTGAAACTAAAGGTTTCAAAAGAAATAAGCACCTCCCTCACCCTCCCAGCCCTCTTCTTACAAAGGGCTACTGTTTGTTAATCCAAAAGCATTCCAAATGATCTGCTGGAATTAACTTCTAACACTGGCAATTTGTTTTTATCCCCACTTTCCTTTAGTATTTCACTTCCTTATTAAACAGCTGCCACAGAATAGCACTCTTGACTGGGAAGATGACCAGAAAATGCAGCCAGAAAATGTTATATCAAAGAGACTTCCTGCCCAGCTGAGAAGCTGCTTTGACAAAGAAAGTTGACCTTCCACCTCCACTGACTACAAACATCACCCCATAACATGTCTCCTGAGACAGTCAAATAATTTAAAAACATTAATTTTTATGTGAAAACTACTTCAATACACTGCAGATTAAATGCCAAGTGATTTGCAAGTCCTTAGAAATACAAAGTTAGAATTTAGTGCTCTATTACCAACTATGAGTCTTAATTCTCATCCAATACTCCCCTCTTCAAGTAATTTCTTGGTCTCTGGGCACATCAAGATTCATAAATAGTGAAAGATATCAAGTTACTTTGTAAAAAGTACTGAACAATTTTAAAATAGACGAAGCAGAGAAAAATGTCCTACACCAGGCTCAGTAGTCTTTAGAAATGCAAGTGCAAAGAATTAGGTGCCGTATGTTAATTCTAATGCCACCTGACAGTCACATAGCAGCTTGACAGGAATTTAATGACAGCATCTATCACAAAACTTTATTTGATTGCTTAATTATTTTACAAGGCCAATTCTTATGCAAAACACATTGTAAAAACTTCCACAACATGCAAAGTTCTTAATGCTGTATAGTTCAAAATCAGTATTTGCAAGGCACAGAAGTGTCTAAAATTTACAGAACAATCATGGGGTTAAACTTTAACACACTAATCTACTTAAAGAATAAGATTTATAATACATGGCAAAGCAATTATCCTTTGCAAACATATAACTACCTCTGTGCAAGTATGTCAAAGCACTTTAAAAGCCTTAAAGCTCAACAGCAGACTTTTGTGATGGACAACAGTTATTCTCATTTTACAGAGGGAAACTACAGCAGAGAGATATGCCTAAAGTTACACAGTAAAGCTGTAGCAGATCCAGGAACAGAATCCACAAGTCCTGAGTCACTTCACCATAAAGCTCAAAAACTACTCTATTCCCTTATTATTGTAACTCAGTTTTGAGAGGCATGCAGTACAGCTAGTGAAAAATTGCTTCTTGTACCTGTAGAAAAGAGGCTTTGTGAACACTGTGCAACATGGAATTCCATCATTCTGCCAACATTCTTCCCACCTAAAACATAAAGCTACTTTTTAAAACAATCTTGGATGAATATATAGTACCACTTCATCCTTGTACAACATGATATAGTGGAACAATCACTCATACATCACAAATTCAAAAAGAGAGGACATACTTGAAAGTGAGTTAGGGATAACTAGGAAACATACCCTCACACTTTTAAAAAGGAGATCAGAGTAAGATTATCAGAAATAATTTAAAAGAGTAAGAGAATACCCAAAGAGACTCTACAACCATTATGACCTCCACAGTTGCTACTATATTCCAGTTTAGTATTAGTCATGGATACTTATTGGATCACGCAGAATATGTGCGCTCTCTGGTCATACTTCCAGGCTCTCATGGCTTCCCTACAAAAATCTTTTCTGCTCTCTCTACAGAATCCCTACATCTGGTTTCTGAACACTGCTGGGTTGTCTCCATTTTGAGTCTTTTCCTCCAGCAAGGATACCACTATAAAACAAAATTTAGAATTCAACTATGCCTTTCACTTTGCAACAGCGATAGGAAGTAAAGCAGGGCTACTCAACAAGCGGCCCGTGGGTTGCATGCGGCCCACAGCCCATTTGTTTGTGGCCCACGGTGCAGTTTGGGGTGATATGTGTTTTAGTAGTTAAATTCCTGGACTGTTGTGAAGCCAAAGCAAAAAAGTAGTCAATACAATGAACGGTCTTCTGTTTATATGCATTTTAGTAGTTAAATTCCTGGACTGTCATTGCTCATTAAAAGTGCTGTCATATGGGTGGAAATCGGGTAAATATTGCATTTTACTAATATCAGCAAAACTGACTTAAATGGGGCCTGCGTGTTGTGTAGTCTTGCCTTAATCTTTGTATTCATACCCGTCAGTGTAAAAGAAGCATTTGCACAAATATTTGCATGTATATGCAACCACACTTAAGTTGCAGCTCTCGGCATGTGCTGCGAATATCATTATGGCCCCCAGAGCTTCCAAAGTTGAGTTGCCCTGAAGTAAAGGGAAGTTGGTTTAGTAGTACCTTGTACATTCAATAAAATCTGAAAAAGATATTGAACTTCTGCTTTTAAGTATGATGAGGTTTTTCACTGGAGAGGATGTGTCATACCATAAACTCAATACTGGCCTTTAAGGGAAGAAGAATTTTTCCTATATGGCTCAGTGAATACTCAAATTTAAGGCAGAATGTTTGGCAAGCAGACTTCTTGAATTTTTTTGCCTTCTTCCTTTCCTTCTGTCCAAGTGAAAAGACATACAAGTCAATCTCATGACAGTGAAGTAAGGATGTTAAAGACTAGTCGATTATCGGAGAAGCAAATGCTTCTCTGATAGTCATTTGACTAGTCAATCTCTCTTCCCCCCCCCCCCCCCCGCTGCCTCTATAAGATAGTGCTCTGCGGCGCTGCTGCTTTGTAACCCCAAGGCAGTGTCTCAAAGGGGAAGTGCTGCACAGCTGCTGTGAGGATCAGCTGTGCAGTGGCTGCCCCTTCAAAATGCCGCTTCTGGTGTTTCTAAGGGGCAGCTGCTGTGGAGCCTGGGGTCACAGCTGGGGACTCCCAGCTGACCCCTGGCTCCCTGCGGCATTTCCCCAGAGTCCGCAGCTGACCCCGGGTTCTGGGGAAATGCTGCGCAGAGCCCGGGATTAGCTGGGGAATCCCCAGTTGATCCCGGGCTCCACTACCCCTTTGAAATGCCGCTTCTGTGCATTTTAAAGGGGCATTGGAGCCCGAGGTCAGCTGGGGAGTCCCCAGCTGATCTCGGGCTCCGCGTGGTACTTCCCCTCAAAACCCGCCTCGGGTTCTGGAAGTGCCGCACGGAGCCTGGAGTCAGCTGGGGGGGGGGGGAAGAGAGGGGAGAGAGTCAATACATTTCAAAGGAGGAATGAGGAAGTGCCTATAAACTAATTGATGGAAATTCCATTGACTAGTCAATTAACCGCATTTTAACATCCTTACAGTGAAGTATACATTTTGCTAATTTTCTGATACCACTCGAGAGAGATTATGTAGATTTGCCACTTAAAAAAAAAAAGGATGTTCATCTTCATTCAAAACCTTATTTGAAGCACATGCAACAGCTTCTATTATGGTCAGCAAGAGTGAAAACAGCTTAATTTAGAATTCTGTACATCACATTCTTTAAAAAGCATGTTGGATTTGAGATTCCTTCAAAATCAATTTCTCTACTGTTTGGAGCAAATCTGATACACGGTCAATGTATGTTATTTCTAAGAGGGCCTAATCATAAGGAGGTACAACTTTAGGTGGCTCGAAGTGTTCTGCTGTATGCAAGAAGTACCTTTCAGGACAACTGAAACTCTACTGTGCTACTAATTATGTTTTATAAGGATTGCAAAAAACACACAAACACCACCTCCTATTTTTGCATTGCTTTTTGACATACAATTTGTTTTTCTTGATGAGATGGGCATGGTGATATCAACAAAATTGACTAATCAATAGTTAGGCCAAGCTTATTTGCAATGACATTTAGTTAAATGTTGGTTCTCTCTAAATCAACAATTCAAGTTTCAGTCTACATAAAAAGAGGCATTTATACATTTCCTTTTCTCAACCATAACAGTATATTTATAAACTTAAAACACAACAAATCGCTTGGTAGCACTAAACATTTTTTTAAGTTTATCCTGTAGAGACTAACTCGGCTACCCCCTGAAGCTTTTAAAGTTTATTTAGTGCATCAGGATGGCTCAGTGATAGCCCAGTGGTTCTGAACCTTTCCAGACTACTGTACCCCTTTCAGACTCGGATTTGTCTTGCATACTTTTAATTTCACCTCACTTAAGAGCTACTTGCTTACAAAATCAGACAAAAATACAAAAGTGTCACAGCACACTGGAACTAAAAAATTGCTGGCTCTCCCATTTTTACCTTATATTCTAATTGATTTATTTTATAATTATAAGTATTGTACTTACATTTCAGTGTGAACCTGTTACTAACTTGTGAGCCTTGCATGAAACTCAACTTCCAGGTGGCTGGGCTGAAACACGTATCTTAGCTCCATGGGGCCTCCTTGCCATCCCGATGCTGGAGACCCAGTAAAATCTGTCCTGTACCATCCCTAGGGGATGCAACCCCTCATTTAAGAAATAATGATCTAGATGAGTTGAGTAACCTCTGGAAGACCTGTGTGTACCCTCAGACTTATGCGTACCCCGATTGAGAACTACTGTGCTAGTGTATGGGGCATTCTGTTTTCACACCATGATCAGGGATCCCCTCCCAGGTTGACACAGCAGTAGTTGGGGGAGAAGTGATGCTCTGGTATCCTTCATGCTATCTTAGAGTAACACTATTTCAGCATTCAACACCTATCTATGTGTCAGGTCATTTTCACAAGGGAAAAAGGTGACCAAACCTCTGTTCTGTCCAGCATTCTCCCTCACCATAACAGATTCAAACATCCAATTTCTGCATATATTAGTGAGTGCATAATGGTCACATTTACCTTTACAGTCACCATTACATGAAGCAATCATTTATAAATCTATTTACACCTGTAGTATGAATTAGAGGCAACAGAACTCGAAATGAAAGTGGGGAATACAAGCCTGTTCTGTAACCTATATCATGCCTGAAGCTCTACCATTTTGTATTACCAAAACTTCTAACTTTCCTGAGGCAAACACACTGATACAATGTAATTCCCAGACCACCAAAGTTCTGTTTAGGGAAAAATATCCATTAGTTTAAAAAAAAAAAAAAATCCCATCCACAGGCTAACAAACGGCATTGAAACATACCATCTAGATAACAGTGTGCCACTTAGTTAATCTATTTCTGGATTATCATTTACTCTACTATGCACACTTTCTGGCATGCCTTAAAATGCTAACAAAGTTCAACACACACAACAGAAACATGCTGGTGTATGCTGAATACTATTACTACAGCCTGTGTGTTCAACCACTTTTCAACAGCTTTATATGCCAGAAGTACATCCTGAACAGAAAATTTGCTGTCTTTTCATAGCTCATACATTTCAGGAGTTTATATTGGTTCTCTCATCTCAAGGGTTGCCCAGCTCAAGTACTGCAATAACTGCCCTGTACACCCAAGATGGAGGATCCCATTTTATAGTACCCCAGACATCAGTACTGAGCAGGGGCCTTGGCTCTACCCTGCTCAGCATTCAACGCAAGTGCCAGTCAGTGGAGAAGATAAGAGGGTGGGGAAAGAGAGAAACAGACTTGTTTCTAGTGTTGCTGCAGATTAAGGATGTTAACAGGAGGGTAACTGGATAATTGTTTAGCTAATACAATTTATATTGACTACGTGATTAGTTTATAAGGATAGGGGCTTAGAAGGAGCTACCCCTGCTGCAGCTCTGCAGTTTAAATGTAGTAAGAGCTGAGTGCATAGCAACCTGGCTCCTACTACAGTTAAACTGCAGAGCTACAGTGGCAGTAGCTCCTGGACCCAGTGTAAGCCGGGCTTGCTCAGTCCCAGCTCACGCCAGATCCAGCAGCACATGTCCACGGGGAAGGGTGTGGAATCCAAAGTCACTGCTGGGACCCACTCTGGACAGAGGCTGCTGCCGGAGGAGCAGTGCAGGGGAGGAGGGACAAGAAACACAGCAGAGACCATGCTGGGAGGAACCAGTTCCTTCTTTCTCCCCCCCCCCCCCCATTTGCTGCCTCAGTTATAGAGGCAGCGGGGGAGGGGACTGCTAGTAATTATCTAGGCTTATCAGGTAGTCGACTACTCTTTTACATCCCTACCAAGGATGCTCTGTAAATAATTTCCCTCCTACAGAGCACGGGCTCTAGTGTAGCCACCAAAATCCAGGCATGGAAATATGGCCTTACACTTAACTCCCTGAGTACCACAATGAGGGACAGAAGTCCTTTTTTGAGGGACTGGAGTGTGCCCGAACTTCTCCACCACTCAGGTTTGATCAGCAAGACCAGCAGTAAGCAACTCTGAATCTACATCCTTCTCTACAGAATAAAGTTCCAGGAGAAGGAAGGGGGTAGGCGAAAAACAGATGACGTTTATCGTGGATATTGTACTGAAGTCTCTTTTGGCTACTGTTCCAACTCATTATTCAGCAAATAAACCTATGCTTCAGGACCACTGGCCTGAGAACAGTTTCACAAAAACATTTCTCTCGGGCCAAATTTGAATGCAATCTATTTCTCTCGGGCCAAATTTGTTGATGTGGTAACTGAACTGATTCAGGTTGAAGCTAGCAACAAATATAAAAGGTAGACAACTTCATCCTGACAAAACCTATCAAACTTTGCATGACTAGCTCTTGGTCTGCAATGATACTGGGTCAAGACTACAGCAAGAATCAGACACTGGACTGACAGAGTATCGTTTTCTACCATCACTGCAGGTTGAACCTCTCTTGTACCACACCCTTGGGACCAGACCAGGCCAAACCACAGAATTTGAGGAACCATGGGAGGTCATTATTATCTAGTAGCATTACTTCTGCTGCTTAGAAGACTTTTAGGGGTAAAAGAGGTAAATAACAGCACAGAACACAGAGCCAGGACTAGTGGCTGTAAACAAACTTTATGGGATCACAGTAAACTTGGCCACACCCATGGTAAGTGGGCATCCAGCTAACTAAAAACATGCCTGATCCCAGATGTTGCTGACCAGAGTGTGCCAGACTAGAAAGTTTCAACCTGTATTAATTTGAGTGGTAGCTGAAAAATGCAGTAACATCTCAGGTATTTGAACTGGAAATTCCTATCTAAAATAAACTAAAATGCATTTCAGATTATTTTTATTTGTAAAGTTGGGAAATGAAACTAACACAAAATTGCAGAACAGCAAATCCAACTAGTATGGGTGAATCACACAGCAAGTCACTACTCTGTCATACCATAGAGCTTAAGATACATAATGAGCTACCAGCCATCCAGGTTTTCCTCTTAATAATCAGAGTAAGAGTCATAACCACCACCACCAAATTCTCTCTTTAAGATCAATTTCTGCCTTCACAGGATAATTTTTATTTTGATCCATTTAGTGGAGGATGGTAACAATGTAACAACCATAGACTTCACTACTGTCATAAAAGGATGAGACAGTTCCTTAGCTCTTCCCCCTTCATGACAAATGTCTAATCTATTCATGGAAGGTAGGTACAAGCAGACTCTCTTGGACCTTGCTCACTGAAACTCATCCATTCACCACAATGCTTAAACCAAGAGATGTTATTATTAGATCACCTTTATTAATGTACTGCAGAGTGTCCCTGATCAAAATATTATATTCCTGAATAAATTCTTCCTTTCCTGTTTTCTCATGGGATTTTCTCTTAACATTCCACCTTTTAGATTTTCATCCTTTGACTTTATCTAGCCTTCGACCGCATATCCTTAACATGTTTAATGTTAACACACATTAACAAGTGTATTCCTTACGCGATTCCATTGTATATTAGCCATGATTTAAATATTATATGTATGTAGTTCCTATTAGCACACACCTTAGACATTTTAATCACTGAATCAAAGTTTATAATTCTTAGCTCAAGAGAATACTGCTTTCAGAAAAATAAGAAACATACAAAAACACCTCTGAAATAAAAAAGGATTTAATCCTATTCAGTTTTTACCATAAGTCCTTAAGAGAGGGGATCCCACAACCCAAGAGCCCACTAAGACACAGATACACTGCAAGCCTCAGGTTCAAAAGCACATGGGGCTTCAAAGAACACACTAGCATAAGGGGAATTAAGAGCTCAGAAAGGTCTCCTAGATATCAAGTTTTTTGGTGTTTAAGCTTTAAATACTAGACAGACTCTGTTTCCCATATGGGAAACAATGTGCACTCCCACACACATCTCAGAGATGGATGGAGTTGATAAGGATTGGACAGACTTTTTTGGTGCTAAGGGTAAGGAATTATGCAATAATATAATCTGTCATAATGGCACGCATCATAATCTTCAAGTGAACTATATGACTATTCTAAACTCCATCACTTTGGTTATTTATCAAAAACTGTGAATATGGGTTCCTCAACATGGAACGCCAATAATGATAAACATCATATACAGGTGTTTCTAGGAATATCCAAATGCTCTGGAAATATATCTCTTTGGTAAGTTTCATGGATTCACAAGAGAACACCTTATTTATCAACCCAGAAACAACACATCTGAAGCACAAAGGTGGCATCTAAAATTACTATAAGGAAACAAACAAACAAAAATCAACATTATCTGCCCAAATTTTTTCACTTTGTTAAAACACGTGATTATAAAACATAACAAGGCTCCCCCAATACTCACTTACAGTATTTGAACCTGAACACTGCAATACTAAGAACCTGAAAGTATTTTTCTTTGTCCAAGATGATAAATATATATAAAAAAGTAAAATATAAATTGGATTTTAAAATGCATTAGTTTATAATAAACTAACATTAATAAGAAAAAGAACATCCGATGTTGCAAACAAACGCTTTGAAGAGCCTATGTCCTTTAACCAACTGCATATCTTGAAGCTCTGCTTCAGAGGGAGTCTATCTATAATAGTCTCCTAATATAAGTATATGCAGAAATGTTTCAGGTTACAATTTAAAACAAAACAATGTATGAGCTGTGACCAGTTATTGTGTTAAAGAGGAAAACATGGAATAAGTCGAGAGTTGCAACAATGAAATTAAAAAAAAATCTAATTTTGTTCCCTAAACTATTCTTGTAAATAAAACTTACACATTATATGAAAAATAGGCTCTCAATCTTGTAGTAAGATCTGTCAGGGTGAAAGAACCCTTGCATTTGGGTGGATCCTGTTGCTGAAACTGTACCCGCAAATGTTCCTAATACCTCTGCAACTGTCATTTTCTGTGTTTTGTTCTCCTAGTTTCCATAAGGCTAATAATAAAATGTTTTCATTTTAATGGTAAAGGGAAACCAATGAGTTCATTATACATAACGGGCAAAAAAACAAAATAATTCTCCCCTGCTATCCTTTCAGAAATTGTATGATAATCTTAGATTTAATTTGTAACAAGAATAGGTAAACACTGTTAATGTTTACATAAAAGGTGTTCCTTTAAATATCACACTGAAATAAGTACTATGTCCATGTGTAACTGTTCAAATTTATTTGAAATTAACATGTTAAAACAAGCCTTCCTGCTGCTCTAAATGGCTTAATGACAGCAGATCATTAAGCAGATTCTAGAAGCAAGTTAGTGGTTTACCCATAGTAACTTTGTTGATTCAAACATTATACGGGTCTGATCCTGCAGACATCTTTACATGAGTAATGTTTATGCATGTCAGATAACCCAGTGGGCTACATCATCGTCTGATGTATATCCTAATTCATCTGCTGAAGATACAACCCACTGAGTTCGAAAGGACTATTCATGTGCCTAAGATCTGCAGGATCACACCCTAAGTAAAATAACGCAGTGAAAGTAGGACAGCTTGCATATACGAAGATGTTCATACACCTAACAGCAACGTTTAGGAAAGCTGGTGGCTGTCAGCAATCCCCCTATATTCAACAACCTATACATTAATTAGTTAATTTCTTAAAAGCTTCATGTGCAAGGTGAAGTCTCAAGCCAAATTTTGAGGGAAGAAAGGATAGTAGGTTTACAAAAGTGGTCAGTGAAGGCATCCACACAACAGAGGCAGCATAAATGTTTGCATGAGAAGCTGGCATAAGGTTGATAAGGCTGGCATTACTGCCAGAGCAGCATGATCAAAGAAGATAAAAGCAGATAAATAAGAGGCAGTGAAG